>NC_056035.1:25425252-25729797 GCF_004379255.2 Salvia splendens
GGGTCGAGGGTGATAGTCTTCACCGACCACGCGGCTATAAAGTACCTGTTGGCAAAGAAAGAATCCAAGCCGAGATTAATCCGATGGGTGTTGCTTTTGCAGGAATTCGATTGGGAAGTCAGAGACAAAAAGGGAACAGAAAATAAAGTAGCCGATCATCTGAGCAGGATATTTCAAGGGGAGACCGAGGAAGCAATATCGGATGCATTCCCAGAGGAACATTTGTACTACGTGAAAAAATTTCCTCGACCTATCAGCTCGGAAGAGATTATGGTGTTAACAGGTCCAGGGGATGCCGAAAAAGGGAAATGTCACCAAAACGCTGAGCCATGGTTCGTTGACCTGGCAAATTACTTAGTCACTGGAGAGGTGCCCAGTTCGCAAGTAATTTCCCGGGCCCAGAAGATGAAATTGAAGAGCGAGGCCAAGTACTATTTCTGGGATGACCCGTATTTGTGGCGAATGGGAGCCGACCAAGTAATCCGGAGGTGTATTCCGGAGTGGGAACAGAGGGATGTGCTGAATCATTGCCATGCTCTCGCATGTGGAGGTCACTTTGGACCTAGGAAGACCTCAAGGAAGGTGTTAGATAGTGGTTTTTACTGGCCTACATTGCATAAGGATGCGTTCGAGTTTTGTCAGAATTGTGAGAGGTGTCAACAGACTGGGGGAATCTCCAGAAGAGATGAAATGCCGCAAGTCCCGGTGATCGTTTGTGAAATTTTCGATGTTTGGGGAATGGACTTCATGGGTCCATTTCCATCTTCATACGGGAATACATACATACTAGTGGCACTGGATTATGTTTCGAAATGGATAGAAGCCAAGGCGACCACATCTTGCGAAGCTAAGGAGGTATCGAAGTTTCTTAGAGCTAATGTCTTCAA
This sequence comes from Salvia splendens, assembly GCF_004379255.2. Classification (NCBI taxonomy): domain Eukaryota; kingdom Viridiplantae; phylum Streptophyta; class Magnoliopsida; order Lamiales; family Lamiaceae; genus Salvia; species Salvia splendens. Next base: position 25,426,140 of record NC_056035.1, read on the forward strand.
TCGGTACGGAGTGCCCAGAGCTATAATATCTGACAATGGGACGCATTTCCGCAACCGGACTATTGAAGCTTTGATGAGAAAGTATGGCGTCCACCACAGATTGTCTACACCTTATCATCCTCAATCTAACGGCCAGGCAGAAATATCAAACAGAGAAATCAAAGCGATCCTGGAAAAAACGGTGAATCCGTCGAGGAAAGACTGGAGCAAGAGAATTGATGATGCATTATGGGCATACAGAACAGCGTATAAAACACCCATTGGAATGTCTCCTTACAGGTTAGTATTCGGTAAGATGTGTCACTTGCCGGTGGGAATTGAGCACAAGGCGTAATGGGCGGTCAAGGAGATTAATATGAATCCTCAAGCTTGTGAGGAAGAGAGGAAACTGCAACTCCAGGAGTTGGAAGAATTGCGACTTGAATCCTATGAGTCAGCAATGTGGTACAAGGAAAAGACCAAGTTGTGGCATGATAAGAATCTCCGGACCAAGGAACTGCAAGTGGGGCAGAAGGTTCTCCTGTTCCAGTCCCGACTCAAGTTAATGCCCGGTAAGCTGAAGTCCAAATGGACTGGACCATACACTGTTGTGAGTCTGCGTGCGAACGGAGCGGTAGAAATCCAGGGAAGTTTTTCAAACTCTACTCCATTTCTTGTCAATGGCCATAGGGTAAAGGTATTTAGGGATAACTCGGAGATGTGTGTAGTGGACGAAGTTCCACTATGCGTACTCCCTAATATCGCCTGATCATTCTGGGAAGTGAGTGTTCTTGGAGATTTCCTAGGTCCAGTATCGAAGAAGTTTTATCATGGCCTGGTCTAGGGAATCTTGAGAACACTGGAACGTAAATTGTAAATATTTAGTCGCTTTTAGTAAGTCAAGAAAACCCAAACAAATCAAAAAACAAACAATCTTCCAAAAATATTTTTGAAATACCAGGCTCCTTAAGGAATGTTTTTGATACTGTCATACCCTAGACCCGGGGAGTCTGGCGTTTCAATTTTTAGTTTAATGTTTTTTCTCTAAGTGTGATTTTGCAGAAGGAAGTTACTTGGGCAGGGAATTGAGGAGTAAAATTTTGGAGGGAGTAGGCACCGGTTCGGATTTCAAAAGACACCTTTATGGGGAGGCGTACGGTCGCTAGCGTCATGCCTGCAAACTACCTGCAACAAAAACCGTCCTCACCCATACCTATCGGATAATAACCGTGTTCTCCTTTTATTTTACTTATTCACTCTCTCTCTCTCTCCATCCGAAATTCCCCAAATTCTCTCTAGGCTTTCTCTTTTCTAACCCTAATCAAAGTAATTTCCGTCCAAGTCTGTGTAAAAAATTTTGCAGAGTTCTCCATGGATAACAAGCAAAGTGCCGGGAACACCTCAGGATCCGCCGATTCAAGTGCGGCAACGTTTATGGCCGAGCTATTCCAGAAATTCGGGGGTGCGGAGAAGGCGATGGAGGCATTCGCCATGTTTGCAACTGCAATGGGTAAATCCGTACAGGCTGCTCCGACTTCTAGTGTACCACAACCGGAGGCCGTTTCAGAACCCGTCGCCGAACCTGAAATCGTTCAAGAAGTCATCGCCATTCCAGAACCCACTCCCGTACTAGAGGAGACAGCTGTTCCAGAGACCACCACACAACCGGAGGACGTTCCAGAATCCACGACCACCAGTCCGGAACCACCCACAACAGGGGATCGTGAAGACGACTCAGATCTGGTCACAGGGTTGGAATTGTTGGTTGTGAACGAACCAAGGTTAGACTCTGCAACTGAGGGGGAAACCCTTATTTCGATTAGTGTTTCCGAGGGGGTGAATCCCGTACTCGCCAGTGAGGAATGTGTTGAGAGAGATGTTCTGAAACCGTCTGGGGAAGTCAAAGATTTTGTTGTTGATGTTAGTATTTCTGAGGGGGAAACCCCTGTTTTGAAAGAATCTGTGGGGGGGGAGGCCCCTATAGTTGGTAAAGATGAGGGCGACGAGGCCCTAAATTCTGAACAAAATGTGGAGGGGGATACCCCCGAGAAACCGGTGGGTACTGAGGCCCACGTCGGAGAAGGATTTGAGGGGGTAGAGACCCATGTTTATATTTCGGGGGCAACCCCATTGTTGTCCACGGAGGGAGAAGCCCTCGATTCTGAAGTTGGCCAGGAACCCGCAGACGCTGGGGTAGATTTGATTGTGGATCTGACCGAGATCCCAGAGGAGACCGACTCACCGGTAAATCCCAGAGATGCTAGGAGGCGGGATCGCCGGAGCCTCCTTGATGAGATTGATGAAACAGTGGAGCCGACGGAGGAAGAATTGCTAGGTCTAGAGACCGCAGCATCTGAACAAGAGAACTCTCCCAGACCTGGCAGGGGGGAGAGTGATGAGGAGAAACGCCGCCAAGCGGCTGAGAAGAAAAGGAAGGGGAAACAAATTGCTCCTTCCTCGACCAAGAAGGCAAGAGGGAAGTCTACTGAATCCACACTTCCGCCGGCAGCTAAGGTGCCATACGCCGCAGAAACCGAGAGCCCCTCTGAGTCCAGCGACTCGGAAGAAGAACAAGAAGAGGAACTCAACTTTGAGCCAGCCGAAGTGTGGATAACAAACAGCTTGCTAGATGAAATGAGGAAGTTTGACGACCCAAAACGCAAGGCCATTTATAAAGAGAAGAGTACTGAGGGGAAGGTCGCTAAGTCTGGAAAGATGTATAGCTCATCGGAGCTCAAGAAGATTGCTTGCAACGGTGAATTTAGGACTTATATCGACGCCATAGGCTTCGATTGGTTGCTCAAGCACAGTACTGTCGAGGTTCCGATGGACCTGGCCCGAGAATTCTTTTCCACCTTCCGATTTAAGTCCACTACCGATTTGGATGCTGACTCAATTAATTTCAGACTTCTCAATGAGGAACATACGATGAGCATCCGGGAATTGTAATACCCCGACTTTTTCTACCTTTTTATTTGTTCTTGAAAGGACATCGTTGGTGCATCCAAAAAAATTTTCGGCAATTGTTTCTTTTATCGAGAGAATGATTTTACTTTTGGGTCTATAACCATTATTCTTTTCCTACCCAATTTATTTAATTTTTTTCAAGCCCAATTCATTTTATTTAAAGCTACTTTTTGAAGCCCAAATTTTGGAGAAGATCAAGTCAGTCTTTCTCTCAACACAAAACTGTTACCGTAAATCACTCCCTACAAAATCTCAACAATTAGAGATTCACCGCTTTTTTATATACGGGTAGGCCTTCCTCAATCCCATGATAAAACATAAATGCAATTTCAGAGAAACCGTGATTTCTCCATATTTCTCCCATGATCTGCAGTTACAAGCGAAACTCTCATTTACACCATGTTCCAAACGGCAGTTTCATAATCCATTCTATACTTCCTAATCTGCTCCATATTTCACAATTGAGAGGAAGCACCCGAGTGAAAGCAGAGAGTTCGGCGAGTCGAAATTCATCAAGAAGGATTCTATTCGAACTCAATTGCAAACCCAGCACGTTCAAGAATCTGAACTGGCATTGACCGAGATGATGCGGTGCTGGACGGCGACGCCTCTTTTCCCGATCAGCAGCCCCGTAACCTTCGGCCAGCAGCAGCGTACTGATGAAACTTCGAGAGGTGGCGACGGGAAGAGCTGGCCAAGAACAGAGGAGAGTTGGCGATGGCGGCGTGACATCGAGTGGGCCTGAGCAACAACGTGACTGGACAACGGTGGAGCTGCAAACTGAGGAGGGGGACGGCGATGTACGGAGGTAGAAGGAGAGAAGGAGAATTACCGAGGAGGCGGTGTGGTGAGATCTTCGCTGTGAACGCGGTGGTTGTGGCAGAAATTGAGACCGGAAAGATGGAGAGAAACGACGGCACTGCTCGGCTACCGGGCGAATCTCGAACAACAGCAGCGGCGCTCTCCGTGAACAGCCGAGGCTGGAGTCAGCGAGGGGGGGCGGCATCTCGCACGGCAGTGAGCGGGGGAGGAAAAAGGCGAGGGCGGTGCCAGAGTTTCGCGGGTGCGACTCGGGCAGCGCTGAAATTTCATTGAGAAGAGAGGGAACGCAGCAGCGAGATCGATGGAGAGATGAAGGAGATGAGCGAGTTCTTTTTCAAATTTTGGATCGGAGATGTCGACGAATTTGAGAGAGAGAGAGCAACGAAAAGTAGAGAGGTACGGGGCGAGGAGAAAGAGAGAGATAGAGATTGGGATTTTTCTGATTTGGGAATTTTCAAATGGGAAGAAATTGAGAAGAAGTTTTGACCGTGAGTTTTGGAGAAGTGGGATTTTAATTTACTTTTATTTCTTGTTGGGCCTTTTTAAATAGGTGGGTTAGTGAGTATTAATTTGGGCTACTCTTTAATAAATGATGGACCAACTTATTGATCTAAGTGTTGGGCTGATGGAGAAGGATGCACAGGCTGCTCTAATTAAATCCGGGAATGTGAAACCAGCCGGACAATTCTTAGTCACGGAAAATTTCAGAATTTCGTAAATATGACCCAGGGTAAGACTTAACTTCAATGTTGTTTTAATTAGAACTTTTTTTTTCTTAAAGTCTAATTTTTGAGTATTAGGTTCTTTAAAAAAAATGCGATTTTTGAATGCTATTTGAGAACGGAGCTGATTGACAAGTGAAGGATTTAAGAGAACGAGGTGGGCTTTCTAACTAAGTATTTTGTGGGCTTTCAAACTAAATACTTTTAAGAGCTTTAGTTTTAATATATTGATTCTAGCATCATTTTATGTGACAAAATTCCTTTTAACTGAGATTGCAAGTATTATTAATTTTATTCGATGATGACGTGATTTATGTGCTTAAAGTGAAAGTGATGTTATGTGATATACGTGTTGATTTATCGAGTGCTTTGTGATTTGCTCGACTTGTTGATGTGATGTGAGATGATGCTCGACCTTGACAGAGAGAAATGATTTTATGTTTCAAATACGTTTTTGAGGAAAATAAAATTTGCAAAGGGAATATCATGCCATGTTTTTGTTTTGAGAAATGCCTATCTGTTTGTTTAGCAAGGGAATTGTCCCTACTAGACCTATTGAAATCGAATTCGGGTCTGACTAGGGAGTGAGTCCCTACTCAGGCTAGTGTACACCAATGGGGATCGTGAGCCGTCTTTTGGGTCGGCCGGTCTAGTGATCGAGTTTGTGGCCACATTCTCGTTCACAGGATGTTGATGTGGATGTTGATGAGATTGATGTTGATGAGATTGATGTTGATGTTGATGATTGTTTAGTGGGGAGTGAGTCCCTACTATGAGTTTAATCGAATTCGGGTCCTAGCAAGGGTACGTCAAGTACTCAGCCCTGCATGTGTTTTCCCTATGTGCAGGTTGAGCGGTGACGAGCGCGGTGGGTGTTGAGCATAAAAGTGAAGAATGTCTATCAAATGTTCAGAATATGTTGTGTATTCATACATAACATTATTCTACTCTCGAGATGCTTCCGCTAAATATTGTTTCTTTTGAGTTCGTGTATTGTTGAGATATTTTCAGTTGGAGTTGTTGATTGTTGCAATGATACTCTGATTTTATTCGAGCTATTCTAATTTGTTTCGAGCTATGGTCAAGTTGTGTTGTTTTCCCCCTTTCTTCCCCGCTTCTTTAACCCTCCCCTAGTCGCGATCAACCGTGTTTTCTATCCTTAGAAAATGCGGGCGTGACAGGAATGGACCTTGCGGATGGGTTTGCTGACACGAACGGAGGACGATGAGGGCCTGTGGAATGCAAGAATGGTAGGTCCGCCGAAAATGACGCCGGGATTCAAAGCGCAAAGCGCATGGGAGTTTTTGACACACCCGAGGGTGGGTCAGTTTAAAACAAGCTGTTCGAAGGCACACCATATTCGCTCTCTCTACAAAAATTCCCCAAATTTCTCACTCAAATCCTGGTTTTCTCTAACCCTAATCGGAGCAATTTTCTTCCGAGTTCTTGTCAAAATTCTACAGAATCTGCCATGGACAACACAAAGAACACAGGAAGCACCTCTGGAACCGCCGAATCCAACGCGGCGGCGTTCATGGCCGACCTAATGCAAAAGCTTGGGGGCCAGAGGAGGCGATGAAGGCGTTCGCCATGTTCACCGCTATGATGGGGACGACCACACCGGCCGCAACCACCACTGCACCACCACCACCACAAGTTTCGGAGACGGAGAGACCCCAACCGAAGGCCATACATTCAAAGGCCGAACCAGCCACCAGCGTAGCAGAAACAACCGCCGCGGACAAACCTGAAGAGGAGGCAGATCTGGCAGCGGGTTTGGAACTCTTGGCTGTAAGCGAACTGAGGTTAGACTCTGTTGTTGAGGGGGAAACCTCTATTTTGGCTGATAAATCAGTTGGTGTGTCTGTGGGGGAAACCCCGGTGGATGTTATTTCTGGGGTTACTGCTAGTATTTCTGAGGGGGAAACCCATGTTACTGAGGAGTTAGGAGAGGGGACAGCCCCTGGTGTTTGTGAGAATGTTGTGGGAGGAGAAACCCTAGAAGAATGCAAGGGAAGCCCGTAGACAAGCCCGCCGGAGCTTGTTAGATGAAATTGACGATATGGGAAGGGAAGCGCTGGGTCCAGAGACCGTAGCGGAGGAAAAGGACAACTCTCCCAGACCCGGTGGTGGGGAGGGTGACGAAGAAGGACGCCGCCAGGCGGTAGAAAAAAAAAGGAAGGGAAAGCATAACGCTACTTCCTTGACCAAGCGAGCGAAAGGGAAATCTGTTGAAGCTTCTATCCCTCCACCCGCAAAGGTTCCTTATGCTGCCGAATCCGATAGCCCTGCCGAGTCTAGCGACTCCGAAGAGGAACCTGACGAGGAGCTCAATTTCGACCCTACGGAAGTTTGGTTGACCAAGGAACTACTGGATGCCATGAGGAAATTCTCTGACCCCAGGCGCGCAGCAACGTTTAAAGAAAAGAGTGCCCAGGGTAAGCTTGCGAAGTCCGGGAAAAGATATGATTCCGCGGAGCTAAAGGAGATTGCTTCCGATGCCGAATTCCAAGAATATATCGACGCAATCGGGTTCGACTGGTTTCTGAAACACAGCTCTTTCGAAGTCCCAACAGCAGCAGCGCGTGAGTTCTTTTCAACCTTTCGGTTGAAGTCTACGAATGATTTGGATGCCGACTCTATTACTTTCTTTCTCTTCAATGAAGAGCACGAAATGAGCATCCGCGAGTGGACGCTCCGCATGGGGCTGTTGTCACGAACGCAGGACTGTGGAATGACAGGATGGTAGGTCCACCGAAGTTTACTCCAGGTTTCCGTCCACAGAGCGCCTGGGAGTTTATAACCCCCCCGAAGGTGGGTCAGTTTAAGACAAGCTGTTCGAAGGCTTCCCACATTGACAACCAGATCCTGCGATTCGCTCAGACGTTCATCAGTTATAACTTGATGGGAACTGCGAGCGCTGCTTTGACCACGCCCGACCTATACTTCACTTGGTGTATGGCCAAGGGAGTCCGTGTGCACCTGGGCTACTAGCTAGCCCAGGCTTTGCCATCAAATGGCCGCAAATCCTTCCAGACACATGTACACATGCCACATCCTAGGGGCATACCTGCAACGCAACGTAATATTGAAGATAGCCAAGTCGTGCCGGGATGTGGAGATGTGCATGCCCCAGAGGTTTTCAATATCGACTATTTCTTCAATAAGGGGCTTCTATACATGTCTGGGAAGGAGGTATGCTTTTATGAGGTTGGCGGGTCGGACATCCAGGTGAAACAAGAAACAGCAAGTGTGGGGGCAGGAGCCAAGGTTGAAGTTGAAGCAATGAGGAAGGAGGTGGGATGGATGAGGTCAGAAATCAAGATGGTTAGAGAGGAGATTGTGGCCCTACGGGGTAAAGGAAAGGACAGTGTCGATGTTGAAAAAGTACGGAAAGAAGTCGCAGGAGTGAGAACGGAGGTAGACGAGATGAGAATGGAAGTCGGGAAGGTCAGAGAGGAGGTCGTGGCCCTCAAGCGACGTCTTACTGACCTTGTGGCAGCGTCGACAAGGCACACTGATAGGTTGGAAAAAGGCGTCTCGGTGATGATGATAATGACGAAGTGGCTCAAGGCGAAGTTTCCCGGGATGCCAGAATCTCTTCCTGGCCCTGGCAGCGTTTCTAAATCACCAGGGCAAGGAAGTTTATCTCTCCAGAAGCCTCCCCAGGCGACGAAGCCTCTAACTGCCCCGTCCGCGACTAAGCCCTTGACCGTAAGAAAGGCAGTGCCGGGACAGCATGACGAGATGACAGAGACTCCGGATTCGCCGGCGAAGAAGAAAGCTAAAGTGACCCAACCGTCTGCCCCGCTCAAGGCTGGCTCCCGCGGGGGCCAGACCCCGAATTGATTCCCCCCCAAACCAAGTAACTTTTACTCTTCCATTTCTTTTAGTTTTTCGCTTTCGGTTTGTGTTTATCTGTGCCAGCATGCTATGTTCTGTATATATGTGTTGCACCTTCCCACACTTAGCCCAATCCTTGGTCTAAGTGTGAGAAGGGGTTGTTCTGTTTTTGCATGTTTGGTTTTGTTTGTGTGCTTTCTCCCACTTAGCCCGGTGTCCGGTCTAAGTGTGAGAAGTTTGTTTTGTTCGTCCTTCCCTATTTCCCCACTTCACTAGAATAGCTTGGGGACAAGCTTGAGTGAAGCGGGAGGGGGAGGGAGTAAGTGCAGTAAGTTTGTCTTAGTATCTCTAGGTTTTTATGTTTGCGTGTTGCATGAGCTAGTGGATATAATAAGGCAAGTTTCCTTTAGTAAGAGCGATTGAAGAAAGGATACACGTCAACTTTGATGCCTTTTTCCTTAATAAACTAAAAGCGGTCTGAATGAAGTAAGGACGATAGAAAATGCCCTAGATAACCTAGTTGTGCAGCCCTACTATAAGAGCGAGTTATGAGCCTAAACACTTTGAGCTAACATGTAAAAATTGGGCTGCCACTTGATGCTTAGGGAGTAGAGTATAAAAGAGGAAAAAATGGATTATAGAGGAATAAGCTGGACAAAGTCCAGAACTGGAGGTATAAGCTGGACGAAGTCCAGAAAAAGGAGGTATAAGCTGGACGAAGTCCAGAGGAGGAATAAAATAACAAATCGGAGGTATAAGCTGGATGAAGTCCAGGGGGAAAATAGAAAAAAGAGGGAAAAAGAAGATTAATTACCTAAGGGCAAGAAGTAAAAATTACCTGACCCAGGAATGAAAAAAATATATAGAAAAAAAGGGAGACGATAGAAAGGAGAAACTCTCATAACCCAACGCATCAGTGGTGTAACTTTAACTTTGGAGCGTTTCGATCCTAACATCCCTGGTGAGGTATGAGTGATCGAGCGAACCTAACCGCTGGGAAATCAATAGGCTATCTTGACGAACTGACAGACCGTTTAGGTAGAAGAAGGAAGGGGGAGGAATTGAAGACTGTAGGCGATCGGAGAGAACTTAAGCTTGTGGGGACAGTCGCCTAAAAGTTGAAGCTAGTGCATGCTTATCTGTTGTGTTTTGTTTCTCTTTGTGTGATGTTTTCTTTTATGAGTCTGTAGTTGTCTAGGTCTTGGAGTCTGTTTTTGTGTTAGTGTCTTGTTTGTAGAGTCATTCTTGGGGACCCTGCGTTGAAATTTGCCTTATTCCTTTTTCTTGTCTTTCATGCTTGAGGACAAGCATGGTTTAAGTGTGAGCAGTTTGATAAGGCTAATTTCATGCATAGGTCTAGGGGATAAATTCGTGAATTTGCTGGGTCTAACACATGTCTTAAGCCAAGTGTGAGCAGCGTGTGGCAATGTTTGCTGCATTGGTTGCTCGGGGTGAGAAAGCGGCTGCTTCTTTGGAGATTCTCATCTCTAGCATTTCAGCCGAGTTAATAGCCGAAGTTGTTATGGCCAACATCTGGAATTTTCCTCCAGAAAGACTTAAATCATGTGCCCAAAAGAAACGCCCTGCTTATGGTGGAATGGAGGGAGTATTGTTTTCTTCTTAAATATGAACCAGATACACTAGCATTAAATGTTTGGGGGAATATATATTTTTCTCCTGAGAAACCCTGGTTTGACTTTTCTGATCTATTATTGATTATCAATTTTCAGGATATTGATATTCTGGTTCCTGTATTACCTTTCTTATCAAAAGATGAGGTCAGAATCATCCATAACTTCCTTCGATTGTTTAATCCTTCTTATTTGACACTCTGTATTGAATTCTCTCTTATTATATTTTTCCTTCTACTATTATCACCTTTCCTCAATAAAGATAGATCTGCTTCTGCTTTCTAGGTTTCAGTACTTTTTCCTCGTCTTGTGAATGTACCACTGGATAAGTTCCAAGTTGTGCTTTCTCGTCTTTTTCAGGTACTCTATTCCTGATTATATCTTAACCTGCCTTGAATTTCATGTCTTTATTATAGATAGTGCCAAAGCAATTTGGAGGATATGGATATATTTTTTGGTGGAATTGTATTATAAAAATATGCACGTGTCTATCAGATGATTCAGATCTGCCTTGTGTAACAGTTATCCACCCTTGTTGTCGTGCCTTTGGCCCTTACCTTAACGGCAATCTTATTGAGAAAAAAACTGATCCTTACGCTTTCCCTGAATTATTTCTGAAGAAGCATGCTGAATATCAGTGTCTTAGAAATATGCATCTTAAATTCCTATAAGTTCTTACTCCGCCCTTAGATATAAATGAGCAATGCAGAAACAGGCCACAAGGATATGAATCATTATCTTTTTTTAATAGTCTAGTTTTGTCTCCTGACCAGTTTTTGAAAGGTTATTATCCTGTAGGTTCAATCATTCTACTCCGGTCTTAACCCCTGCTGAAGCATTAATTGCCATCCATAAGATTGACCCAGAAAAAGATGGAGTTCCTTTGAGAAAGGCAAGAATGCTGCTTTCTTTCTATGCACTTAGTTTTTCTGAACTACTCATTTACTGAATATATTTCTTGCTAGCAGATCACAGATGCTTGCAATGCTTGTGTTGAACAGAGACATACATTTTCGCAGCAAGTTCTGGCCAAAGTGTTGAATCAATTGGTAAAGATATCCTTTTGCAAGTGTCCTGCTACTTTGTTAACACAGCATACTATAAGGTTACATGATTGTGCAGGTCGAGCAAATTCCTTTACCCTTTCTATTCATGCGTACAGTATTGCAAGCAATTGGCGCTTTTCCTTCTTTGGTAAGACACATAAAACCTATGTTCTTAAATATTTATTAAGTTGATATCTTGTTTCCGGTATTTATATCGTCAGCCTTCTCTTAGTCACAATATTTTTATTTTTATAAAAAAAAATTCAGGTCCAATTCATAATGGAGATTCTATCTCGTCTTGTAAGCAAGCAGGTACCTGTTTAACCATGCGTTAATAAATCCTCTTTTTCTACAAGATACTTTATCAACTACATTTGAAATGTAGATTTGGAAGAATCCAAGGCAGTGGGTGGGTTTTGTGAAGTGTGCACATGTGACCATGCCAGATTCATTCGGTGTTCTGCTTCAGGTGAATTACTCCACTGCAGTCGTTTTCAAAATGTTCACCTCCATGTGATTTTTTGTTTAGCTATCCATGTGTCGTTGTTCGAACCCGACCATTTGTTTGGGTTAGCATGCATATATTACTGAAGAATTGATATTTCATCATGTCCTGAATCTTCAGGATAGCATCTTCTATGAATGTGTTGTGAAATGTTTTAGTTGACCCAAGTTTTTTTGTCTTAATTTTGCAGCTAACGGCAGCACAGCTTGAAAATTCATTGAATAGAATACCAGCTCTCAAGGCTCCTTTGGTTGAACATGCAAGCCAACCGAACATAAGATCCACGCTTCCGAGGTTTGAGCTGCACCCATCATATTCACATCTGTTTAAAGATTCATGTCATCAAATTAGCAAACTTTGTTATACAGGTCTACATTAACTGTTCTGGCCTTGGAGCAAGAGCTACCAACCTCTACAACAAAACCAGCTCAATCACAAACTCAGACCGAAGAGGCCGATAATTCGGAAAAGGAAGCTGCGACAGAAAAGTCCAAGGAATCTATGTAAATCTATACTAAAACTGATTAGTCTTCTCCCAAAAACATCTAAAACCATTTCGCATTTCGGGGGTTTTACTCAATCTAAAAGAACTTGAGTTTTTCAGTATATTGATCCCTGACATTTCATAAGACAAAAGGCATCCTGGAATCGAGACAGTATAAAAATCTAATTATATACTCTCTACTTCCGTTCTAAGGTAGTTGAGTTGTTTCTTTTTTTGCACTCGTTTTGATCTTCCTTCGTCTCAAGGTAGTTGAGTCGTTTCTTTCTTGCTCTCGTTTTGAAGAAATGATAATAAATAGTTAAAGTAATATATATAAGATATTTCTTTATGTTATTTTTTTCTTACTTTATTTTTTTTTTACTTTATTTATTCATAATAATTTTTTAAAAATAAGTATAAAATTGAAATGACTCAACTACCTTGAGACGGAGGAAGTATATGGTCTAAATTTTGGTTCATAGTATGTAGGAAAGACGCGATTTGCAATTGATTGCACCCAGGTAGAACAGAGGGTCCCCCCAGTGGCCCCCAACATTGCTTTTTATCAGTATATACCTATGCTTTTTATCAGTATATACCTGACCCCTAGCATTGCTTTTTATTATATACATATACCTATGATTTTAGTTTCTTTGTCCTACATAAAATGATATATTTTATTTTTTAGTTTGCTCCTAATAAGATGACACATTTTCTCTTTTAAAAACTTTTTCTCCCCAATTAATATAGTCAATCATTTCTTATCTCTTCAATTAAAATATTTATCTATCTTTCTCTCTTTATTTTAATACTTACATCCACCTTTTATTTCTCTAATTAAATATATTAACCAATAACGCCTAAAATCTCGTACCGATCAAGAAATGTGTCATCTTAGCTGGAACAGATGGAGTATTACATAACTATTTGTTGGTGGAGCTGGTTTGTGCGCCTACGACACTCGAGGTTTCGAGACCCAGACTCGTCGCACTTTTTTTTAGCATTTATCCTTCACTTTTCTTTGTATTTCATTTTGCATTTATGCTTAACATTTTTCATATATTCAGCTACTTTATAATTCTCTCTTATACTACGTTTTTGTTTTCTCCTTTTTGTTTCAATACTAGTTTTATATTTTCTATGATACATGTAGCATTACTTTATTCTCCCTCAGTCTCAAGTTACTAGAATCGTATTCCAGTTTTTATTGTCCCAAGTTCCTTGAGTCATTTTTCTTTTTCGGTTAAAAACAGAACATCTGATTACACATACTTTATTTTATCATTTACTTTATTCTCTATTCTACTTTATTTAACCCACTAAACACAACTTTCTTAAATCTTGTGACTAAAAGAAACGTGTCAAGTAACGTGAGAGGGAGTATAGTAGTAACTCTTATTATTCTTAAAATTTAATTTTGAAATACGTACGTTTTTTAGAATTATTATATTTCATAAATTTCTATGTGATCGAGTAAACGTTTGTAGTGAAATAAGAAATTTCATATTATAATATATTCAGTAAAATTTGAATATGTTAAATTAAAATTATATTTATCAAATATGTACATTTTCTAGAATTATTATTAATCGTAAATTTCTAAGTAATCCATTAATGTATGCGGTGAAATAAGAAATTAAAATTATATTTATCAAATATGTACATTTTCTAGAATTATTATTAATCGTAAATTTCTAAGTAATCCATTAATGTATGCGGTGAAATAAGAAATTTCAATCTTAATTAATTTATTAAAATTTGAATAGGTTAATTACATGATATAAATATTTATAAATGAACCAGTATTCGTAGACTTTGTTAATATTAAATGTGTTAATATATCAAATAATATAAGTAAATTTAAAATTATGTTCTATATTTATAAAATATTATTATTTATTTATTATCACGACCGAAAAATGGGTCACTACGTGTATATATGTAGATAAAGTACCTCCACTATCCAAAAAATAGATTAAATTTTCCAATTTTAGTTGTCCATTAAAATTAGGCCAATTCAAGATAAGAAAATTTTTAAATTACTAACAATATGCACCTCACAATCCACAAATGTTGTTTTTATGGAAAAAAATGCCTTCACTATTATAGAGCGGGATGAATACTTTATATCACTGATTGATTAATGTATGTTTGTGCACGAATTGAGATGAATGTATACGGTTATTTTGAATTATAGACAATAATGCAATACTCAACAATCTACACTGCAATCCACGTAGTACTATCATGCAATCTGTAGAAATCCATCTAAAACGACTACTATGATATTGTTGGATACGTCCCTAATATTGCACGATAGCGTGCCACGTGGCAGCACGAGGTTGGTGGTACGTTCTCACTCTAACTATGGTGGCACCCTAATGCTCTCCATTAAATATACCTAACTTATTTTTTTCTTCATGTTTTGGTATGATGATTTCATATTATTTTAATATTGTGTTTTTTTATTGTAATTCTAAATTGTGATTTTTTAGGTTAGAGATAACCTTTTTCTTAAAATATCTCGAATTTAGTGTGAAGTTGAATGAGAACAATATGATTCGAAAATAATTTAGTACTACTAGTTTATAGGAAATCAAACGAAATTGAAATTGAAATTGAAATTGATGGGAATGAGATTGGTGTTGATCTCGGATCATGAAAGCCTATTAATGGTTTTGATGTGAACATTCGAGATTGCACTCATAGAAAATATGTAGTTAAAGGACCAAGGTCATTGGATTATGTTAGGGAGATATTATCAAACGTGAACAATTTGGATATCCTGAAAGGCGTGAAAACACTTTCTGATCAAATCAATTTAGCGGTTCTATCAATATTTGATCGGATACAATTCAGGTTTTGAAGTATATCGTATGTAGATTCTGTGATCATTTTCGAATCAGAAGATGATCAATAAAAGGAGGTTGAAAGTAAAACGTTGCATCCTTTCAATATCACCACTGTTTTTAACAGTTTTTTAACAGCTCGACCCCAGCCAGGGGCGCTGCCCCCGAACCCCCGTCTAATCATAACGACTTCAAATAAGTGTACACTCCGCACTTCCAACTTATTTGATGTCTCATTATGATCATATTGATCAATCAAGTTATTCCAATTACACTAAAATATCCAACAATCCTCCCCTATTTTAGTGCAATCCTTGATTAACTAAAACAAGTCATCTCAAAATTCAAACTTTTGCATAAATGAAATATCGTAACGATTGAATTTCACCTCAGTACACTATACATTTCATACATTCGAATACCCATGGTGTCTCTAAGTATTGAACCATGGGAACTCACCTTGAATACACGAAGATAATGTACACAAAAGTTTACATACAAATACGTTCTATCTTGACACTATATTTACTAGCCTATGTCCTTATCCTTCATAAACATGTCAAAGCCAAGTCCTAGCTTCTTGAAGCGGCTAATCTTCATGCTTATATAGGTAGTTCCTTTATTCTTGCACCTACATATGCAATTTTTCAAAAGAACTATTAAGAATATATACATTCAATCTCCTTAACTTGTAGGTTTGAACACATACCTTGGGATGATTCTTCAATGTGTTCCAATCTCCAAATATTTAGCCTTCCACATTGAATTCAACATCTAGTGTCATACTAAATGAGAATTGGGTATCTTAATATCAGAGATTTATAGTGGACTTTAATCCCATCCCTATAGCCGATTTGTGCACAAGATCTCTACTTAACCCTTTGGTTAAATGATCGGCTAAATTGTTGTGAGTTCTCACAAACTCCACAGATATCACACCGTCCGTAATAAGTTCACGAATCATGCTATGTCTAACACCTAAGTGTCTTGACTTTCCATTATACACTTGACTATATGCCTTAGCCAAGGTAGCTATCCCAATATCCTCAACAATTCGTTATATTGTTCCATGACAGGCCTCGAATCAACCATTTTATAGTTAATAAAATTCCCAACAAGAAATTTCTTGCTAGAAGCATCTTCTGCCATATATTTGGCTTCGAGGGAATCCCACAACTCTTTAGCAGACTCTACGTTTTGATACACATCGTTCTCCTATTTCATCCGCCTTCTCGTCTGTTCCAGAGTTTCATTATCAACAGCCTCGGGCATGGGAGTACTCAGAACGTACACGACCTTCAGATCCGTTAACATGAAATGCATCTTCTTCTGCCAGCGTCTGAAATCCTGGCCAGCAAACTTATCCAACTTCGCAAAACCTTTCGTTGCTTCCTTTGTCGTTTCCTTGTTCGACATTTTCAGAAAATTTGATTTGATCTTTGTTAGGGAGATATTATCAAAGGTGAACAATTTGGATATCCTGAAAAGGCGTGAAAACACTTTCAGATCAAATCAATTTGGCGGTTCTACCAATATTTGATCGGATACAATTCAGGTTTTGAAGTATATCGTATGTAGATTTTGTGATCCTTTTTCGAACCAGAAGATGATCAATAAAAGGAGGTTGAAAGTGAAACGTTGCATCCTTTCAATATCACAACTGTTTTTAACAGTTTTTTAACAGCTCGACCCCAGCCAGGGGCACTTCCCCTTGGACCCCGCCAGGGGCTGCCGCCCCTTGGACCCCGCTACTCAGGGGCGCTGCCCCCGAACCCCGTCTTATCATAACAAATTCAAATAAGTGTGCACTCCGCACTTCCAACTTATTTGATGTCTTATAATGATCATATTGATCAATCAAGTTAATCCAATTACACTAAAATATCCAACAAATTATTGTGAAGGAATATGTATAAGTGCACTTGAAGAAGATGCAAAATTATTCCAACTTACCAAAAATCCTAGATATGCCTTGAACCGCATCATCTTTCTCTAGATGTACTTAAGAATGTTGATCCCAATAAACTTATCGATTTTTAATGTACTCCAAGAAACTATTTAGTAGATTCAATGGATTATAGTTTGGGTGCAAGATAGTCAAATCCTGCTTTGAGTATAAGTGGAAGATGTTTAGGGTACCAGCAAGCAAATGGTATACTTAAAAGCATACTTTGAGTATAAGTGGGATTGTTGGGGTTTGTATACTAAAAGTTTCTTCGAGCGTACATGTACTTGTACACTTACACATGCACATATACGAGAAACTTTGTATCCACTTCGAACCCTTATTTTGAGATTCAATAAATTAGTATAATAGTTTATCAATGATATTGATGCATTAAATAAATGAGTCTAAAGCTTCTAGATTGTAGGTCAAGTAGTGAATCTGATGAGTTCACACAGTAAAGGACTTGACCTTCCAAGAAGAAAGGCTTTGGCTTCATATCAGAAAGGTTGCAGTGTTTGTAAGATAAGCTCTTTTCTCCATAGGAAAGGCTAACAACACTAATGTGGTATAATATTGAACGGATCCGACAAATAAGAGTATTCTTTATTGCTATCTACTGAAAGATACGATCTCGGGAGTTTAGTATTTCTTAGTCTTTGTACATAATATTGTATATATGTTCATTTAATCATACACCGCTTTGACTTATTAAGGTGCAAGGGTTTTTTGTAACCCAAAGCATGATATCTTGAGTGGTAGTAATTAAATGACTAAAATATATCAAGAATATTATTACACTGAATTTGCGTGTCAATGGTAGTATGACTATATTTTCAAAAGATGTTTAGAAAATGATTTTATTATTCAGTAAAAATGGACAGTTGGAATTTTCAACGAATAATAAATAAAGTTCCAAACTATAAAACTCTTCGGAAGAGATATTAATGTAATTCAAAGTCTCATACCAGACATAGGAATTAAATTAATGGATAATAAAAATCTTAAACGCGAGAATGGTAGTATGACTATATTTTCAAACTATAAAACTCTTCGGAAGAGATATTAATGTAATTCAGAAGTCTCATACCAGACATAGGAATTAAATTAATGGATAATAAAAATCTTAAACGCGCAAAATATTATAAATAAAAGTGGAACCCAGGTCTTCGGAAATTGGGAATTGATGGGAGATTAATATTATTTTCTGTAGTACAAAATAAATAGAGATGAAGAGAAGACAAGATAAAGAGAATTTTTGTGCCCTAGCCTCCTAAAACCCTAGAAATCGGCGCCCCCTAGTGGAGAAGAAAGAAGTTTTGTTTTCTAGCTCTTCTCGTACAGATCTGGATATAATTATTCGTAACATAATTAGGGCTCTTGTCTTCGAAGCTTCATCTAAATCTATCAAGCTCATCTAAGATTTTTTAATGAAAATGGATAATCACGAGCATTGTAATAGGTTAGAAGATTCGTGATCGAGACAAGATTCGACACGTGGAGAAGGTACGGGCCATGTCGATCCTTGGAAGGATCAAAAGGTAACAAATGTTTTATGTCTTTTTGATGTGTTCATCATAAATCTATATTAATTGCATAAAAATTAGATTTAATCACATAATCACCTAAATGGATCCTTAGGGATCCATTTGTTTCCGTGATCTTCCGTTGCACGAACCCCAACATAATGTACTTTAATTTTGAAGTTAGTGTATATTTTTATTGAATATATAATAAATTTAATATATAAATATATTAATAAGCAAATTGTACTAACTTATTTAATTTATATAAATAATTTGTAAAGTGTTGTGAGGTCCCCGTCTCTAAAAATTTGTCACTTATTTCTATTGTCTCCAAAAATTTGTCATCTTTCATTTTTACCATTTTTAATAGTGAACCTCATATTCTACTAACTCATTCACACTCACATTTTATTATAAAACTAATATATAACACCACCTTTTAACCAACTTTCTATTACATTTTTTAAAAATCCGTGTCGGATCAAATGGTGACAAATTATAAGATACGGAGGGGGAATGTGAATATGAAATATTATATTGGGATTTATGTTTAGTGTATATGGTTGGAATGACATATACTAGTACTTACTCCCTCTATCAGCGAATATGAGTCCCATTTTTCATTTTGATCCATTCCCAAATAGTTGTCCCAGTTCATAATAACTATAAATGGTAAAGAGGTCTCATATTCCACTAACTCATTACACTCACATATCATTTTAAACTAATATATACAAGTGCAACTGTTATTCCACTAACTTTTTTCCACTCACTTTCTTAAAGTTTCTTAAACCCATGTGAAGGGGTGGATCGGTGCGGTATAGCGTATCGAGAAGGTCATACTTCACACCGTACAGAAAACTGTGGTATGACAAAAGCAATATCATACCAAATTTTCGGTATGGCTAATTTTTGATACTGTTACCTTACCGTTATTGCGGTGTACCACACTTTTTACGGTATATCGAAGTATGGTACGGTATGTCGTAATACCTTTATCCAAAAAGAATCTATTTTATACACAAACTATTTAAAAGTAGGGTTTTCAAAGACTTTTTCTTTTTAATTCTATTTTATATATAAAGGGAATATGATCCAAACAAGAACATATCTAAATCCAAAAATGCAGCTCAAATCTTGGCCTTAGGATTACGTGATCTAATGGTCAATAATTAATACTCCCTCCGTCCCCAAAAAATATGCACTTTGGATTCGACACGAGTTTTAATGTAAAATTGGTAAAGTAAGAGAGATGTAGAGAGAAAAAGTAATTAAAAGTATTGTTAGTGGAGATTGGGTCTCACCTTAATAGAGAGAAAAGAGTTTCTAGAATTAAAAAGTGCATATTCTTGTGGGACGGACTAAAAAGGAAAGAATGCATATTTTTGTGGGACTCATATTTTTGTGGGACTGAGGGAGTAAAAAACACGGAAGGCTATTATTAATCAGTTTTATGTCATTTTATAAAATTTGGGTTTGATGTCATTTTTAGATCATTTTAGGTCATCATTTATTAAAATGACCTAAAAATAAACTAACAATAACCTAAAACGACATTTGTATGCTTTTGTTCTGCGTTTCTATATTTAGATATAGTTTTGTATAGATTAAAATCCTATTAAATATAATAACATATTTATATAATATTTCGACATATAACGATTTTTCGGTATGCACTAAGGATTCTATATACCGAATCTACGGATTCTATATATAGAATATTCGGTATATTACGGTATACCACGGTATAGAAAAATTGATACTGTTACCGTACTGAAAGATTTTAGTATGATATCATACCTTACCGAAGATTGCGGTATACCAGAAACTAATATTTACAGTATTTTTTAATATAATAAGTGCGGTATTTCGATATTTTTTTCTACCCTTCCCGATTCCCGCACATTATTTATTATTGCTCGACAGAGTCTAGTGGAGTTGGGTCACAAATATGGATCGGGCACAGCTTCTGTTGGTAGGTCTCCCCCTTTTCCTCTTTTGCTCCGATATCTTCAGCCTCTTCTCTCCGGCGCCGGTGAAGCCCGCCGCTCACCACCACCACCACCACCACCACCTCCACGCCGATTCGCAGCCACTGATCCAGCCACAGCATACGCCCCTGGAATTTACTACTCAGGTTTAACTTTGACTTTGATCAACAACAATTTGAGGATATGAATTGAAATTAGGTGAAGTTCTGTGATCGATTATACTGTTAGCATTGACTTCTGTTCGTGATATTACTGTAATCGAATTGAAATTAAGTGAAGTTCTCCGATCAATAATACAATTACAGGATATCAATTAAAATTAAGTTTCTTCTACTGATCTGATTACTGTGCTCGAATTGTTATGAGAGAATCATTTGTTTAGATTTTTGTATTATTCCTTCGTTCGCGGTCTTAGGTTTTGTTTAACTCCCTTATTTTGATTGAGATGGTGTGGACTCATCTATTAATGAGGATAGGGTTAACTATTCAATACTAACACACTTCTTTTCTTTTCCTTTTTGGTTCAGAAACCAAGTGGGATTGGTTATGGAAACACTGTTAGCATTGACTTCTGTTCATCTTGTTCTTACAGGTATTCATACATAAACTCTTCGTCCCATGGAAATAGACCATTTAGATTTGACACGGGTTTTAATATGTAATTGGGAAAGTAAGAGAATGAGAAAAGGTTGTTGAAATTGTGTAGTGGATGGCGGGGTCCATAAATGATAAAATAAAAAAGGAGAAAAAAGTTACCATAAATGGATATGGACTATTTCTATGGGACAATCGAAAAAGGAAATATGGCCTATTTCTATGGGACGTAAGGAGTATATATATTCAGTTATTATCGAAGTTCACTAGTTATGGACCTATGGTTGATGTTTATTGAAGAGAACAACAGAGAATGGTTAATATATGCTTGAGAGTTGAGAAGGTTGGAAGAATAACCGTGATGATTACAGAATGATCAAGAATGGAAAGTCAGTGAGATTGAAGACTATGAAAAATAAAGTTTATCCTGTCTTGTAATAGTACATTTATCTGCTTCTATTTTGGCAGAGGGACTGCAGTCACAATGAAGAATATGTTAGAAAGTCAGTTTCCCGGGATCAATGTTGTTCTTGGAAATTATCCTCCTCCTCTGCCTAAGCGCATGTTGAGCAAGGTTGTACCGGTGATACAATTTGGTGTGATTGGCATCATAATGGGTGGTGAGCATATTTTTCCGAGGCTAGGATTTACTGCACCACCCCAATGGTACTATTCCATGCGTGCAAATAGATTTGGGAGCATGGCAAGCACTTGGCTACTTGGAAACTTCCTTCAGTCCTTCCTGCAAAACTCTGGGGCTTTTGAAGTGTACTGTAATGGTGAACTGGTAATGTTCCTCCCACCTCTCATCGGTAATAGTTAATAATATGTAACAGCTGGTAGTTTGTGCTGATAAATTTCAATCATCAACTTGTTTAGCTTGATACTGGAAGTATTTGCTTTGGGAAATATTGCTTCTCTAGCTTTGTAGTCTGTTGGAAGGATCTGATGTTTCATAGTATTTGCCTATATTTTGAAACTATAGCATTTACGGGGATGCAATCTGTTTAGTAATATGCTGAAGATATAGTGAGATTAGAAATAATTAGGGTTTGTGATCACTTTCTCTGGCAGTTGAATTGTATATACTGTGGCGGTAGATGTGGTTGTGATCACTTTTTAGTGCCTTGCCCCTCGAAAGGTGCAATGTTGCCCTCTAGTTAGTGATTGCAAAAGGTGTTACTTGTTGGTTTCGTCCATCTAGGATAAGAGCATCTCCAAGGGAGAGGGTAAATGGAGAGGTAAAGAGAAATAACTACCATATTTACCTCTTCTTTATAAAATTTCATGCTCCAATGGAAAGGGTATTTGAGGAGGTATTATACCTTCTTTCATTTTGAGAAGATATCTTTACCTCTTCTTGATAAAAAATGTATAAAGTTAGTTATTTTGTTTGCTTTTCTAATATACCTTCTTTCCTTGGAATCCATTACTTTTTAAGAAGGTATAATAACCTTTTTGAGAAGGTAAATGAGAAATATACATTCTCAATATATCTTTCCCCCTTGGAGATGCTCTAACAACATAAGCTTTGGTTTGTAGTAATTCAATGTAAGGCTTGTCATATTTTGGAAACAGGTGGTGTTTGAATGGTTGCATACATTACTGTTTTCTACCAAATGATTCCTGAATCCGTTGTTTCTCTTATGCAGGCGTTCTCTAAACTTAAGGAGAATAGGTTCCCTGGAGAGATAGAGTTGAAAGAACTCGTTACTCGAAGGATTGTTAATGCAAGAGTGATAATCTGATTTTTATCGGTGATGCTCGTAGGATTGTTAATTCAAGAGTGATCATCTGGTTTTCATCGTTGATGGGTCTTAGAAGGGCGAGTTATAAGATGATAGTCGCTAAACACAAGTTTTAATCTGTAACTTTTGGGTTTTTTCAAATGGCACGATGTGTGTACAATTTGGATCATTAGTACTCGTTTACAAATGCATATGATGCTCCTAGAGCTTCTATCTTGCAGCAGTTTCCATATTGAATTCCATCACAACAAAATACTGGGCATGAATGAAAAGCAAGTCGCAACAATGGTATAAATAAATAGAGGCAGGTAGCCCATAAGCCAATTCTAATTGTACAATGCATTTCCTGCAAAAAAGTGGAGACTAAATTACTCTCACAATCATAATATTTAGCCATAAAAAAATAAAAATCCTCATTCACTCTGACGTGATATACATGTAGGCTGATTTCACATATATGTGCTTACTGAAGTTGTGTAATTTACAAAAAAGAAAGAAGAGTTCCATGCTGCTGTGTGGTAGCAACGAAGCCCTGCCCTCATATCCAGCATTCTCAACGGCGAATTTCCAGAATGTTTCTATATTTGATACCACTTCTTGTTTTCCATTGCCTTGACAAGCTCATTGGCTAGGGAGGCGAAGTTTTCAGCTCCGTTTTGTAGGTCTTCTGTTCGTCTACTAATTTTCTGCAGGAAGAAAGACAAGAGAATAGCCTTCTGTTATGGATGATCCATGGCTTAGATTATTGAACCCACATTTCGAATTACCACGAAGACATCAATAAATACCCAAAACTGGTTATGAATCAGTATGTGGCATCATGAAAAATCACGGAAGGATATAAAAATCAGAACCGAAATAGTTTTTGTCTAGAGTTCAATATGTGAGGCCCCTCACCCTGTTACAGCTCTTTTGCTTTAAATATAAAAGAGATAATAACAATATGGACCTTCCGCCAACATATACGCTGAGGAACGACACTGATTTCCTAGGGGTGAAAATGTGTGGTTATTCTTATAATTCTAGATTTCTAAGGGGAGTTCGGTTGACAAGATTAAATCTCATGATTAAATGTGTATCATGTTTGGTTCATAAGATTGAGTCCCACAACTTAATCCTAAATGGATAGACTCATGATAATTAGTCATAGCCTCCCCCCTCCAACTAAAATAATCCCACAACTTAATCCTAGATGGATAGTCTCATGATATTAGTCATGGCAACCAAACGCCACCTAAGTGGACAAAGATGTCTATCATGGTTCACCTATCACTATCACTATCACTATCACTATCACTATCTTTCGAGTTTATCTCGCTTATATCTTAGTCACACTGCCAAACAAACCCTCACTAATTCCAGCTTCTAATTTGGTTTATTTCATCCCCTATTATGGTTTGTTACCATCTATTTGCTGCATTTTATTTCTTTGTTTCTTAACTCTTTTTACTTGGTCATCATCTACCTGAAGTTATTAGTACAAACAATTTAAGCTTAGGATCATTCTTTTGCAGATATGTGACCTCAAGCTTCTCTTGGCGTTCCATAAGCTTGTTTTTTGCTTGTCCAGCTGCAGACGAGGCATCCTGGAAATGGAAACACAGATCGATCAATAAATGATTAAATAGCATATAGGGGTGAGAGCTGAAAGAACCAAAGGCATAAATTACCTCCGTTTTTCTGTATGTAGCAATGATCTCTTCCCGCGTTCTAACTCTGGGTTTAATCTCCACATCATCATCAAACAATTTTTGTCGTTCCGTTTTTGTGTCTGCAAGATAGTAGAAATCTCTTTTATTCCAAGAGTTGTCCAAATTACAAAAATAGCCAACCAAAACAACATCTCGTATACCTTTATTTTTCTTATCTAATTCGTGGGGTGAAGCAGATGTCGAAGGCCCAGGCTCATCAATGTCAATATCATCTGTAAACATGTACTGTTAGCCACATAGGTCAAAACAAGAAAGAATTCATAAAACACTGATAAAGCTCTAAGCAAGATAGCAGATTAAGACATGAGGTACCATAGCAGAAAATTATTCAAAAAATGGCAGAGATGAGTAAAACCTATGGTAAGCTCAATAGCTTCTGGTTCATCTGCTGTTGATAATGCCCCTGGAATTATGTTCCTTTCGAAGATCTCTTCAAGGTGACCATAATCAGCACTAGAATCAGCGTTGTTTGGTTTTGGTGCTCTTAATCCTTTTACAATACCACCGAGAATGCCAGGATTAGCTCTCTGCAATAAAAAGTCCATCAGAACCACCAAAACTGAAAATTGAAACACATAAACACTGAGAAAACAACAGTCAGTCAGCCTTCTTAACCTTTTTTCTCTTACGATCAGAAGATATACTGATCGCAGCATTGGCAGCAGTTGCAAGCACTTCATCATGAAGACTGGGAAGGGATTCTGGGATCCAAGAAAATAAAAACCTCATTAATTTTTTGCATTCTGATGATTGTATAGCAACCAATTAAGTACTGACGAAATGGTAAAAACATGAGTAATACCTGAAGTCATTTTGACCCTCCAAAAGGGAAACAAATGCCACTTCGGAGCCATTTGCCTGTGTGGAACATCCAATAAGAAAAGACATTTTTATAGAGTGCATAACAGAACTACAAACAATGAATCCATTAAAATATGCACTTTTTAGTTTGTCCTACTCAAGATATGCACTTTTTATATTTGGAAATAAAACCCTCTCCCCTCTCTCATTAAAATATTCAACTACCTTTTTCTCTCTACTTACTCCACCTAACAACTCCTCCTAAAATCCCGTGCCACGAGAAGGTGGACATCTTGAGTGGGACGGAGCTAGTACTCGCAGAATAGGCCATTTATAATAATTACCAATGCAATGTGTAAGTTTTCGGCAGAGCTGATCATCCTTTCCAAGTTTGGCTTGAAGTTCCACCTTAACTGTGACCGTAAAGAAAATTCTTTCACCAATTCCAGATAAGGCAAAGATCTGCATAAGAGTCCCATTGACGGTGAGCTTCGGTAGGAGATATCCAGAACACCAAATTCTAAAGTAAAGTATTCTGATAAAAGCTACAGTCTCAGCTGGATGGAGTTCAAAGAAGGCAGGAAACCTGATCTCCATTTCTCCTGTCTGGTAGAATACTGCCAACCCACCCACATGATCTGTCCGGAACACAGAAGTCCAACAACAGGGCTTGGATAGTTTGACTTTGTATATATATTTGCTTTGGCCCTGATCAACCAAATCATGTTAGAAAAACACAACATCAAACAAAAGGAAAGATGAAAAATGTGAGACTTACTTGAACCACAGACTTTGCAGGGTATATGAGTAGTTTATCTCTGCAACAAACCAGAATAAGCAACTCCTTCAAGCTTAATGTAGATGGATTTTTATCCAGAGCATGGTCTTCATTTTTACATTTCTCACTCCGTTGATCAACATTTAGCAAAGGCTCATTTTTCAGTATATCGTCCTTTTTGTTCGGTTGCTCATCTACAAAACTACAAGCTGTCGTCTGGTTTTCTGAAAAACAAAAAGGCCAGTAAGTGAGGGGGTTCATCACAGGAAGAGAAAATAAATCATTTATAATATGATATACTTACCTATAAAATGCAAAGAAATTGCTGTTGATTTCTTCAACTGTATTGGCCTTGAGCTAATCATGCTACCATTATTGCCATCAATAACATATATACCTCCTTCCTTGGTCAATACGAATATAGACTCTCCTCTCTCTGGAATTATTGGTGCAGATTCATTTCTTTTCTTGGGCATTTCATACTCAAAAGCTTTATACGCTACAGATATTACTGGGGATGTTTGTAAAGAGTCTGTTATAAACGCAACAGATGATGACTGCACATTTACCACTGCAATCTGAAACAGTACACGTAAGCCTGTAAGAATGTATCATGCACATGATAACTATAAGTAGGGCTGTCAAAACGGGAATCCGGTATAGGGAATACCCGACCGGAAATAGGACACCTGATACCCACAAAACGTCAGGATGCTGGCCGGGACAGGATATGGTGGTATTTAAGCTTTGCGGGTATACCCAATTACCCACGCACAGCTATAATTAGTACTCCCTCCGTCCCAAGGAAGATGACCCCTTCCTTGGGCGGCACAAGAATTTATGCAACTTTATTTTGTGTGTGAAGTGGAGTTTGTAAAGTAAGAGAGATGGAATAAAGTAGAGAGAAGGGTGTTTCCATTTTTAGTAATGAGTCATCTTGGTTGGGACAAACCAATGGCGTCTTGTCAAAATAATCGAAGGGTGTGGGTATCCGAACCTATCGGGTGTTATACCCGATGCGGGTTTTCGGGGTACCCGCGTTGCACTTCGGGTCGGGTTCGTGT
Source organism: Salvia splendens (assembly GCF_004379255.2). Lineage (NCBI taxonomy): Eukaryota > Viridiplantae > Streptophyta > Magnoliopsida > Lamiales > Lamiaceae > Salvia > Salvia splendens. The sequence goes on from NC_056035.1 coordinate 25,453,147, forward strand.
ATCAGAATATGTGGTTTCTCCGGTGCTGGTACCCAAAATTTCGGGTACAGATGCCCATTTGGACACCCCCTAACCATAACTTATTACTTAATCGAGAAGATTCATGTACAACGATAAGTCTGGAGCCTTGGTTTATAAATTTTAGTGCCTGAACTCCTGATTTATGAAGATTGAAAACAGCTCCACACCTGGGTTCCTGAACTTGAGCAGAACTGCGAACTGCATGGAGTCATGATAAATATCAAGGAAAAAAAGCCAGATTATGGCCTTCATGAAATTGTCCTCTCAGCATGCCGATATCTTCAATTTAACTTTGTCAAATAATAGGGAAAAACATAAAACTCATAGACCGACATAACAGTTTTCAAGTTTTAGACGTTTTATCATGTCAAGTATTATGTTCAATTGTTAAACCTGATAGTTATGTAGATTCTCCAAATTCATGGAACTTAGGGAATAATAACATGCTCTACTCCATACTGCTTGCCATTCCTTCAAAAAGACCGGAAGACAATGTTTCTAAAGGAAAATAGCAAATGAGTTAGGAATCTCTCTTACTTAATACTCTCATAGTTTCATATCATACTGTCATACAAAATATCTGAATATTGACTAGAAGCAAGTTAAACAAGGAGGATATGCATGGCACCAGATTTGTCTCAAGCGGAAAACATATTTCTAATGACATGCGCCATCAAAAGAAACTGTAAATCAAAGGTTAATTTACCTTCAGTTTTTGTTTCTGTGACAAAATGGATGGTTGTCTCATTGCTGCTGCAGAGTTCGTAAATTTCAACCTGCTTGAGAACAATCAAAGACAAGAAAGGATAGTGCACTGAGAGAAAGCTTTTCTTTCCGAGCATGTAACAACTTTAAGAATAATTTCTAACCCGACCGCATTCATTTGCAACAGCTAATCTCAACGTGGAGGAGCATAAATCAACTGTCGTCAATGAGCCACCAGAATCAACCAGATCTTCACTGTTAGCCTGTCATTTATAAAAAATCTGACATCAAGTTTGAAGATTAACTTTATAGCTCTACAGATCAACTAAATTCTAACCTCATTTGTCAAAACACAGAGAGGAGAAAAAACTGGATAAGTAACATCCCATATTCGAACTGATCCATCATCATAGCCAGCTACATACAGTTTCTGGACCTTGTAATCTTTTCCAAGTGACAGCGGATTTATTACACCTCCAGTTAAGGACCACCGTTTATTTCCAGGCAATGTTAATGTTGGACTTGCTACAGCTATCTAATTATACACAGACTAGTCGGTAAGAAGTAAGGATAAGAACCATTAAAATAAACCAGGACGAATCAGGATAATGTACAAACATTATCACCTCCAATCCTAGGCCCTCTGTGCTTCCATTTACATAAAAAAGCTCTGCCACTGTAATCAAAGGATCAACCGTGGGTATGGTAGCTGGAAAGTTTACAGCAGAGACAGGTACATTCTTCCCAGGCTGCAACTCTGAGGAGTATATACGTATACAACCAGGGTTTGACAATACAAACAGAGAAGCATGTGTAGAATTCCCAGTTGTACCAGCAGTTGGAACAATAATCATATCAGCAAAAGAACCATTAAGTGTGACGTCAGTACGGCCAGTGCATCTCACTGCTTCCATTCCAGATGACCATTCAAGACTTAGAACCTGCCCAAAAGGAGTTTCTGAGAACATCTCAAACTACTGACTAGTGTTATCATCATCTCAAATTTCTGCTAGAGGAGATTGTATTGTGAATCTAGTAGGTGTATGGCAGATCAAATAATAAAACCTCGCATATGCAGAGGCATAGGTGGCTTCAGTTTGTAATCTGTACGAAAGCTGGGTCTACATTATGAAATTGAAAAGATAAAACTAAATAAGTATAACCTAATTGTTTTTCATAAGCTATTTAAGTTCATTAGATTGCTGACATTTACCAAACACAATCTTCAATCAATCCACATATGTCGAATACACACCCTCTATTATTCCAGATAAATTTTCTCTGCATATCATAAGGCAGAAAAGACAAAAAGAAACACAAAAGTTTTGCAGGTTTCAAATCATATTTGGAACCCCCATGTTTGATAAGTCCAATAATTAACCTAAGAGTATCAACAATTATACTGAATAAATAATCTTAACTGAATGAAATATCTTTAAAGAGTTAAGATGATAACCTACCGTAACAACTTCCTCACTGCCTATCTCATCACCACCATATAAGAAGTTGACCTTCTCGGTGCTTACTGGATTTAGTGTTGTCCATCCAGTGTAAAACAATAACAGGTAGCCTCTATTCAGAAGAAGACAACTGCAGCTTGACAACATTTGGGGACATCCCAGCTTCTTGGTTTTTTATGGAAGAATCTTTTGACATATTCCAGAACAAAATATCCCCGTCCACATATCCCATAGCGAGAATGGACCCATCAGTTGATGCCCAACAGAGAGCACTGATTTCTTTCTCCTCTAAGTCAAGGGAAGGTTCATCGTCAACAATATCAGTAACCCCATCATTTGGGGGACAAACTTTATTTTTCAATTGCAGGACCTTATCACCTCGAACAACAACAGGTTGTGCTTCGACCACATCCCAGAGAACAATCAACCCACTCACATAAGCGATCAATACCCTACAGATATAGAAGCTTGTTAAGCATTGCAGAAGAATAGAATTTTCATCTTAAAGTTTAAATCCACCTAATCCATATAGTTTCCATCAAATTTGACAGGAGAAAATAAAAGAAAAACAGGGCATGATCGTATCTTACCTATTTCCGGAAGAATAGGGTTGAGGAAGGATCCCGACTATGGGTTGACCACTGGAGACTGGGATCCCAGTTGCTTCTGTTGAATGAGTATGAAAAAATTATTTACAGATGGCACCAACATGATAGGGAAGCAATATTGGACATCAAACAGAATATGTCTTTCACGTTCACCTTGGCTAACAACAGTAATTTATCATTGTAAAATAAATTATATTACATGCCTGTCTTTATTTTTGTGTGGCAGGCATTTTGGACCAGTGAGGGAAACATGCTTCTGTCTTATGTGCACAGTGTCATGAAGCAGAATTAACTTAACTTTAACAACCCATAGTCACAAGTAAGCTAATAATTCCGAGGACTTCAAAAGAACTTTTACAGAAAATAGCAGTTAGAACCTAAAGGTTACAAACTGGCTTTTACTGAACCAACAAAGCAAAATAAATTGACAGTAAGGGAAGCATGTCTTCACCTAAGTAATATTCGAGACTGTCAACAGTACTCACCAGCAAGAAAATCTGAAGATAGTTGATATGGCAGTCGCATAAGCTGTCCACTGTCTGCATCATACTTCAAAACAGACATCAATCCGTATTCTTCACCAACATACCTAGAAAGTACAGATTAGGTCAATCAATCTCCATGGTGGAGAGTTGCAATATATAATAATCGACTTTTAAACCATTCATACATAAATCAAGAGCCATTGATTACAGAGAAAGCAGTTACAATGGAGTCCCACTGTACGCTACATGCTATTGACCTCCTCTCTAGACTCCAAACCTGCACAATTATTTTCTGAAGATTCAGTATTCGCGTCAAAACTGCAATACAACCATAGCAACTCGGACTGCGTATTTGCGCTGACACTTTAGATGAATATTGTTTCAAAATAAAGGTTGCTTTGCTTGAAATGAAAGAACTAGTTTGGTAGTTAATCAAATTTATAAAGCTAAAGTGAATGATACTACAATTATTTAGCAAAAAAATGATGCTTCAAACTGATCGATGTGTGAGAATGTAAAGGATTTACTTTATAACAATGTGGATTATGATGTGTACATTTTAATGAGTACTAAGACACTGAGTTGTGATTCCAGATAACCAGATATCTGAAGCATGTTTTCAGTGACCAATAATGAAATATCAAGAGAAATACGCATACCTGAATATCATTGTCGCTTGTAATGCTAACTATGAAGCCTTGATTTTGCAGAAACTGCAAAAGAGAAGTAGAAAACTATAATTTTCAAACATATTAACAACATAAGAGAGACTGATACGATCCCAACCAAACCTCAAGCAATGCTGGAGCCGGCAGTAGAACCCCAAGCAATGCTGGAGCCGGCAGTAGAACCCCAAGCAACGCGGGAGGTGGAACAGAGCAGGGAGAGTGCAGAGGACATGCGGACAAAAGGAGTGCGTGCGGAAGCTTCCATCGCGAAGTCGAGGCCGACGAGGAACGCGAAGCCTCCGAGCAGATTCGGCGACTTCGTCGCCAAGTAGCGATTTCCATAATTATCTTTATTTTATTTTAAGTAGGAGTCGAACCTTAGCATTTTATTTTGGGAATATTTTATTAATTATTTTTGCAATTGAGTCGAGCGTAAATTAGAAGCTCCGTCGGGTTTTCTTGTTGGTTCTTTCCCGATGTTTGGATTAGGTCGAACCAAACCTAGGGTCCGTAGAATATAAATAGGGCTATTTTGTTCATAACCAAGGAAGGAATAAAAATATTGATTGCCCAACATCTTGTTGATAACTTGTGAAACAATCTTCGAACTCGATTGCCTGACGGGGAAGACTCGATTGCCTGAACAGGGCGCCGGAACGTGGGATTGCCGCCGAGAGAGAGATCGGGGCTGTTGAGGGAGGAAGCCCTTAACATCTGGTGCTTGCATTGGAACTCATGAGACGCTACAACACCTACGGTAGGACGGGTTGGGGTCAATCCCGACGTGGCCAGCCGTCGAATCGCCGTGATACGGGTGGGTTTAATCAGCCCCCGTTTGAAGATTTGGAGATGGAGACCGGACCAGGGGACGGGGTGCAGCACGGCGACACCTTTAACACTAAACTGGACCGATTGTTGGATCGATTCGATAAATTGGACGTGTGGAGGGACGAGACAGATCGGAGGTTTGAGAATTTGGAACCAATTCTCTCCCGCGAGACAGAACCTCCATCGAGACATGACGATTGGGAGGAGTATGAGGATAGGGATGTTCGGGAAAGGAAGGCGTGGGACAGAGGGTATAAGCCTCGCCACCAGAACGCAGGTCGACCGACGCCTGGGACCAATCGGGGTTGGGCTCTTCCCGTAACAGGTTTGACGGGTTCAATCAGGCCTTTGACCGCCCACCGTCATGTTGGGATCCTCCCCAGCGCTTTCACTCACGGGAATCAGCCTCTGATACAACAGACAGCGTGAGGATGGCTGCACCGCGATTTGATTGCTCTGACGCGACAAGTTGGGTGTCGAGAGTCCAGTATTATTTTAATCACCTATTGATGCCAGATGCACAGCGATTACACTATGCGGTGATATTGTTTGATCCCCCGGCATCGGAGTGGATCTTTAACTATTGTGCGAACAATGAATTCGTCACGTGGCAGGAGTTTTTGGAGGACGTACGACATCGCTTTGACAGACAGAGTTTTCAAGACTATTTTGGCTTACTTGCAAAATTGACACAAACGGGGTCGGTGCTCGAGTATCATGATACTTTTGAAAAATATCTCAACCGGGTTCAGGGCATTCCGGAGAAAAAGTTGTTCACTCTGTTCGTGGCAGGTTTGAGGCCGGATATGCAAGAACGGTTGCGCCTCCATCGCCCGCCGTCTCTGGCTGCGGCGATGGCTTTGAGCTTGGAACTGGCTGACTCTTTGGGCGATCGACAGCCACCACAACAGACTTCTCGTCGACCTTGGCAGAACAGAGATAGCCGAAATCAAACGGGCCCGATTTCCAGCCAACCGACGACTCACACTACCGCCAACCAGACTCCGCAGCCTACCCGGGGCGGTGTTCCCGACCCCCCTCGCCAACCTCTGATCCGCGTGTCTCAAGCTGAGAAGGCAGAGCGTGCGAGGCTGGGTCTCTGCTACTTTTGCCCGGAGAAGTGGGTCGTTGGTCACGTGTGCAAGCAGCGACTCCTCTGCTATGCCGATGAGTCAGACGAGGTAGAAGACAGCGAATTAGACAAACTTACCACGGAGGAAGGCGCAGACACGGAGGTAGCACACATCCATACAATGCATGAGGGTCGACGATCACGACCGCTGAAGGTGATAGGGACAATTCAGGATCGGGAAGTGTGCGTTTTGATTGATACAGGGAGCGATCGGAATTTCATACATCCGCGAATTGTGGAGGTCTTACACCTATCACTTTCGCCTATACGCCCGTTTAGAGTAATTGTGGGGAATGGCGAGGCTCTGCTTTGCTCTCACATTTCAAAGCAAACGAAATTGGTGATACAAGGGACGAAACCCATCAACGTCAGACCGTATCGCTATCCTTATTTTCAGAAAAATGAAATTGAACGACAGGTCAGAGACATGCTTGAACAGGGTATTATTCAACGAAGCAACAGCCCTTTCTCGTCGCCCGTGCTCCTTATTAGGAAGAAGGATGGAACGTTTCGTTTTTGCATCGATTATCGCGCTTTGAATAGTGCAACAGTCCCAGATCATTTTCCAATTCCGACCGCAGATGAACTCTTTGACGAGCTAGGGAAGGCTCGAATCTTCACTAAGTTGGATCTACGTTCGGGGTACCATCAGATAAGAATGCATGACGAGGACGTGTTCGCACTCATGATGGCCATTTCGAGTTTTTGGTCATGCCTTTCGGTCTCACTAATGCACCCTCGACTTTTCAGGCGGCTATGAATGCTATTTTTCAACCAATGCTCCGGAAGTTTGTCATCGTCTTCTTCGACGATATTTTGGTCTACAGTCCGACGACGGAGGCGCACCGGCAGCACCTGGCCGCTGTTCTGGACGTGTTGCAGAAGAACAGTTTCTTCGTGAAGTTGTCGAAGTGCTCTTTTTGTAGCCCCACGGTGGAGTATTTGGGGCATTTAATCGGTGAAGGACTGGTGAAAGCCGATCCGAGTAAGATTTCAGCCATGACAGCCTGGCCGAAACCCAAGTCTGTGAAGCAGCTCCGAGGCTTTTTGGGTTTGACGGGCTACTACCGTCGTTTTATTGCAGGCTACGCTATGATTGCGGCTCCGTTGACCGAGTTGCTCAAGAAGGATTCCTTCAACTGGTCTACTGACGCTGAGACGAGCTTCGGGAACTTGAAAATAGCGATGACCTCGGCACCGGTTCTTCGTTTGCCGGATTTTGACCGGCAGATCTGTATAGAGACGGACGCGTCTGATGTGGGCATTGGGGCAGTGTTGTTACAGGATGCGCATCGCATAGCTTACTTCAGCAAGAAGTTGGGTCCTCGACGTCGGGTGCCTTCTACGTATCACAAGGAGTTGTACGCGATCGTGGAGGCGGTACAAAAGTGGCGCCAGTACCGCTTGGGGCGTGAATTCGTGATCCAGAGCGATCAAAAGAGCTTAAAGGAGCTACTACAGCAGGTGGTCCAAACCCCGGATCAACAGCTCTATGTGCGAAAGTTAATGGGGTACAAATTCAGGATAGAATACAAAAAAGGCACTACTAATCGTGCGGCGGACGCCCTTTCCCGCCGCGCTGACCCACGCGACGCGGTCTCCGAGATCAGTGGAGCGAGCGTGGAGCAGTGTTGTTAGGGTCGAGGGTCGCACCGGGTCGATAAGGTGAAAATTCGGGTCGCGGGTCGACGAGTCGACTGGGTCGAGAGACCCACTAATCTAGGCTAATTTTTTTGCCTTTTAATATTAAATCAAATAAATATATTAGTCTAATGTTTATAATATATCAAATAATATAAATGTAGACGTAATTCATGTAAATAGAGACAAAATGGAAAATAGAAAATATCAAAACAATTCATAAGTCATAAGTATAACACAAAATAAATAATTGAACCCATTATCTGAAAATGTCAAAAGAAAGTTATATATCATCTGCACTTAGATGATAGTCATCTTCTCCTTCATCAAATTCTGCTCCAACCAAGTTTATATCTTCATTCTCTTCATCTTCATCCACAAGAATACGAGTAGACTTGGAGCTTGAGGCATGATCTCGAGTATTTGTGTTGCCTCTAGTATTGTGAGATGGCTCCAACACTTAAAATACGAGAAAATTTTGGTTGTAGGGGCTTTATTATATTATCTTTGACTTTTAAAAATAGAAATTATTTCTATTTTGTTTCAACACTTAAAATTAGAAAGTTTCTATTTTAAGAAATTTTATTTTTCTCTAATGAAGTAGAACTCATTCTCCACTAAGAATGCTTTAATCGCTTTTTGTTTTATCTTTTGTTTACTTTAATAATTGTTTAATAAAACATGCGCGGTTTCATAAATTTCAAATTTTCAGAAACGAAGGTAGTACTCCTATATAAATTTAGTTACAATTTTATACATAAAACTAGTTCAATACATAAATTAAAATGTTATCATAAAGTAGTGAGTAAAATTAATTCTATATAATAAATCACAATATCCTATATAAATTTAATTACAATATTAATGCACATTTTTCATATTTTCATATTTTCATTCTTAATTTCACATAATAATAATGTACTAGTATACATGAAATATTATGAAAACTAAACAAAATTTTCCATAATTTAATCGGCCATCATTTATTTAAAACTAAGTAGTCAATTTGAAATTTTATGTCCACTAAACAAAAATCTAAATTAACACATCACATTTTACTTTTCTTTGACCAAAATTAACACAGCACATTTATTTTTCCATTAATAACTGCATTTGAAAGTACGATACCACAACTCCCAATAAAGAAAGCTTTTATTATAATAATAACTATATTAATTTTATTACAATTGTCTTCTTCCTCGCGCTGCCTGCCGCCATTGTTTCTCTTTTTCCTCTGCAACTTTTTGCTCCCACGTTGCTTAAGCCCTCCCCCACCTCTTACTGGGTCCGCCCCTGGTTAGGGCGACCCACCCGAAACGCTCGACCCCGCCGACCCGGGCGACCCAGCGCGACCCATGCATCTCGATCAACCCACCCATGTTGGGGCGGTGATGGTCTCGACCCGGGCGACCCAGGCGACCCGAGCGACCCGAACGCCAAATTAACAACACTGGCGTGGAGCTCGAGGATGAGCAGGCCGACGGGGCTCTCCTGACAGCAGCCGTCTGTCCGGTCCCGCAGCTGATTGATCTATTACGCAGCGAGACGGCGTCGTCTCCGGAGATGCGTGAGATGATGAAGGAGATCAACGAGGGACGTGCCACACCTCATTTATCGTGGGTGGATGGGTTGGTTTACTATAACCAGTGTTGTCAAAATGTCGTTCGGGTCACTCGGGTCGCCTGGGTCGAGACCATCACCGCCCCAACATGGGTGGGTTGATCGAGATACAAGGTCGCCGCTGGGTCGCCTGGGTCGAGTGGGTCGCCTGGGTCGAGTGAGTCGCCTGGGTCGCCCTAAACACATGTTATCTCTGATTTTCTCAAATCTCTCACATATTTTCTGTCTCTCTCAATCACAATTCTCTATATATATGCATGCACCACATCAAACTTTTCAAACCTACTTTCTACACTTTAGAATTCGGCCTCTTCATTCCTAAACAAATAAACAATTCAAAGATCTTTTGCTGCCACCCTTCATATATTCATTTGTTTTGATATTTTCAGACAATGGTTTCAATTATTTATTGTGTTATGACTTATGAATTGTTTTGATATTTTGATCATTTCTATTTTCCATTTTATCTCTATTCACATGAATTGCGTCTACATTTATATTATTTGATGTATTATAAACATTAGAGCAATATATTTATTTTATTTAATATTAAAAGGCAAAAAAATTAACCTAGCTTTGTGGGTCTCTCGACCCCGTCGACTCGTCGACCCACGACCCGAATTTTCACCTCATCGACCCGGTGTGCCCTGCGACCCTAACAACACTGACTATAACAGACGGATTTTTGTGGGATCCCGTCTTCGGCGCGTACGCCGATCATGACCGAATATCATTGCTCCCAATCGGCGGGTCATCCGGGTTTTGAAAGGACTCTACGTCGCGTTACCGCCGAGTTCTATTGGCCGAACATGAAAAAGGAGATTCGACGATTCGTCGAGGCGTGTGTTATATGCCAAACTACAAAGTATTCTACTCAAAAGCCGGCTGGATTGTTACAGCCATTACCGATTCCGTCATAGGTTTGGGAGGACGTCTCGATGGACTTCATTACGGGACTGCCTCCGTCGCGAGGGTACACGGCCATCATGGTTGTCGTGGATCGTTTATCCAAATACGCCCACTTTGCAGCCCTGCCAACACGTTTTGATGCCTTGCGGGTCGCACATTTATTTGTTAACACGGTGGTGCGTCATCATGGATTTCCCAAGACCTTGGTCTCGGATCGTGATTCTGTGTTCTTGAATAAAATTTGGGAGGAAATTATGCGGCTAAGTGGTACGAAGTTGAACTTTTCGACGACATACCATCCTCAGTCGGATGGTCAAACGGAGGTACGAAATAGGGGCCTCGAGCAGTATCTGCGAGCTTTCGCTGGGGATCGCCCTTCTAAATGGACTAATTTCCTACCGTGGGCTGAACTGGCGCTTAATTGCTTCTATCACGCGGGTCTGGGCACGTCACCGTTCAAAGCTCTATACGGGAGGGATCCGCCCAGTCTGGTGTTTGCACCGCCGTTAGCCGCGACTCCTCCGTCAGTGGCGGATCTGATCAGGCAGCGGAGTGAGCTACTGGTTCAGCTTTGCAAGAATCTAGCTCGCGTACGGCAACGTATGCAAGAGTCGGCGAATAAGCATCGTCGACATGTGGAATTTGTGGCGGGAGATATGGTGTTACTCAAACTTCAACCGTATCGTCAGCATTCGGTTGCGCGGCCATTGTCAGCGAAATTGGCGCGTCGATATCACGGGCCATTTGAGGTGATGGAGCGGATCGGGCAGGTGGCTTATAGGCTGCGGCTACCGGAGGGGAGCAGGATTCATAACGTGTTTCATGTGAGCCTTCTTCGCCCGTTTGTAGCTGGAGATTCAGAGGAGCCGCGGGGTGATTTGCCGTCTGAATTTTCGGGGAACGTCCGGTGGTGTACCCGGTGCGTGTGCTGGAGAGGAGGCTGCTTTGGAATGGGGATCAGCCAGGGGAACACGCTTTGGTTCGGTGGTCGGACGGTACCGAGTCGCCGACTTGGGAACCAGTGGAGGCGCTTCGTCGGAGGTTTCCGAATGTCTTCCTTGAGGACAAGGATGTTGCTATGGAGAGGGGGGTTGATACGATCCCAACCGGACCCCAAGCAATGCTGGAGCCGGCAGTAGAACCCCAAGCAACGCGGGAGGTGGAACAGAGCAGGAAGAGTGCAGAGGACATGCGGACAAAAGGAGTGCGTGCGGAAGCTTCCATCGCGAAGTCGAGGCCGACGAGGAACGCGAAGCCTCCGAGCAGATTCGGCGACTTCGTCGCCAAGTAGCGATTTCCATAATTATCTTTATTTTATTTTAAGTAGGAGTCGAACCTTAGCATTTTATTTTGGGAATATTTTATTAATTATTTTTGCAATTGAGTCGAGCGTAAATTAGAAGCTCCGTCGGGTTTTCTTGTTGGTTCTTTCCCGATGTTAGGATTAGGTCGAACCAAACCTAGGGTCCGTAGAATATAAATAGGGCTATTTTGTTCATAACCAAGGAAGGAATAAAAATATTGATTGCCCAACATCTTGTTGATAACTTGTGAAACAATCTTCGAACTCGATTGCCTGACGGGGAAGACTCCCGCACACAATCTGTTCGATCAAACCGCCGACCCTGAACAGGGCGCCGGAACGTGGGATTGCCGCCGAGAGAGAGATCGGGGCTGTTGAGGGAGGAAGCCCTTAACAGAGACACACAACAAGATCACTAAGTATACGCACACCAACAGAAAATGACATTCTATCAGCACTACAAAATTTGAGAGAGAAAAAATTTCAAACTAATATGCCTTATAACAAAAACTGTTGGGATCATCTAAAGTCGTGAAACTGACCTCTAAGTATTTTAGAGGCAACAGCTTTGGAGAAATCTTAAGTCCTTCAATATTATCACCACCAATTACCTTGATCCTGCCATCCCTGTGAACAAATATTATGAATCAGATTCACGAGATCAGAAGGTATGTGGTTAATTGCTGCTGATACAGGAAAACCAAATAGTGGTTGACAATTGACAATGATTCAATAATCTGCCATCTCTCTCTAAAGTGATAAACTGCGAAAAAGACTCAGTCTGAATATGATAAATATAGGATAACTCAACCAAGCTTCATACAGAGAAAATACAAGAACAAATCTCAAGCATATGATACTTATAAGCCAAAATTCAACCAACCAATCCAACCAATTAGCACAAAAATCAACAGAATTAAGCAGAGAGTTACCCGCTATCACCCTAAAGAGAGCTTTCACAGCATAATATACATCAAACTCACTTTCACATTCAATAGCAACTCAACTTACGAAATTCCTAGCGCAAGGAACAGTTAAATAAGAGAAATGAGAACTGATCAGGAAAAGCAGACGCAAACTTACAATGTGGGATTTTTTCTTATTTTGTTCTAGAGCTGAGATATCATTCCTTGAGTGTACTGAACTTTTTTTTTGTTCCGGGTTTGGGAGAGACGCATGACCCTCATGCGTCTCTCTTTTAATGAGACGCATGATGATTATGCGTCTTTCATAAAGACGCATGAGGGTCATGCGTCTTTAAAAAAACGAAACAAAAGAGAGACGCATGACCCTCATGCGTCTTTATGAAAGACGCATAATCATCATGCGTCTCATTAAAAGAGAGACGCATGAGGGTCATGCGTCTCTCCCAAACCCGGAACAAAAAAAAAGTTCAGTACACTCAAGGAATGATATCTCAGCTCTAGAACAAAATAAGAAAAAACCCTACAATGTGCCAACGGCCAGTAGGCGCTGAATCGGATCAAAAGCGAGCATCGACGCCGTAGATGGAATTCCGTAGTGCACATTTATCCGGAAATTCAATTCATCCGGAGACAATGAACTCTTTCCATGGCGCTGAATCAATCACGCACACAATTCAAGTTCGATAAAATTGAGTGAGGGAAAAAACAGTGAAAGTCAAAGCAAAATTAGATGAATTTTGTTACCTCTTGACGATTAACGGTCTTCTGAAATAAGCGTTTCTTGAACATGGCGATGTTGAGCTTATCGTCGGCGAGGAAAGATCGGAGTTTGGAGTATAATTGAATTCGACGTGAAGCTTCGCGTTTTGTTTGAGAGTGGAAAGATCAGAATACATGGGTGGACTCACTTCTCGGTTTGTACGCTACAAAGTGCACTCTATCGAAGACATAGTAAGCACGGGGAAAATCGGGTTTATGGGGGAGTTTACACTAAAGATTACATAAATGTACCCATTTTGTTATCTATTCCATAAATGAGAAAAACGCCTATGAAATTGGCGTGTCTTTAAGTAAAAACGCCAATAGTACTGGCGTGTTTTCAGGTAAATACGCCAACGTAGTTGGCGTTTTATACTTGTGTCGTATTTTGGGCGTATTCTCTCCGATTGCAATTACGATAAAAAATGCCAACTTGGTTGGCGTGTATAAATAAAAAAACGCATTTGTAATTGGCGTGTTATCGTTGTTGAAACGACGAACAGATTGGCGTTTTCCTAAAAGACGCCAACACGAGTGGCGTATTTACTAAATCATTAAAAACGCCAACCTGAGTGGCGTGTTTACTCAGGGTCATATAGCAGGCGTTCCTCCCCCAAATCGCGAAAATCTCACCATACACACCCTTCGCGATTTCTCCAGCGGCGCGCCTCCTCTCCGTGATTTCGGCCTACATTCATCAATCGGTGCTATTCTCCCCCAAATTCATCTATTTTATTCGGTTAGTATGCTTACCTTTTACATTATTAGAGTAATTGGTGGATAGCTAGGGTTTGTAATGGGTTGTGAATTGAGTAGAAATATTATGCATTTTAGATTGGTTGAATGATATTATTGTTGATTATTATGTTGGATTGTTTGGGTTTAAGTTAATTTGTGTATAAATTTGATTATAAACCTAAACCCTAGGGTTGTTATAGCTAAAAAATTGGGCAAATTGTTTTGGTTTATGTGGGTTTTGGTTGATGTATGTTGATTAGTTTAGATTGTTAAATTTGTTTATATTGTTAGGTTTGTCAAATTGAAATTGGACAAATTGAAAATGTTAGGTTAGACAAAATTGAAATTGGTAGGTTGGGCGAATTGTTAATTGAAATTGTTAATTTTGTGTAGGTGAATTGGTTTATGATTTTGAATGTGCAATGTTGCGTAAGTGAATTATTTGATGTTGGTGTTCAATTTTGTGATATTGGATTAAATTGTATCTAATTATTGAAATGGTTTATGGTTGGTTATTGTTGAATTTGGATTATGAATTTGGATTAAATGTTATGGTTGGTTATTGTTGAATTTGGATTATGTAGGTAAATTATGGCATCATCTTCAACCTCTCGTCGTCGGCTTGCATGTGGTCCTGTGGATCCATCTGTATTATATTTTCAGAGACAACACGTCTCTAACAATATATGGGCAGGAGTTCCATCTGAATATGTACGCTGCCGACGATATGAAGGAATAATTTGGGATGTTCCCATCCATCAATATGTCTTGGCAATAGTGGACCAGATGGGGTTTGGAGGTATATTAAGGTGTGGTAAACCAAAAGACATTGACCACCATCTTATCACAGCTCTGATTGAACGTTGGAGGCCAGAGACTCACACGTTTCACTTTTCAGTCGGTGAAGCGACTGTGACACTGGAAGACGTGGAGGTCTTATGGGGCCTGAAAGTTGATGGAGAGGCTCTGACAGCTTACATCCCCCCGACGGAAGCGGGATATTGGACGGACAGGTGTTTGGATTTTCTAGGATTCATACCGGACGCATCCGAGTTGAAGGAAATGGCTTTTAAGCAGACGAGCTTATCGCGCCAATTGAGGATTGAGCTGTCTGGTGACCACGAACACTACATATATACTCAGCGGGCTCGTATATATTGTCTGCTATTACTTGGTGGTCTGATGATCCCCAACGCCTCCGGAAATAAAATTCCGTTCTTCTACCTACACTTTTTCATGGATATAGAACGGTGTTCTACATATAGCTGGGGTGGGGCGACGCTTGCTTGCTTGTACCACAATTTGTGTGAAGCGGCCGTTGCTAAGAGGACGGATGTAGGGGGAGCCTTAACTCTATTACAACTTTGGGCTTGGGAGAGAATCCCAAATATTAGACCGAGGATGCTAGATCCTGTGCATACAGACTATCTACCATGTGCAAGCGCGTAAGTTGTTCATTTATTCATTTTTGAAACGTAATGTTCATCAATTTTTGTGTTCTTCGCTCATAATTTAAATTTTTTAGATGGAATGGCCCGGCGTCATATGTAAAAGCACCCGGACATTGTATTGAAAATTTCCGAGATCAGTTCTCCATGATGCATCCTAATCAGGTACTTCATATATTTATAAAATGTTTTTAGTTTTTTGTTTTTTGTTTTTATGGAAATTATTTTGAAAAATTTGTATCACATGTAGTTTATTTGGAGGCCTTATCTCCACCGGGAGTTGCCGGAAAGTTGTGATGCCGGTCGTCCTATATGGATGTCGATAACAACGCTTATTTGTTGGAATCTGGCTGAGCCACACCTGCCACACCGAGTGTTGCGCCAATTCGGGATTGTCCAACCGTATATCCCGGATCTCCCCCGGTTCCACGGTTCTGATTTTTTGAAACAGGATCGCCGTGGAAAATCTGGTCGAAATTGGGTTCAATGGCACGCCAATTATATACAGGAGTGGGACAGCAGGCACTTTACGATATGGACTGATCTGGAGGACAGTACTGAGCCTGTTGCAACGGAAGAATATATGAATTGGTTTCGCCAGATCACTGTGGTGTATTTAACCAAACCCGGCGTGCATGCTGAAGAGGGATTCCACGAAACGGCATCTTCTCATAACTTTACGGTACATTATTTATACTTAACTAAACCCTGATTACTTATTTAAATTCATATTATGATATGTACTTAACTTTGAAAAATTGTAGTGGAGACGCTTCACAAAATACGCCACTTTCTAAGTGGCCGAGCTGCGACAGGACATTTCTGTCCGGATATGGAAACCATTTCGAGGATGGTTGAAGAAGGACTGCAGATATCCGGGGAGCCTCAGCTGATGGACTACCCTCCTTCGCAGCGCTCTGCAATGTACGTGGACGTACCCATAAGGCAAAAGGCAAAACGACGAACCAAGCAGAAAACCGCCCGCGGAGAGTCGTCATCTCAGTTCGTACACAACTCCGATGATGATTTTGAGGAACCACCTCCACCGAGCTCTGCACTTCGAGGCCGTCATTCTATTAGCCATACCGGTGGTACCGGAGAAGATATTGGCCTTAGTGATGTCCCCGCTTCTCCACCGCGGTCGTCTGTGCAGGAGGATCTTGAGAACGCTGTTGTTCAAGATACTCCTCCCTCAAGGATCCCTAGATCTACATCCACTATTGGGAAGGGGATATGACGTCTGTTTATGCGGAAACGTCGTGACGATTGAACTAATTTGAACTCTTGATATTAGTGTAATTTGATATTGATGTTTTTTCATTTGATTTGAACTCATTGATTTTAAGTCTTTATGATTAAGTCTTTGGATGTCTGAATTATTATTTCCTAGTTGAAATGAAAATGAAAACAGGCAAATAAAGAGATATTGGCGTTTTTGTGAAAATTTGGTAATGTAAGTCTTTGTGAAAAACGCCAATGGTATTGGCGTTTATAAGTTAGAAGAAATTTTGCTAGTTTTTTTCCACGACGGTTCTGAACAAAAACGCCATTCCCGTTGGCGTTTTTATTAACACGCCAATGCAGTTGGCGTGTTACTTAAAAACGCCAATGACATTGGCGTGTCTAAGTTGGTGTTTATTTTGCTCGTTTTTTCGACATTCTGAATAAAGACGCCAGTCCCTTTGGCGTCTTTTAGCTAAAACACGCCAATCACGTTGGCGTTTTTAAGTTAGAAGAAATTTTGCTAGTTTTTTTCCACGACGGTTCTGAACAAAAACGCCATTCCCGTTGGCGTTTTTGTTAACACGCCCATGCAGTTGGCGTGTTCTTTAAAAACGCCAATGACATTGGCGTGTCTAAGTTGGTGTTTATTTTGCTCGTTTTTTCCACGACGAATGCGGACATTCTGAATAAAGACGCCAGTCCCTTTGGCGTGTTTTAGCAAAAACACGCCAATCACGTTGGCGTTTTTAAGTAAAAATACACCAATTCAGTTGGCGTCTCTTTAAACACGCCACTCACATCGGCGTTTTTCAATAAAAAACGCTACCGCTGTTAGCGCTTTTAATCATTTCATCATTATTCAATATATAAGTACATACAAATATTACCCTATACATTAGTCCAAATATTGCTAAATACAGAAATCCAATATTACACAATGCATACGTTCAATTGTCTTGCCTTTTCCGCGTAAAAAAGCTACGGATCCTCTTCCCGATTCTGGCGGTTGAGAGTCTAGACGGAGGAGTCTCTCGCACAACGACATTCTCTAAATCAA
This sequence comes from Salvia splendens, assembly GCF_004379255.2. Lineage (NCBI taxonomy): Eukaryota > Viridiplantae > Streptophyta > Magnoliopsida > Lamiales > Lamiaceae > Salvia > Salvia splendens. The sequence continues at coordinate 25,470,679 of NC_056035.1, forward strand.
CCCCAAAATATTCGTCTCGCACAGAAGACCGAGGTGGAGAATGTGGGACATCACTGAGACCGATGTGTTCGCCTGTACCACCAGTGTGGCTGACAGAATGACGACCTCGAACTGCAGATCTTGGTGGAGGTGGAGGCATAAAATCGTGATCGACATCATCAGTGTGACTGACAGAATGACGACCTCGAACTGCATATCTTGGTGGAGGTGGAGGCAAAGAATCGTCAGCGGCATCATCTATCAACTGAGTATCCATCCTTGGTGGAGGTGGAGGCATAAAATCGTCAGCGGCATCGTCTACCAACTGAGTATCCATCCTTGAAAGAGCATTCGGGCAGTTGCGCCTGTCGTGACCTGGTTGACGGCAATGTTTACATCGGCGTCGGGCTCGTGGCTGGTCAGCTTCACGGACATCCATCTGATTAGGAATCCTAGTAGTACGGTATCGACCGCGACTTTTAGGCATTAACTGAGCTCGTGAACATTGCAAAGTCCATTCAGGCACGGCCCAATAATCTTGGTGTCTGGGTGGATTGAACACCGTAGAATATTGGTGTACCCAAACACTTGTGCAGTATACGGGATCAACAAGCGACAGCATGTTGTCGTTTCTAAAACGCGCAACTGCCGCTGCATGTGAACATGGAAGTCTCCACATCTGCCACTTTTGACATTTGCAGTGCGACTCCAAGTACTTTACCTTCCACTTATTAGCGCCCTTTCCACCAATTCGACGCTTTGTTCGAACCACATAATGCCCTGCAATTGTGTTCGGTGCTCTCACATTATGTAATTGACCTTTTGCATCATTTTTGCACACCTTTTCATGCGCCCACGGGGTAAGTGGTGTGGCACACTGTGTTGATGCAATTGACCGGTCATTGAACCATTCTATTGTCCTCCAGAATATCATATCAATGCAAGCTTTAATTGGGAGTTGTCTTGCGCCTCTCAACACATTGTTGTAAGATTCCACCATATTAGTGGAAACCTCACCCCATCTTTTGTGTTTGTCATACGCCAGATTCCATTTTTCTAACTCCACGGCATGAAGGTACTGCAAAGCCTCGTTGTTGACGTTTCGAAGTAAACGACGTCTGATCTTAAACTTGCGCTTCTTGGTAGCAATACCAATTTTCCAAACAAGTCTTTTGACCATGATACCTTTGTGATTCTGCAAAACATTCTTTCTAACATGTACCAAGCAAAATCTGTGATGACCCACATTGGGTTCTTCTTTCCATATGGGAGAATTCATTGCATCTATGATTCCCACATGCCTATCAGATATGACACATATTTCATGCTTTGCTACATGAAGTCTAATGCGTTCCATACACCAATTCCAACTTTCTTTGGTTTCCTCATCAACAATGGCATATGCAACAGGCAAACATTTCTTATTAGCATCAAATCCAACGGCAATAAGAATTTTACCTCGACATCGTCCACGTAGATGAGTTCCATCAACCGTTAAAACTGGTTTGCATAGTTGAAAAGCCTCCACAGCTGGTCCAAAAGCCCAGAATACGTACTTGAATACCTTGTTCATACCATTGCTTAATATGTCATCGTGCATCCATTCCACAATTGTGCCAGGATTTTGTCTTTGCATTTCATTCAAATAAGCTGGTAAAACTTTGAACGACCACTCCCATCCACCGTATACAAGCTCAATCGCTGTCCTCCGAGCATACCATGCTTTCTTGTAACTAACTTTGACATGAAATCTATTTTCAATATCCGCCACAATTGCTTTTACCTTGTAGCAAGGATCGTTTTCTATCTGATGGCGAACACTCAACGCTATCATACCCGACGAAAGATTAGCGTGGCCATTATAGTTACGATCCCCCATGCAAGTATGAGCAGTGCTGAACACTCTAATTTTCCAGTGTTCATCATGCTTCCTCAGTGTTGCTCGGCACTCCCACAAACATTTAGGTAAGGACGTATCTTTCGGATTTCCTTGTGGCCACTTACAAACTGCATGCCATCTCTTTCCTTTACTTTCAATAACTGTATATTGTCGGATTTTTTCCAATGCCAATGAGTCACAGCTGCCTTCAATTCCAACTTCGTTCTAAATTTAGTATGCAAACCGACATTGGTAGGATCTTTTTCACTCCAATAATGCACACTGGAATCATCACGCTCAAAGTTTTTGGGATCAAAACTATCATATGGACCTGGTAAGGTGCGAAAGTAGTTGATTCCAGGCTGTGGGAACTGTGGAACTACTCTTCCTCCAACTGCCCTTCCACCAACTGATGTTTCTCCAACTGCTGTTTCTCTAAGTGGAATGGATGGTCTTGAAGCAACAAATTGTTCATCATCCGACGGATCACCATCTGAGTCTGTACTAACCGTGTCGGAATCTTCAGAATAATAAGGTGATTGTGGATCAAGAAAGTCGGCTTTATCAGGACCTATTATGTCCTCAACCACATCACAATTGTCACGTTCCCCTAAATGCACGCCTCCAGCTTCAAAATCTTGTGTTGCAGCTAAATATGGTTCTTGGGCTCTTGTAGACGTACCAACATCAAAATCTTGTGTTGCAGCAAAATATGGTTCTTGGGCTCTCGTAGACGTACCAACATCAAAATCTTGTGTTGCAGCAAAATATGGTTCTTGGGCTCTCGTAGACGTACCAGCATCATAACTTATGACATGATGACTATGATGTTGAGTAATTGCCGAATACTCAACATATAATTCAATTACACCTCCAATAACCATACTCTCACTAAACATTAGTTGCATGCATACTTCTTCTAATTGAACACCTATAAACGTGACTCCGGATCCAAAGCATATAGTACGTTTCCATATTATTTGAATATTGTTTTCATATATGCTTATCCCCATCCTTTCACAAATTTTTTCCGCAAGCTCATCGTACGAAATTGTTTCATCCAACATAATGAATCCTTTAGCAAAAGGAGGATCATACGAAATAACTGCTCCGGGAATTATCTTTCCACCCCAATATAAATTGACACACCACGTCATACTATCTGCAATAATGTAAAACACAAATAAATATGTATTATTTTTACATTCATCATTATGTAGAGTCAGCCAAACACTTGACAAAATAATTCTATTAAATACACTACAATATATATTATCATAACAATCCATTAAATATTGATAACAAAATTAGGTCACAACAATCCATCAAAATATTTCTATTAAAATATATACTATCATAATAATCCATCAAAATATTAGTGTGCCCATAACAATTGGTCAAACTATTATATTAATTACACTACAATATATATTATCACAACAATCAATCAAATATTGGAAGACTAATGTTTAGAAGAATGAGTCTAAAATTTGATATACTAACCGATTAGAAGGACTAATGTTTGGAAGAATTAGCCAAATTCAAAATATCCACGCTTAAATCCACCACCGGGTCGACCTGAGCGAAAGGTTTTTCTGCCTTGGGAAGGGTTTTCACGTTTTGGGGAGGGAAAGTGTTTAGGGTCGCGATGTTGGGGGAGATCTGATAAGTATATGGGTCAACAGAAACACGCCGACCGAAATGGCGTTTTTAAGTTTAACACGCCAACCTTATTGGCGTTTCTATAGTAAATACGCCAACTTCAATGGCGTTTTAATAATTAAACACGCCAACTATATTGGCGTTTTATCCTAAAACACGCCAATTAAGTTGGCGTTTTTACATGGCTGTATTTTGTGAAAATACACCTAAAATACGACGCGATAATAAAACGCCAATGATGTTAGCGTATTTACTAATAGAAACGCCAATGTGGTTGGCGTTTTTCCCATTTATGGAATAGATAACAAAATGGGTACATTTACGTAATCTTTAGTGTAAACTCCCCCATAAACCCGATTTTCCCGTAAGCACGAGAGTGGAAAGGATCGCGTATGTCATTTCTTGCTATACTAATAATAAATTGACATGTGTATTACCTTTAAGAAAAAATTAAAAATAGCACAACCCTAAACTCGACAGCAATGCCCCAATGGCAGGAACAACAAGCTGTAATCCGAGCATCCAACTTCCCGAGAGCATATTGAAACTTAGGGGTTGTGATAGGTCAGGGAGAAAGTCGTCGTTGGTGGCGACGACAGATGGACAGACTGAAAGGGTGTCCTTTGGGGGTGGCAGAAGAAGAATATGAACAACCAGTCAGGCGGCGGCGAAGCGACTGACTGCTATTTGTTGGAAATTGAATCAGTGGAGGCAAATTATTGGAAATAGAAAGTATGAACTTTTTAATTTTAGAATAATAAAATATTATCCCTATATATTATTTTATTTACAACTTATATCATTACCCTACACTGCTAATGATGTGAAGTTCACTCTCCACTAACACTACTTACATTATTATATATTTCTCTTTTACATTATCAATTATTATACATTAAAACTCGTAATGAACCAAAATGTTCTTACTTTTAAGGACAAAGAGGTATTATATAGCATGCAATTGTAATTCAATCCAAATATTCTTCTAGATTATTTTTACTTTACACCCCCTTTGTTCCTCCTTAATAGAGAATTTTGCACTCGTTCTAAAAAAATAATACAGTAATAAATAGTTAAAGTGAAGAAAGAGTAAATAAGAGAGAGAATAATTTAGAGAAGACTCTTCTCTCTATTAACATGGAACGAAGAGAGTAGTATTTATTTTTTTAAAATTGTATCACAACATATTTGTCCATTTACCATTTTTCCAATACAAAATTATTTGTAATTCTAATATGATAATATTTAATTCTATTTTGCATTGTATAATTGAGTTAATATAATTTTTCTATACTTTTTTACATAATTTTTGGATATTAGTGATGTACTTATATAATACTCTCTTTGTATCATGTTATTCGCACTTTTTTTATTTCGGCTTGTCCCAACTACTTACCCTACTTATATTTTAAGTAAGAATTAGGGTATTTAATTGATAGTATATTAAAGTTAATTAAGAGTTCCTTTAGTAAGTGATCTCTCATTACCCGTAACATATTAATTTAATTTACGTTATAAAATAAAAAGTGCTAGTAACATGGGCGGAGGGAGGAACTTATATTATAGCTATCATCTAAAAATATAAATATTTACATACATAATTTACATTAACTTTAACTATTTTATTTTTTTAATAGATCATTTGGGATTAACACGGGTGATTGACATTGGGCGTAATGTGTAATTGGTAAAATAAGAGAGAAGAGAAAAAAATAGTTGAAATTGTGTAGTAGATGGTGGGCCTATAAATGATAACGTAAAAAAGAAGGAGAAAAAAGTTATCATAATGGATATAAATTATTTTTATGAGATAAACGAAAAAGAAATATGACCTATTTTTACATATTTTAATATTTTTGGTGTACTTGGTAGATTAAAGTTGGATATGATTTGATGATTCACACCCAATAGAAAAAAAAATTAGCGTAGAAGCTGAGCAATCGAATCAAAGATTTTTTTAACCAAAATATTATTGGAGATCATTTTAGCCTGTCAACGGGTTTTAATCTTATGTAATGAACTAAATCAATATCGTCTTTTCCCGTTTGGGCTTATATTCCATTATCCTATCCTCTATTTATGTTGAATAATTTGACAAACGAATTAAACCTTTGAAAGCAAAATGCACCAAATCAATAATGTTACTTTAAGTTAAAGTTTCACATGTTTCCCTATATCCATCAGCAGTTGGACCACCAAACAAACAACTTTTGCAATATTTATTTGAGTAAACTTAAGAAAATATGGGTTTAGCTTCACTTGTGATCAACAACTGCAATGGCCAATTTCAGAGGAAATGTGCCGTTAGCTTTAATCACCATCACAATCTTGGCTTTCGCTGCGCTCTTATACACTGAGAGATTAGGCTCTTTATCTTCAGCAGCCAAGTTGAGGTTCAAACCATGCGCTAGAATCAATGCTGGTGAGAAAAATCTCAGTTTTCACCTCAAACTTATATACATCGTATGTAGTAGTAGTAGTAGTAGTAGTATTTACTGTTTCATCACTACCAACTTTGCAGTTGAGAGATTAGTTGATGTGAATGGCTTCAGTTACGCAGATGATGAATTGTTCGATTTTGATCCTGATCAATGCAGCCTGAATCATGGGAAATGGGTGTTTAATCGCTCGATTGAGCCCCTATATTCGGATAGAACTTGTCGATTTTTAGACAGGCAGGTTTCTTGTGTGAAAAATGGTAGGCCGGATTCGGATTATAGGTACTGGGAGTGGCAACCCGACGGCTGCAGGCTGCCGAGGTAAAACACCACCATTTTTTAAGCTAGCCACATAATTGATCTATTAGACCATTTCCAACCATACACTAAATTCCATTTTTAGTGTAAAAAACATCTCTAATCATACACCAAATTCAAACTCATTTTTAGAATTTTTCATGGACTAACTAACACCAAATATGGGTAGCTACTTCAAAAAATTCTGAAACATTACATATCACATTATTATTTTATTTAATTATTGTAAATATTGTATGCATATAACATGGAAAAGAAATCTAGATCATGGATTGTTTTATTGGATTGATAGTAATGAAAAACTAAAGAAACAGCGTGGCAAGTGAGGGTGAAAATGAATTATTGCAAAGGTAAAAAGTAATGAATGTAGTGCTTTTAAATATTGTTGTTTTACTTATTGGAGTATTGCTTTAAAATAAGGGTAAGATCGCTTTTAAATTTACAGCCTCTTTCTCAAAATACAAAATGGTGTAAGCATAATATTCCAAATTGATAGTTTAGTTTTAAATTTATATTTGAATTTTATTACAGCATGATTAGTGCATTTCAGTTTAAAAGTACTGTGATTTTTTTAATATAAAGTATATTTAATACATAAATATATTAATAAGAAAATTTTATATATAATTATTTATTTATTATAAACTATTGATAAAATATTATGGGATTTATATGTAATTTATATAAGTATGTAGGTATAATTGAAAAAGTATAAAAACTACTACCTCCATATTTGAAAAATAGAAACATTTGAAATGACACGGGTTTTAATGCATAATTGGTAAAGTAAGAGAGAAAAATTGGTAAAGTAAGAAAGAAAATGAAAGAAATGAATAAAGTAAGAGAGAGGAAGAGAAAAAGTAGTAAAAGTAGTGTTAGTTGATTGTGGATCCACGTCTAAAAATAGAAAGATTATAAAGTTTCTATTTTTAAGAGACGAGCCAAAATGGAAATAGTTTCTATTTTTAAGAGACGATCCAAAGTGGAAATAATTTCTATTTTTTAAATACGGAGATAGTATGTCAGTATGGAATATTTTTTTGGGTTTAAGTTTGGAATAAATGATTGGAGTAGAATTACTTTTCGGTATGATCAGACTCAAAATTGGTTTGAGTTTGATTTAAATTTTTGAGGATGGTCTTATTATTATTAAAAAATGAATGTATCTTGAAATTTGTTTTGCAGGTTTGATCCAAGAATGGTGCTTCGGAAACTTAAAGGGAAGAGGCTAATGTTTGTTGGGGACTCACTTCAAAGAGGGCAATGGCAGTCCTTTGTTTGCCTCGTTGATTCAGTGATACCGAAAGGAAAGAAGTCGATGAAACGAGGTCGTTTACATTCTGTTTTCGGAGCAAAGGTGAGTAACAAGTAAAAAAATATGAAAATGTGTGGAATTTTCGGGCACAGATGTTACGACATCTTTATTTGGTTAGGAATACGATGCGACTGTGGAGTTCTATTGGGCACCTTTCCTGGTAGAATCCAACACTGATGTTCATATAAAAGCAGATCCAAAACAGAGAATAGTGAAGGTGGACTCAGTTGAAAAGCATGCCAAACACTGGTTGGGCGTTGACATCCTCGTCTTCAACACTTACGTTTGGTGGATGAGTGGCCTCAAAACTAAGATATTGTAATACTACTTAATAGCATATTTTGTAAGGTAGATAACTCATCTATGGGTGAAATTCTATGAACAAAATTTTTATTCATAGAATTCGATCTCTGATGAGTTATCTACCCTACCAAACACGTGCTTAGTATAACCCATCTCTGTCTTATCTCTTGATTTCCCTGTGTGTCTCTCATATCATATGCGATATGGCGTGCAGATGGGGTTCGTTTGCAAACGGAGAAGAAGGCTACGAAGAGGTGGAGACACACATTTCGTACACGCTAGGGCTCAGAACATGGGCAAATTGGGTGGATTCAAACGTTGATCCCTCCAAAACACGAGTGTTCTTCACTACCATGTCGCCTTCACACCATAGGCCTGCAGATTGGGGGAATGAGAACGGCACGAAATGCTTCGATGAGAGGCTGCCGGTGCAGAAGAAAGGGCACTGGGGAAGTGGGTCGGACAAGAGGATGATGGGCGTGGTGGGCAGTGTCGTGGCGAGGATGAAGGTGCCGGTGACAGTGATCAACATAACGCAACTATCGGAATATAGGATTGATGCGCACACATCAGTTTATACTGAGTTGGGAGGAAAAGTGTTGACGAGAGATCAAAAGGCTGATCCATTGCATTATGCTGATTGTATACACTGGTGCTTGCCTGGACTTCCTGATACTTGGAATCAAATATTCTATACAAATTTGATGTTATATGTTTGACATGAACACAATTTGAATGATTTTGCCGCTAAATTTAGAACAAAGAAGGAATTACACCATCTGCTTCACATTGCTACTGTTTAGAGATGTCAAGTAGACTGGGCGATGTGGGCCGGCCCAAGCCTGCCCGTTAGTGAAATAGAGCGGGCCTGCCTGGGCTTAAGTACCACAGACCAATGTTGACTACAATCTAGACAATAAAAAATGATTTGTTTTGTTCTAACAACTGCTTCAAGCATATAATAAGTAAATAAGCAACTTTTGAATATTTTCATATTTCAAATCGCTCTCTCTCTCTAGAAAACGCTCTCATCCAATTGCCACTCCGGTGAAGTCCTCACCGCCGCCGGCTACGGCCAGCCGCCACATCATGAGAGGCGATACACACTAGAACTCAAGGTTTGCTATCGGAAATTGCTAAGAAACAAGCATGGTCGAGAAGGATACGGCAGAATCGGCGTCGGACAACCCGCCGTCGGGAGATACTTCTCTAGCGTTGGGCAAGGAAATAACAACCCAAACGGAGGACGAGGGAGTCACAATCACCTTCACTTCGAAGGCATAATCGAAGAAACAAGCTAGAAAGAAGGCCGGACTCAAACTGAGGTCAGCCAAGCCTCGGTCACCGGTTGTCTTCAAGGAAGGAAAAAAGAGGATCAGAAACTCCAACTTCGTGCCTCTCTCCCCCATCCCAGAGAAAAGAGTTGCGAGGAATAAGATACACTTTGATGTCGCCGAGCCGGAAAAGATACAAGTTGACGTCGCTGAGCCGGAGAAAACCCCCGACGGAAGGGTATCGATGGCTGAATACTCAGCCGCCAAGCCGGCATATCCATCTGAGACAGGGGAGACGTCGCTTGGTTCCCCCTCAAAGGAAATACAGAGCAATAAGGAAGTAACTGCAGCAGGAGGTTCCGACGAGGGACAATGCTCGATGCCGCCGGCGTCGGTTACAGCCCCGGACGCTAAATTTCCACATACAAGCGCTTTGGTCAACGATCGACTCAGCCCCCCCCCCAACGGTAATAGGAATGAGCTGGAGCTAGATTTGTCTATTGTGGAGCAGTCTGATCACCATACCTATTTTGGAAAGCATACAAAATCCTCTTTTAAAAAGTGGGATAGAGAGATTACAAACTTGGCTAAATACAACCACAGCCCAAATGAGGAAAATCTTCGGTCAGCCGGGATTTTGACCAGCTCAAACACTGCTGCTAATGATATGATCCTAGACCTTATGGCTGCCCAGCCACTAAACCAGGGGTCCAACAAACCAAATATGGAACATGGGCGGACCAGAGCAGAGCCTGGACATGCAAGCGGTGGAAGAAGAGGCTAACAACAATGATGTCCCCACATTGGAAGGAAGGCCTCAGGTTGAGATGGATGGAGGTGAACATTTTCACACAAACGATACCTTCGACGAACACTTCCCGTCACTCACCGTGGGTAGAACCAAAATCCTCATGAAAAACTTTGAAAAACCATTTGGCAGCAACATTTAAGAGAAAGGGAGGAAACCCAACCGAGAAGGGGGGTCATAGAATCATAGCGACAAGTGAATAATGTAGCAACACAACCGCCTCCGCGCGAAGATGGCAGGGGAGGGTCAGGCTCAAAACCGTCCATGGCGTCTGTGCTCAAACGTGGCGAAGCAGCTCCGAAACAAAATGAGCCTGTCACTTTCCAACCGGACAAGTTAAGGAAGATTGGCCAAGTGAGCCTTATCGAAGGAAGACCAACGATCTACTTCTCGTGTGAAGACACTCAATATCAAGCAGAAAAAATGGGCCAAACGGTTGTAGGTAAGTTCTCCCACTCCGTTCCTTCTTCCCAACAAATACAAAAGGCCTTGAATGACATGGAATTTGTTGGTGGTTTTTCTTGGAAATACATTAATGCTGAACATGTGGCGATTCAAGTGGATGATTCCACGGATTACGCGAAGCTTCTCGCGGGGCAGAATGGCATGCCGGTATGGTATGTGGACAAGCATCCAATGAGAGTCTTCTGATGGTCGCCGGAATTCAACCCGTACTTCGAAACTCCTATCGCAGCAGTCTGGTGCAATCTCGTGGGGCTGCCGATTCACTTATTTGAAAAATCAGCCCTGTTCGCGATAGGTGGCTTACTTGGAACTCCTGTACAAATTGATCATGCGACGGCTACGCAATCGAGACTCTCGTTCGCAAGAATCTGTGTGGAGATAGATATTTCAAAACCTCCAACAGAGGAGTTCACTATTGAAATGATGGGAGGAGAGCATGTTCAAAAGGTGAAATGGGATAAAATCCCATTATATTGTAGGGATTGCTGTCACGTGGGCCATTCTAGCTTGGCGTGCTATGCCAATGGACAAAGGGTAAGACCGATGAAGCGAAATTATCACCCGCCGAGACATGCTAATTCGTACACAAAGGAACAACAGCCACAACATGGTTCAGCTGCAGGGGATAGAGGTATGGAAAATGTAGGGCCACTGCAGAAAGAGCAACACGAAGCACCTAACCAAAACCCCCATGAGGTCTTGACGAGCAATGGAAAGAAGGCTTGGAGCTACGAGCCGAGGAAAGATAACATCAGAACAAATCATGAACCAGAGGAACAGAGAGAATCCGAGGGAGATGGGTTCCAGAAACATGGGAGAAGAAGGGGCCGTAAGCACAAGTCAACAAACTCTGGACTACCAAAGATAAGTTCAAGTGGGGACGTTAGAATGCAGAGAAATGTAGAAAGGACAAAAGAATCGGAAGCCGGAATCTTACAAGCCAGCTCCTCACACCTTTACACCCAGATTCAAGGAACGAGAGCACTTGGAAGACGCCCAGATGAGGCAATGAAAACCTTTGTGAAGCCAAGTTACTAGAAGCAACTTGAGGATGGGACATTTGATATGGATGACATGGAGGAAGGCCCTGAGCTGGCGGACGACACTGAGATCAGATCGCTAGTAAACAGAGCCGACCCAAATCCTCCGGAAGGAGGCTCTCCCAAGCATGCCATGTCAACTTTGGATAATATGGAGCTGATTGAGGAAGGGGGGCGATCTGCCTCACATTCCCTGATACCTCAATAATGTCAAGTCATTTTATGTTCTGGAACGCAAGAGGGCTGGCTAACGCAGGCACTCAACGCGTCCTATCCCGGCTAATTAAGTCACACAATTTGTCTTTTGTTGCGATTATGGAGCCCTAGTCCCACCGAGGCCCGAGATTTGTAACCGCTTGAGGTTAGACTTCAAAATGGCGAATACAAATAACCAAATTTGGATACTAGCTCAGAAAGAATGGCAAGTGGAATGTTGCTTACGTCGTAACACTTTCGCACATAACACATAAATATAACATCAAGTAATTCATGTTCACGTTACAACGTAATAATACCATCACGTTGTCATATTCACACATAGCTTTCATACGTATACATACTCTTGCCAACACATTCTCATCATCTCAACATTGATTTCATATTCTTTCAATAACTTAAAACATACCTCACTTTCTTTTGATTGAGCGTGATGCTTCGGATGTTGAGTCATGACACTTCTAGTCTAGGGGTACTAATCTAGACTTGAACTGAAAGAAGACTCTCGGACTAGAGCGAAATAACGAAGCTCTGATACCACTCTGTCACGACCGCCCTTACTAAGGATAGTAAAGACGGGGAACTCGTGACTAGGGGAGGAATGAAGAAGCGGGGAAGAAATGTGGGAAGAAATAAAAGACAACAATAAAGGACGATATTTAATATGAAACTCAATTAACTTCCAAAAGAAATATTTTAGTCTATCAAACTTTAATGGAGGAATGAAGAAGCGGGTAAATGTCTCAAGGTACTTAATGGCATAGAACTGTATAGAGTAATGCGGAAAACTTTTAGAAAATACTTTCAAACAAGGCAGTGGAAAACAAGTATCTACGGAGAGTCATAGGACGACGCCCATGTATGAAGACACGACGCATCCGGGAATTTCTAAGGCTCAACTCAACATCCGCCGCAACATCACTGCTCAACCTGCACATTTTAAAAGAAATGCAGGGCTGAGTACTTAATATACTCAGCGGGCTCATGCCGAAAATATTTGATAAAAGTTATGTCATTCATACCATAGTGAACTCGAGTTTTACGTTTAGAAAAGAAATATCATCGAGTATCACAAAAACAGTTTCATAGTCTGGCCAGACAATCAATCTCCCCACTTTCTCAACAACCCAACAATCACATCATCTTTCCACAGTGCGACGAAAGTGTGGCCACACTATTCGCCCATGAGACCGGCCGACTAGCAAGGACGGCTCCCGATCCCACCGGTGTACATAGCCTGATAGGGTTTGCAACCCTACTCAGACCCGAATTCGTTTCACACATAGCCCTATAGCCTAACGGAGCAAGCTTAAACGAACTAGGCATCAAGCAACAATCTCAACATCAAAACAATTATGGCATGACATAACACTTTAAACCACCCTTATAACTCCGTAATCATACTTTTGAAAAACTAAAAGAGTTTAGTAAAAGAAAGCCCACCTCGCTTGCTTATACACACAATTCACAACTTTAATGCAACCCTTGCTCTTTGTATCCACGTACGCACAGCAACCCTTGTCAACACCATAACACAATTAGTTTTTCCATCAACAAATTTATCATGCATGCCCTATCATTCTTTTCATCGTTTTTCTTATATTGCCCATCCCAATCGTTCACCATTGATAAGGCTAATTTCATGCATCGGTTAGGGGGGGTTAAATTCAACAATTTACGGGGTCTAACACATCTTTTAAGCCAGGTGTGTAGAAGTAATCTCCAAACCCAGGAATGAAGGTAGAAATTCGCCTGGTGAAGGATTTGGCGAGAGAGTGAGAATAATGAAGGAAAAATTGCCTAGACAGAGGAGATCGCTAGCCGGAGGGTAGAACAGAGATTTCAAGAAAAGGCTTCTAGAAGATCGCCTCCACATGTATAAAAGAAAGAGCATGCAACATACAAAGAAGGACTTTTGGCTCTGAGCTCATTTTACACACACTTCTGCACACACTTGGGATTTCAGAATTTGAGAGGGGTTCGGGTTCATTTTCAGTTGGCGTTTGTGTACCACCGTCCTTGCGTAGGGCGAAGAAACAATTTACCTGCTTTCATATTAGTTTTCTGTTCGGATTTCAACCGAGTCTTCGCTGTTTGAAGCTCGACTTTCGTATTTGCTGATATATTACTGATTTATCTATGGAATTCTTATTTTCTGTCATGATGATGCGATTGTTGAGTTTTGATTATGTTTGATTCTGAGTTTGTGATTGTTTACTTGAATGGATACTTTTCGCAGTTGATCTAGTGAATCGGAGTTAAAATCGGTGTTGGATTGTCGTTGATCGGAGTGAATCTGCTGAATCAGAGTTCATGGAGTTGTTTTTGGTTGTAGTTTAGTTCGGATTGCTTGGATCCAGAGTGGATTAAGCGTTCGACGTGTGGATCTGAAGCTGAGTTGGTTGGTTGTGCATGAATTTGATGATTCATTTCTGTGTTCTGTTTACTTCTTCTAGTAGAAGTAGATCTATTGGTTTTCGATTAATCGTCAGTTTCCAACGTCCGAATTTGTATGTTCTGTTTGAATCTGGGTTATTACTCTGTTTTCTCCATGTTCGTGTTTAAATCAGGTAACAAGATGCGGGTTGAGGGTTTTGAACATGGAGTTAGTGTGTCCAACGACCGAGACTTCTAGGATCCCCTGAGTTCCTAGACCTTGTGATCTAGCGGATTCTCTGGGTTTGCGAAGCTTGACCTAGCACAAAAGCACACTCTAATCATATCCGAGCACTTCAAATGGCGCCGTTGCCGGGGATGGATGGCGTAGTTTGTGATTGTGTTTAGAGATTTTGACGTATATAGTTTTGATTTACTTTTTTTTCTTTGTTTTCAGTTTATGAGCAGAGGCTCACGGTTTGGAGATTGGAGTAACTCATCTGGGTGGAGGAACGATCGGTGTATTTGGCAGGTCAAAGAGACAGCATCTACGGTCAGCACCAGATCGGGGTTAACCACGGGAGATCCATTTCTATTTGGTTCAGGAAACGACGAGGATTAGAGTTCGTCAGGAAGGGAGGATCCCGAGTCGTCTTCAGAAACAGATACAGAGACAGACAAGATCGGAGACATGGCACAGGTAGTCGATTTAGATCCTGAGATCGGTTCGCTCACTGCCCATCTAGATGGTGAGCCAGCCCAGGCTATAGTCACGAATTAGCGTCAGAGGTCTATCGATATTAAGACAAATGTGCTAGGCATTCTACCGACGTTCTCCGGGCGTAGGAACGAGTGTCCATATGAGTTTCTAAATGAGTTTAGCAAGCTGTGTAGTATTCAGAAAAGGCCCAACGATGCAACGGAGGAAGATTATTGCCTACGCGCAATTCCATTTGCCCTAAAGGGAGAGGCTAACACATGGCTGCTGAGGTTGCCTCAGGATTCCATCCGTACATGGAGAGATTTCAAGTTGGAGTCTCTAGATTATTTTTTCCCTTCAAACAAGACAAACGCCCTCAAGAAGGAAATCGTGGAGTGTAAGCATGAGTACGATGAATCTTTGAGTCAATATTGGTCGCGATTCAAGGGTTTGTTAGATGCTTGCCCGAATCATAGAATGATCAAGGTAGAAATTTAATATATGTTTTATGAAGGAGTAACCCCTGAATCAAAGGATCTGATGAATTCCTCGAGCGAGGGAAATTTTACAAAGAAAAAGGGAAGTGAAGCGAGAGAGATCTTGGGGAAGTTGATAGAGGCCAAAAAGGCGTACGACAACCCGAGGAACATTATGAGGGGAGGGTCAGCAAATGCGCTGAGGGAGCAAGATGACGAAAGGGTCGAGGCGAGAATAGATAGGCTCGAGAAATCACTCTTGAGTGCAATCGAGAAGACCAACCCGCTAGCCTCACGAGAGAAAGAGAAAACTCCGGGTCCAGGAGAAGCTCCACCCCAGCAATGCTATGGCCCTCAAGAGGGAGATTACCAGGCCCAGGTGAATTCGATGGGTTGTTGGAATCCAGATGGGAGTTGGAATCTAGGGAAACAGAAGGATGCACCATGGAGAACCCATCCCAATTTTAGATGGCCTGACAATGACCCGACCCAGCCACCTCCACAACAGAACACCCAGTTTACACACCAACCTAGGATTGGAACGGTACGGTATACCGCGCCGAAATGGCCATACCGCATACCGTACCGAAAAGTGCGGTATGGCCAAAATGCATTCCTTTACCGTACCGTTTTTTTCGGTATACCGCATACCGGTATACCGAAAAGTCGGTATACCAAAATTTCGATACCGATACCTTACCGACATTTCGGTATACCGTACCGTGATTTCGGTATACCGCATATTGCGGTATACCGAAATCACGGTACGGTATACCGAATACCGCATAAAAATACAAACTGGTATTGCTGCAACTTTGTAGAAATCACAATATTTTGCCTCAATATTTTGCTGCAACTTCAGCGTTATAAAGAATGAATAGAAATGCAGAAATCACAATATTTTGCGTCAATAATGTGTCAATAAAATGCAGCAACTTTGCACATTTATATGGAGAAGAAGAATAAAACAAGTAGGATCAACAAAAGGTTCAATTGGATTGCTGCCTGTATAAAGCTGAAAATTTTATCTTATATTTTTGTAATATATCCCAACTAACTATACATCAAGCTCGACAAAGATGCATAAAACTGGACAACTGCTTTCTTCCTAATTGTGCAGATACTTCTTCCAATCCTATCCATTAAAGAAACTAGATTAAAACAATAAAAGCCCTAATTCAACGTAATAAAATCCAGCCCACAAAAATAAACTAGTAAGCATAATATTGCAAATTGAAAAGGAATATGCTAAGCACCTGAGTTGGATTCACCAATGAGAGAAAGCTGCGAGTGAGAAGATAATAGAGAGAGTGAGAGTAATCGCGCGAGAGAGAGAGTAATCGAGGCAGAGGTTGAGAGTTCGCCTTTTGAACTTCTTCTCGGCGTTCAAGTTAAAGATACTTCTTCTCGGCCTCTCACAGGATTGTCGGCGGGGAGCTCAGCGGCGCTAAGCAATGGTCGAGCTCGATGCACTACCGTGCTGGATAGAGAAAGAAATGGTGGTGGTGGTGTCTCAATTTTGGATTCTCAGGAAGAATAGTTGTGGAGGCGGAGAATGAAGATAGTTCTAGGGTTGCAAGAATTCCTCCCCAATTATGTATTATGTTTAATAAAATTATATAATAATATATTTTATAAAGATAATGACAATCATTTCTGAATTCGGGCTTTGCATATTTACAATACAATATATTGAAGGCGAATATTCAAATTTTTATTTATGAAAAAAAAAATTTAATCACTATATTTTAAACATATATTTTTTCTTATAGAATGGAGTTCTATATTTTAGCTCAGTAGCTAGTGTTGAATGGTTAGATTTGTGTTCTTATTGTGGAATGATTTAATACATGAGATGAGAGTGATATTGACATTGATTAATTTCGTTCTTAAACACTATGGATAATCTGATTAAATGATACTTTTGTTTCATAATGATAGTTTTAGATTTTTGAATGATAAAATGATACTTTTGCATCATAAAATGATAGTTTGAGGGGATAAAATGATAGTTTCAAATGATAAAATGATACTTTTGTTTCATAATGATAGTTTTAGATTTTTGGATGATAAAATGATACTTTTGCATCATGAAATAATAGTTTGACTATGCCAGTTTTAATGTAAATTATCATTTTAATGTAAAAAATAGTTGGAACGTCCAAATGAAATGATACTCCATATTTATTCTTTTTAATAAAAATGAAATTTTAATTTTCAAGTACTTTATTAATTTTTCTTTATTCTACCTCATTAGTTCCTTAAAAATAAAGATTTTATGAACTATGCGAGTTTTAATGTAAATTTAGTTAAGTATCAAAAAAAGAATAATAATTTTAGATTTTTGGATGATAAAATAATACTTTTACATCATAAAATGATGGTTTGAAGGGACAAAATGATAGTTTCAAATGATAAAATGATAATTTTGTATCATAATGATAGGTTTAGAATTTTGGATGATAAAATGATACTTTTGCATCATAAAATGACAGTTTGAGGGGATAAAATGATAGTTTCAAATGATAAAATGATACTTTTGTTTCATAATGATAGTTTTAGATTTTTGGATGATAAAATGATACTTTTGCATCATAAAATGATAGTTTGAGGGGATAAAATGATAGTTTCAAATGATAAAATGATACTTTTGTTTCATAATGATAGTTTTAGATTTTTGGATAATAAACTGATACTTTTGCATCATGAAATGATAGTTTGACTATGCGAGTTTTAATGTAAATTATCATTTTAATGTAAAAAATAGTTGGAACGTCCAAATGAAATGATACTCCATATTTATTCTTTTTAATAAAAATGAAATATTAATTTTCAAGTACTTTATTTATTTTTCTTTATTCTACCTCATTAGTTCCTTAAAAATAAAGATTTTATGGACTATGTGAGTTTTAATGTAAATGTAGTTAAGTATGAAAAAAAGAATAATAGTTTTAGATTTTTGGATGATAAAATGATACTTTTACATTATAAAATGATAGTTTGAGGGGACAAAATGATAGTTTCAAATGATAAAATGATACTTTTGTTTCATAATGATAGGTTTAGAATTTTGGATGATAAAATGATACTTTTGCATCATAAAATGATAGTTTGAGGGGATAAAATGATAGTTTCAAATGATAAAATGATACTTTTGTTTCATAATGATAGTTTTAGATTTTTGGATGATAAAATGATACTTTTGCATCATAAAATGATAGTTTGAGGGGATAAAATGATAGTTTCAAATGATAAAATGATACTTTTGTTTCATAATGATAGTTTTAGATTTTTGGATGATAAAATGATACTTTTGCATCACAAAATGATAGTTTGAGGGGATAAAATGATAGTTTCAAATGATAAAATGATACTTTTGTTTCATAATGATAGTTTTAGATTTTTGGATGATAAACTGATACTTTTGCATCATGAAATGATAGTTTGACTATGCGAGTTTTAATGTAAATTATCATTTTAATGTAAAAAATAGTTGGAACGTCCAAATGAAATGATACTCCATATTTATTCTTTTTAATAAAAATGAAATATTAATTTTCAAGTACTTTATTTATTTTTCTTTATTCTACCTCATTAGTTCCTTAAAAATAAAGATTTTATGGACTATGTGAGTTTTAATGTAAATTTAGTTAAGTATGAAAAAAAGAATAATAGTTTTAGATTTTTGGATGATAAAATGATACTTTTACATTATAAAATGATAGTTTGAGGGGACAAAATGATAGTTTCAAATGATAAAATGATACTTTTGTTTCATAATGATAGGTTTAGAATTTTGGATGATAAAATGATACTTTTGCATCATAAAATGATAGTTTGAGGGGATAAAATGATAGTTTCAAATGATAAAATGATACTTTTGTTTCATAATGATAGTTTTAGATTTTTAGATGATAAAATGATACTTTTGCATCATAAAATGATCATTTGACTATGCGAGTTTTAATGTAAATTATCATTTTAATGTAAAAAATAGTTGGAACGTCCAAATGAAATGATACTCCATATTTATTCTTTTTAATAAAAATGAAATTTTAATTTTCAAGTACTTTATTTATTTTTCTTTATTCTACCTCATTAGTTCCTTAAAAACAAAGATTTTATGGACTATGCGAGTTTTAATGTAAATTTAGTTAAGTATGAAAAAAAGAATAATAGTTTTAGATTTTTGGATGATAAAATAATACTTTCACATTATAAAATGATAGTTTGAGGGGACAAAATGATAGTTTCAAATGATAAAATGATACTTTTGTTTCATAATGATAGGTTTAGAATTTTGGATGATAAAATGATACTTTTGTATCATAAAATGATAGTTTGAGGGGATAAAATGATAGTTTCAAATGATAAAATGATACCTATGTTTCATAATGATAGTTTTAGATTTTTGGATGATAAAATGATACTTTTGCATCATAAAATGATAGTTTGAGGGGATAAAATGATAGTTTCAAATGATAAAATGATACTTTTGTTTCATAATGATAGTTTTAGTTCTTTGGATGATAAAATGATACTTTTGCATCATAAAATGATAGTTTGAGGGGATAAAATGATAGATTCAAATGATAAAATGATACTCTAGTTTCATAATGATAGTTTTAGATTTTTGGATGATAAAATGATACTTTTGCATCATAAAATGATCATTTGACTATGCGAGTTTTAATGTAAATTATCATTTTAATGTAAAAAATAGTTGGAACGTCCAAATGAAATGATACTCCATATTTATTCTTTTTAATAAAAATGAAATTTTAATTTTCAAGTACTTTATTTATTTTTCTTTATTCTACCTCATTAGTTCCTTAAAAATAAAGATTTTATGGACTATGCGAGTTTTAATGTAAATTTAGTTAAGTATGAAAAAAAGAATAATAGTTTGAGATTTTTGGATGATAAAATAATACTTTCACATTATAAAATGATAGTTTGAGGGGACAAAATGATAGTTTCAAATGATAAAATGATACTTTTGTTTCATAATGATAGGTTTAGAATTTTGGATGATAAAATGATACTTTTGTATCATAAAATGATAGTTTGAGGGGATAAAATGATAGTTTCAAATGATAAAATGATACTTTTGTTTCATAATGATAGTTTTAGTTCTTTGGATGATAAAATGATACTTTTGCATCATAAAATGATAGTTTGAGGGGATAAAATGATAGATTCAAATGATAAAATGATACTCTAGTTTCATAATGATAGTTTTAGATTTTTGGATGATAAAATGATACTTTTGCATAATAAAATGATCATTTGACTATGCGAGTTTTAATGTAAATTATCATTTTAATGTAAAAAATAGTTGGAACGTACAAATGAAATGATACTCCATATTTATTCTTTTTAATAAAAATGAAATTTTAATTTTCAAGTACTTTATTTATTTTTCTTTATTCTACCTCATTGGTTCCTTAAAAATAAAGATTTTATGGACTATGCGAGTTTTAATGTAAATTTAGTTAAGTATGAAAAAAAGAATAATAGGTTTAGATTTTTGGATGATAAAATCATAAAATGATACTTTTACATTATAAAATGATAGTTTGAGGGGACAAAATGATAGTTTCAAATGATAAAATGATACTTTTGTTTCATAATGATAGTTTTAGAATTTTGGATAATAAAATGATACTTTTGCATCATAAAATGATAGTTTGAGTGGACAAAATGATAGTTTCAAATGATAAAATGATACTTTTACACGATAAATTGATTGTTTGAGTTCTTTAGTTGGATAAAATGATATTTTTGCATCATAAAATGATAAAGATTTTATGGACTATGCGAGTTTTAATGTAAATTTAGTTAAGTATGAAAAAAAGAATAATAAATGAAGAAGTGTTTATGAATAGTGAGACTCAACTTAAACTTATAAGTAGTGTAATGTGTGGTGATTTTTTATAAATTGATCAATTTTGTGAGATAGTCTAAAATAATAAAATGAGACTATTTTTGAAAGATGGATGGAGTACATTATACCTCATCTCATATTTTATTAAAATATAAGGCCATAAACTATTATTTTTCATTGAATAGGATGGAGTATATTATATCTCTTACTTTATCAATTATTTCATTTTATTTTATTAATTGTGAATTATAACTTGTGTCATTTCAAATGTTTCTATTTTTTTTTGAAAAAGAGGTAGTATCAAAATAAAATGCACCACATCATGTGAACGTACGAAATACAGTAATATAGTGACGTGTTAAACGTCTAAATACGCCGTATTAGTGGTTAGTAGGTCAACAACTACACAAACTAATTAATGAAAAATAGCTTATGGCCTTAATTTTGAATTGAATTACATATATGATCTTCATAATACTGCCGAATGTTAAATTAATTTTGCAAATATTGTAAACTTATTCAAAATTTCATCAATAAAATAATTACTACTATTCGATAATATATATAGCACGCGTATGACTAAAGAATGAGTAATCACCCACGTCAGCAGATTAACTCTTAATCCTAATTTCTCGATAAAAGAAAAATCCAAATAAAAATAAAAAACCCAGGTATATATCTGCGGTATATACCGTATTTGCGGTATACCGCATCATACCGCACCATACCGCAAATTTACGGTATATACAGCAAATTTGCGGTATATACCGCAGTTGCGGTATGGTGCGGTATACCGCTGTATATGCAAACTGCATACCTTTACTGTACCTAAAACTGTCGGTACGGTATGATACCGTACCAAAAAGTACGGTATACCAAAAATTCAGTATTTTCGGTATTTTTTCGGTATGGTAAGTGCGGTATTTCGGTATTTCGGTATATTTTCCCAGCCCTACACCAACCAGAGAGGCAGACTAACTGGTCTGGGAGAAATCAGGAGGGACAGAACAACTGGAACAACCGGAACCAGGGCGATCATTCTAATTGGGGGAACATGAATCAAAACAACCAAGGAAACTCTTATGTGCCACCACATCAGAGGAACTACCAAGGAAATTATCAGAATTCCCAACCCAGTTATCAGGGGAACCAAGGGCCAGGAAATCAGTTCAACAACAGTTCAGGAGGTCAGGGAAACTTTCGCCAGAACCAAGGGAGTGGACCAAACCTGGGTTCAGGACCAAATACCGGCCAACCAAATTCTAAGCCACAAAGGAATCTTGTTGAAATGGTGCATGATCTAGTCAGTTCTCAACAACATATACAGAATAACATGCAATCCAACAATGACGTGGTGCATAAGCTTCAGGACGCCCAGTTGGAGCAGAAGGCAGCAATGGACATGCTGGCAAAGCAACTGTCTCTGATCGCAACCTCCTTGAACGAGATGCGAGGGAATGAAGGAAAGATTTCTGCTTCAGTAAGACCACCAGATAGAGCTAACATCAGTCAAATCACTTTAAGATATGGGCGAGGTTATGAAGGTCCGGTGATGAAGATGAATGAAGAAACACCTTCCGAGGAAGGCAAGAGATGGAAGAACTCAGTCCCTGAACCTGGAAATTCGAATATACGGAGTACCGTAAGAGGAGATGACCTTCAGGAAGGTGATATGGGGAAACCGCTACCTAGTGTGGCTGAACCATTTTTCCTAGACCCAGAGCCAGAAGTAGAGAATGAAGTAGTAAGGAAGGAAATGGGCGAGCCTTCAGCTGGAGATTCTACAGGCTCGCCCACTGGGTCTTGTATTTCCAGCTATAAACTCCTTAATGAATTTGCTGAAGACCGGCAATTTCAAAGCCTGTAAGAACGGTAGGTTTATCTCCAACTTTCCAAAGATCCTGATTGGAGAGAACGTGTCAGCAGTGATTCAGAAACGCAGGATGCCTTCGAAGCGCACTGACCCAAGTATGTTCACCTTACCCATTTCCATCGGTGAGGTCAGAATTGAGCATGCTATGTGTGACTTAGGGGCGTCGATAAATGTTTTACTGCTTTCCATATAAAAGAAGTTGGTAGGAGTAGGAAAGATGGATACGAAGGTAGTAATCCAATTGGCGGATAGGTCGTGCATTTGTCCAGAGGGAGTTTTAGAAATGTCATAGTCAAGGTGCATGATTTCCTGTATCCGGCCGATTTCCATGTTATTAAAATGAGTGATAATGAATCTGCTGAGTCTAGCGGCGTGCTCTTAGGAAGACCTTTACGCACGTACCGCTAAGACCATTATCGATGTCTTTGATGGGACAATATGCCTGGACTATAATGGGGAAAAATACCCATTTAGCATAGATGAAGCAACGAAGAAACCTTTAGATGTTGAGAATTTGCATGCTGACGATGTTATTAACCCCCTGGTCCAGGAATATCTTGAGACCAAGTTGATGCAGGAGCAGATTGATAATTCAAGGTTAAGTCACTCCATTGACAGAGAGGTAGCTGGTTGGTGTGAGGCAATGCACACAAGGGAACTAATGGATGAGGAGCTAGCCGAAGCTATTTCGGAGTTTTGTAAAAATCCAGAGTCACCAGGTCAAGGGGATCAGTCCATGTGGCTAGTGTGGAAAATTCTTCAAGGTCTGAAAAGGGAAAGATAACTGATGCGACAGAAAACAATCCCTTGCCCCAGGAAACAAGTACCCCCAAGAAGGAACTGAAAACGCTCCCACCAGGCCTCAAGTATGCATATCTGGAAGAAAATGAGACTTTCCCAGTAATCGTCAACAGCAACTTGACCGAGGAACAGGAAAGGGCACTATTGGAGGTAATCAGAAGGAACAAGAAAGCAATAGGGTGGACTCTCTCAGACCTAGTAGGAATTAGTCCGGATCTTTGCATGCACCACATCAGGTTGGAAGAAGGTGTGAAGGCCTGTAGGGACCCGCAACGTAAACTGAATCCAAACATGAGGGATGAAGTTCTGAAGGAAGTTTTGAAGCTCCTTTCCCTAGGTATCATCTACTACATACCAGATAGCGAATGGGTCAGTCCGGTTCACATGGTACCAAAGAAGTCAGGAGTTCAAATAGTCAAGAATGACAAGAATAAATTAGTACCCACTCGACTTGTCACTGGGTGGAGGCTGAATAAAGCTACCAGGAAGGATCATTTCCTGTTACCCTTCATTGATCAAATGTTGGAGAGACTGGCTGGAAAGCAGTATTTTTGTTTCCTTGACGGGCACAGTGGATACTTTCAGATCTATGTTGATCCCGAAGTGTCACGACCGCCCTCACTAAGGATAGTAAAGACGAGGAAATCGTGACTAGGGAAGGGACTAAGGAGCGGGGAAGAAGAAGGGGAAAACAATGAAAGACAACATCTTAAACAAAGCTTCAAAAGAAAAGTTTTAATCGATTAAATAATTAAGCAGCGGGTTAATATCTCAAGGTAATTAATGTCATAAAGTAGTGTTGAGCAAAACGAAAGACTTTATCAAGAACGATTCGAAACAAGGCAGCGGAATAAAGGTGTCTAGAGAGTCATAGGGAGACGCCTATGTATGAAGACACGACGCATCCGGAATTTCTTAAGGCTCGACTCAACATCCGCCGCAACATCACCGCTCAACCTGCACAAAAGAAAACATATGCAGGGCTGAGTACTTGACATACTCAGTGGACACACGCCAAAATATTTGATAAAAGTTATGTCATCCATACCATAGTGAACTCGAGTTTTAACATTTTAGAAAAGAATATCATCGAGTATCACAAAACATTTTCGCAGACTGGCCAGTCAAAACAATCTCCCCACTTTCTCCATAATCAATCAATCACATCCTCTTACCATAGTGCGACGAAAGTGTGGCCACACTATTCGCCCACGAGACCGGCCGACTAGCAAGGACGACTCCCGATCCCACCTGTGTACACAGCCTGATAGGGTTTGCGGCCCTACTCAGACCCGAATTCGTTTCACACATAGCCCTATAGCCTAACGGAGCAAGCTCAAACGAACTAGGCATCAGACAACAATCTCAACATCAAACAATCACAGCCCTATAGCCTAACGGAGCAAGCTCAAACGAACTAGGAATCAGGCAACAATCTCAACATCGAAAACAATCATGGCATGACATAACACTTTAAACCACCCTTATATCTCCAATATCATAATTTTTGAAAGCGTAAAAGAGTTTAGTAAAAGAAAGCCCACCTCGATTGCTTACAAACACAGTTCACAACTTTATTGAAATCCTTGCTCTTCGTACCCACGTACGTACGCACAACAACCCTTATCAACATCATAACCACATAATACAACACAATCAGTTTTCTATCAACACATTACTCATGCATGCCCTATCGTTCCTTTCCCAACGTTCACCATCATAAACGATACGAACCCTTTGGCATACATCAATGTGCAACGCATAATCACATCATAGGATAAGTTCTTACTCACACATGTATCATGTATTTCATTCAAAACTTGCCAACAAGACTATTTCAATCAAGACATGAATCTGGCAGAACAGCGCAGTCGTTTTGTAAAAATCATTAAAACTCCATCCGATATCATTTGAAGCTAAAATTTGGTCACCACATAGTAGACAGATCAAGGTTCATCCAGTTAAAAATCCACACCAAAATCACATCTTTAGTTCGGTCAAAAACAAAAACGAAACTCACTGGACGAGAATACAAATTCTGACAGGACTGCACAGTTCAATTGAAAAATTCGTTAAACATTCATCTTTCGTCAAAAGAGACTGAAATTTTGACACAACACAGAAGACACTTAAAATTTCACTCAATTAAAAATTCGTGCCAAAATAAGATCGTTTGGTCGGCCAAACACTCATCGGAACCTACTGTCCGAACACCTCAGGTTTCATGCTCAACATTTACAAACTAGGGTTTGTCTATCATTCATCCACACCTACATATTCATGCTTTCAACACATATTCATGCTTCAAAAACGACATCACAACCATGTTCTCCTATTTACACATAGCATTCACCAATGAATCAGCCACAAACTCACACACACATACATACAAGCACATACACATACTTTCTCATGCAAACATCCTTCCCAACCGATTAATTTGTAGATCTACGATTTCTACATTCACTATATGCATGAGGGGATCAAGAAACATGGATTCAATGGTAAGAAGGAGAAAGATGAATCAAAGTATACCTTTCTCTTGAAAAAACAATCGGTAGGAATGACGAATGATGCGATTCTTCGATAAATCTTGAATTTCCAACTCCACAATAATGCAAGAACAAGGAATTTGTGAATGATTCCTGGAGAAGGAGAGGAAGAGAGAGACGTGTGGTATGGAGAGAAGAGGGAGGCGAAAATATGAGGGCTAGGATTAGGGTTCTTTTAATTTATAGTATAGGATAAATCCCACGATTAAATAAAGCAATTAAAATTGTGGAAGAATAAAATAGAGGTTAATGAATAAATCCCACCATTAAAAGGAAAATAGGCGTGTAGTCTGTAGGGGAGTAATTTTCGAAAATTGCTATTTAATTAGCATAGATATTTATTTGGTATTTACTTGGAGAGAAAGATACTCACAAAATAGGTAAAAATATATTGAGTATCTCATAAATAAGGTAACAAAATAATTCAAGCATCTCCAAGTGGGGAAATAAAAAGGGGCGTGTATAATGGGAAAAATCAAGAAAAAAATACTTAAATCCTCAAATCAAATAGGAATAGGATTTAAATTTGTTAATTTCATGTAGGAAAAGACTCCCACAAAATAGGTAACAAATAAATTAATCCCACAAGTAATTGAAAGGCATATGGGCAAAAATTATGAGGTTTTAGGGAAAGAAAGAATCAAGTCCTAATTAACATAGGACATGGAGAGATTTGACAAGATATGGTAAGATTTAATTGGACTTTAATTCAAGGAAAGAGATAAACAAGATACCAATTAAATCCACAAAAATAATTCGCTCTTCTAATTAATAGGAGATTTCGAAAATCTCAAGGGATGGCCAAGGGGTCAAAAATAATGTAGAATAGCATTGGGATAATTTGGTTTGGATTTAATTTGGATAAATATCCCAAAGCAATTAATTAAATCCAAGAAAGAAAGTATTATTTCCAATAAATAGGAGGGTCGGAAATTTCAAATAAAATGGCTAGAATGATTATGCATTATCCCATTTAAGTTAATTCACACATTGGAAGCTTAATCACATTAACTCACATAACTCACAACAACTAATTTCACATAATTAACTCAAACACATAGAGACTCAATTTCCACAAAAGAAATTCTTATTCAACGTCCACATTAATTAAAATAAAATAAGCCATAAAAAAAGTCATAATTTTCCGGGGTGCTACATGAAGACCAAGAGAAGACTACGTTTACATGCCCCTTTGGCACGTATGCTTATAGAGAAATGTCCTTTGGGCTGTACAACGCGCCAGGCACTTTTCACCGCTGCATGATGAGTATCTTCTCCGATCTACTGGAGGTTTGTATCGAGATCTTCAAGGATGACTTTACCGTATATGGGAACTCTTTCGATTCCTGTTTAGCTAGCCTGGACGTAGTATTGAGGAGATGCCAGGAGAAGAATTTGGTCCTTAACTTCGAAAAGTGTCACTTCATGGTACCCGAAGGAATCATCCTGGGGTATGTCGTCTCGGAGAAGGGAATACATGTGGACCAAGCAAAGGTTGATGTGATTTCGAAATTGCCTTACCCTACGAATCAGAAAGAAGTAGAGGGTTACTAGGGCATGCAGGTTTTTATAGAAGATTCATAAAGGACTTCGCGAAGATCACTCAGCCACTTACCCATCTGTTGCACAATGATGCTGATTTCGTTTTCGACTAAGAGTGTAAGAGGGATTTTCAATTATTGAAAGATAAACTAGTGTCTGCCCCTATCATCAGGGCACCCGACT
This sequence comes from Salvia splendens, assembly GCF_004379255.2. NCBI lineage: Eukaryota > Viridiplantae > Streptophyta > Magnoliopsida > Lamiales > Lamiaceae > Salvia > Salvia splendens. The sequence continues at coordinate 25,498,766 of NC_056035.1, forward strand.
GGAGTCAGCCATTTGAAATAATGTGTGATGCAAGCGACTTCGCAGTGGGGACGGTATTAGGATTGATGGAAAGAATTACGTGATCTTCTATGAGTCGAAGACACTCAACAAGGCCCAGAAAAACTATGACACCACAGAAAAGGAAATGTTAGCGATCGTGTATTCATTTGTGAAATTTCAACCTTATTGGGGTCGAGAGTGATAGTTTTTACCGACCACGCGTCTATCAAGTACTTACTGGTGAAGAAAGAATCAAAGCTAAGGTTAATCCGGTGGGTGTTACTTCTGCAAGAGTTTGACTGGGAGGTGAGAGACAAAAAGGGGACGGAGAACAAAGTGGCTGACCATCTGAGTCGGATCTTCCAGGGAGAAACAGAGGAAGCTATACCAGACGCCTTCCCAGAGGAACATCTATACTACATAGGAGAATCTCCTCGACCTATCAGTTGGAAGGAAATAATGGCGATAACAGGTCCAGGAGATGCTGAAAAAGGGAAGTGTCAGCGGAACGCTGAACCATGGTTCGCAGACTTGGCAAATTACTTGGTCACAGGAGAAGTGCCTAGTTCACAAGAAATTTCTCGGGCCCAGAAAATGAAGCTTAAGAGTGAGGCTAAGTATTATTTTTGGGACGATCCTTACTTGTGGAGGATGGGAGCTGACCAAGTAATCAGGAGATGTATCCCCGAATGGGAGCAGAGGGATGTACTTAATCATTGCCATGCATTGGCATGTGAAGGTCATTTTGGGCCAAGGAAGACTGCGAGGAAAGTCTTAGACAGTGGATTTTATTGGCCTACATTACACAGGGACTCCTTTGAATTCTGTCAAAACTGTGAGCGATGCCAGCAAACTAGAGGAATTTCAAAGTGAGATGAGATGCCGCAGGTCCCAGTAATCGTCTGCGAAATCTTCGACGTCTGGGGATGGACTTCATGGGTCCATTCCCATCTTCGTATGGGAATACGTACATCCTTGTGGCCGTAGATTATGTGTCAAAGTGGATAGAAGCTAAAGCTACCACTACTTGTGAATCCAAAGAAGTGGCTAAGTTTCTTAGAGCTAACATTTTCAGCAGGTACGGTGTGCCCCGAGCTATTATATCTGACCAAGTGACGCATTTCCGTAATCGAACTATAGAAGCTCTGATGAGGAAATACGTTGTCCACTACAGGCTTTCTACCCCGTACCATCCTCAGTCGAACAGGCAGGCAGAGATCTCGAATAGAGAGATCAAGGCAATATTGGAGAAGACGGTGAACCCGTCAAGGAAGGATTGGAGCAAGAGGCTCGGTGATGCATTGTGGGCTTACAGGACTGCGTATAAAACTCCTATTGGGATGTTGCTCTATAGGCTGGTGTTTGGCAAGATGTGCCATCTGCCCGTAGGAGTGGAGCACATGGCATATTGGGCGGTAAAGGGGATTAATATGAGACCGCAGGCTTGTGAGGAAGAGAGGAAACTGTAACTTCAAGAGCTGGAAGAGTTAAGGCTGGAGTCGTATGAGGCCGCAATGTGGGGCAAGGAGAAGACAAAGTTCTGACATGACAAAAATCTCCTGGTCAAGGAGCTGCAATTGGGTCAGAAGGTTCTCCTTTCCAGTCCAGGCTCAAACTGATGCCTGGGAAACTAAAGTCCAAGTGGATTGGGCCATACACTATTGTTGGTCTTCGAGCGAATGGAGCTGTGGAAATCCAAGGAAGTGCCTCAAACTCTTTCCCTTTCCTTGTTAATGGTCATCGAGTGAAAGTCTTTAGGGATAATTCTGAGTTGTGTGTAGTGGAGGAAGTGCCACTACGCGCACTCTCTATTATCTTCTAATCGGATCAGTGAGTAAGTATTCTCGGTGAATTCCTGGGTCAGGTAAATAGGAATGCATTTTTTTCATCTATACAATGAACCAGGGGATCTCGAGAATACGCAAATGAAAGTGTAAATGGTTTAACTGCTTTTCAAAAAGTTGAAAAAATTACCAAACAAAGAAAAGAACTAATCTTCCAAAAATACTTTCGAAACACCGGACTTCTTAGGGAAATTGTTTGTCTCATAATGAATCCTTGACCTGAGATTTTGGCGTTTCATTTTTGTTTTTTCTAAGTGTGGTATTGCGAAGAATAACATTTACATGGGGGGATGAGAGATTTTCGGACCAGATGTTTTGGGAGGGGAGTGTGAAATTTTCGAAATTCAAAATTTAACTTTATGGGGAGGCGTACAGTTGCTTACATCACGCCTGCAACCGTTCCATTTCCTTATCTAAAATACCTAATTTTTTCTCCTTTTTTTTCTTTTATTTTCCAATCTCTAAAAAAACGAACTCTCTCTCTCTACTCTATATTCTCCCCCAAATCTTCTCACTCACAATACCCACATCCCATCTAACCCTAATCGAAAAAAATTCTCCCAAGTTCTTGTGAATCTTGCAGATACAGATCATGGAGAAAACTCTGAAAGAAGGGAATCCCACCACCGCCGCAGATTCCGATGCAGCGGCGTTCATGGCAGATTTGATGCAGAAGTTTGGTAGTGCAGAGGAGGCGATGAAGGCTTTCGCCCTCTTCTCAGCAATGATGGAAAAAGCAAAACCTACCGCAGCCACGACCGCAGCACCATCGCCGCCGACGATTCCAGTGGATTCAACGGTCCAACCCTCAATCTCGTCTGCAGTAACCGAGTCGACCACAAATATGCCGGAGCGAGAGGCAGCAGAGGGCGGTGAACAGGGGGATGAGGTTGATTTGGCCACAGAACTTGTACGCATGGCGGTTGATGATTTGGAGGGGGAAACCCCTGTTACTGAGGAAGTGTTTGTTGCAGGGGGAAACCCTAATTTTGACGGTGATTTGGAGGGGGAAACCCCTGTTTCTGGAATGGCAGTTGTTGAGGGGGAAACCCCTATCTATTTTGAGGGGGGGACCTCGAGTTTGGGAAAGGAGGGGAAAACCCCGGAAATGCCTGTGGGGGAGGAGACCCCCGTTCTTGCTGAAATTCAGAAGCCCGAGGAAGGAGGGCTGAAGTTAGTGGTGGATCTGGTGGACAAGCCAGAGGAAGAGGACTCGCCGGTGGACCGGCGGGAGGCCAGGCGAAGGGCTCGACGGAGCCTGCGGGACGAGATAGATGATCTCGCCCAACCTACAGAGATGGAGTTCCTTGCCCCAGGGGCAGTTGGCGAGCAAGAGGAGGAGACTCCTGGGTCTGATAGGGAGGAAGATGAAGCGGAGGAACGCCGCTTGGCCGCGAAACGAAAGCGCAAGGGAAAGCATGCGGCCACTCCCCAGTCCAAGAAGTCGAAGAAGGTTGCATCCATCAAGAACGATGAGGCTCCATTCCCCGCCCCAACCAAGGTTCCTTTCGCTAAGGAGCAGTCGGCCCTAGCCCGGCTAGCGAGTCCGAGGATGAAGAGGTAGAAGAGCAAGAGGAAGAGCTCAATTACGAGCCAAAGGAGGTCTGAGTGACCAAAGGGCTGCTGGAAGCGATGGGCAAATTTGATGATCCGAAGAGGGCAGCGACTTACAAGGAGCGGAGCGGTTTTGGTAAGCTGGCAAAGTCTGTGAAGCAATACAATCCGGAGGAGCTGCAGGAGATTGACTCGGACGAGGAATTCCGCCAGTATATCGGTGCTATTGGGTTTGATTGGCTACTGAATCATAGCACGGCGGAGGTGCCCATAGAGTTAGCCTGGGAATTCTTCTCGAAATTCTGGCTCAAACCCACCACTGACCTCGACGCTGACTCCATCACTTTCAGGCTTTTTACCGAGGAGCACGAGATGAGTATAAGGGAGTGGTTACCGAGAACCCTGATTTCAAGGCCCAGTCGGCATGGGAATTCGTTACCCATCCCAAGGTGGGAACGTTTAAAACCAGCTATTCCAAGGGCTTCCACATTAAGAACCGCATCCTCCGCTTCGCGCAGACGTTTATCAGCTACAATCTGATGGGGACATCCAACTCTGCCTTGACCACGGCAGACCTCTACTTCATTTGGTACATGGCGAAGGGTGTAAATGTACACCTGGGCTACTGGTTGGCTCAGACTTGTCATAAGATGGCCGCCAACCCTTCTCGCCACATGTACACTTGCCATCTCCTCGGTGCATACCTCCAGCGTAACATAATCATGAAGATAGCCAAGTCCGCACCCAAGATAATCATGTGCGAGCCCCTGGAGTCGTTCAACGTTGAGTACTTTTTCAACAAGGGGCTCCTTTACATGCACGGGAAGGACGTCTGTTTCTATAAGGTGGGAAGGATGGAACCCTAGGTGAAGACGAAGCTGGATGGTGTTGAAGCAGTAACCAGTGTGGATTATGAAGAGATGAAGAAAGAGATGGGTGCGATGCGTAAGGAGATCGGCGGAGTCCAAGAGGAGATGAAGGCCCTCAAGGGGAGTATGACCGACCTGGTGGGGAGGTCGACCGTGCAGTGCGATCTCATGACGGAAGCGGTTAAGCTGATGATGATGATGACCAATTGGCTGGAGAAAAAGTTCCCCCAGCCCCGGAAGAAGTTTCCCTCTGGACCCAACAGCGTACCCACGCAGCTAGGGCAGGGAAACTCATCTCTTCAGCAGCCCCCACCAGCGTCCAAGCCCATGTTAGTCCCGTCTGCATCCAAGCCCCTGACTGTGAAGAAGCTAGTGTCAAAGCAACGTGAAACTGAGGAAGAGAAGCCGGCGTCGCCGGCTAAGAAGAAAGTGAAAGTGACCCGCCGCAACGTACCACCCCAGTCTGGTTCCCCCGGGGGCCAAACTCCCAATTAAGACCCCCCAATGACCAAGTAACTTTTACTTTTCAGATTTCAGTTTTCTTTTTGTTTTTATTATTATTACCTGTTTGTTTGTTTGTTTTTCTGTGCCTGTGTTTTTATGTTCCCCGTTCAAGCATGCTTCGTTTCGTATATATGTGTATGTGTTTTCTCCCACTTAGTTCAATCTTTGGTCTAAGTGTGAGAAGTTTGTGTTTTTTGGCATATTTTAGGTTTTTGTTTTGTTCTAGCTTCTCCCACTTAGCCCGATGCTCGGTATAAGTGTGAGAAGGCTGTCTTTTGTGTTTATGTTTTAATTGCCCTGTTTCCCCCCTTCAGTGGGATTGCTTGGGGACAAGCTTGAGTGAAGTGGGAGGGGGAGGGTGATAGTGCAGTTTGTGTTTCATGTGAATAGGAGTTTTTAGGTCTAGCTTTTATGTGTGTCGCATGAGCTGGTGAATATAATAAGGCACGATTCCCTTAGTAAGAGCAATTGAAGATAGGATACATGTCAACTTTGAGGCCTTTTTCCTTAATAAATTGAAATCGGTTTGGATGAAGTGAGGACGATAGAGGATGCCTAAGATGACCTAGTTGTGAAGCCCACTATAAGAGTGAGTTATAAGCCTAAACACTTTGAGCTGACGTGTATAAAAAAGGGCCGCCACTGGATGTTTAGGGAGAAGCGTCTGAAGGAGAAAAAATGTGGGAAAAGGGTTCTGGAGGTATAAGCTGGACGAAGTCCAAGGGAGAAATAAAATAAAAATTCGGAGGTATAAGCTGGACGAAGTATATATATATATTATTTCGCCTAGACTTCGTCCAGCTTATACCTCCGAATTTTTATTTTATTTCTCCCCTGGACTTCGTCCAGCTTATACCTCCAGAACCCTTTTCCCACATTTTTTCTCCTTCAGACGCTTCTTCCTAAACATCCAGTGGCGGCCCTTTTTTATACACGTCAGCTCAAAGTGTTTAGGCTTATATATATATATATATATATATAAGGGGGAAGAGAAGAAAAAGAAATCTGAGGGCAGGAAGCAATAGTAACCTAACCCGGGAATGAAAAGAAGCTGTAAGAAGGAGAAACTCTCATAACCCGAAGCATCAGTGGTGTGGCAATGACTTAAGAGTGAATCAATCCTAACATCCCTGGTGAGGAATGAGTGATCGAGTGAATCCAACAATTGGGAAGTCCATAGGCTATCTTGACGAACTGACAGATTGATTAGGTAGAAGAAGGGAAGGGGAGGATTTGGAGACTGTAGACGATCGGATAGACCTTAAGCTTGTGGGGACGGCTGCCTAAAAGTTGAAACTAGTTCATGCATTTGTGTTTGTTTTTCTTTAAGTGTTTGTTTTTCTTGTCTAGGTATAGGAGTTTGTGTCTGTAGGATCGGTCATAGGACAACCATGCTTTGAAATTCGCCTTATTTCTTTTTCTTGTCTTTATACTTGAGGACAAGTATGGTTTAAGTGTGAGCAGTTTGATAAGGCTAATTTCATGCATCGGTTAGGGCGGTTAAATTCAACAATTTACGGGGTCTAACACATCTTTTAAGCCAGGTATGTAGAAGTAATCGCCAGACCCAGGAATGAAGGTAGAAAATCACCTGGCGAAGGATTTGGTGAGAAAGTGAGCATAATGAAGGAAAAATTGCCTAGACGGAGGAGATCACTAGCCGGATGGTAGAACATAGATTTCCAGAAAAGGCTTCTAGAAGATCGCCTCCACATCTATAAAAGAAAGAACATGCAACATACAAAAAGGACTTTTGCCTCTGTGCTCATTTTACACACACTTCTGCACACATTTGGGATTTCGGAATTTGAGAGGGGTTCGGGTTCATTTTCAGTTGGCGTTTGTGTACCACCGTCCCTGCGTAGGGCGAAGAAACAATTTACATGCTTTCATTTTAGTTTTATGTTCGGATTTCAACCGAGTCTTTGCTGTTCAAAGCTCAACTTTCGTATTTGCTGATACATTACTGATTTATCTATGGAATTCCTATTTTCTGTCATGATGATGCGATTGTTGAGTTTTGATTATGTTTGATTCTGAGTTTGTGATTGTTTACTTAAATGGATGCTTTTCGCACTTGATCTGGTGAATTGGAGTTAAAATCGGTGTTGGATTGTCGTTGATCGGAGTGAATCTGCTGAATCAGAGTTCATGGAGTTGTTTTTGGTTGTAGTTTGGTTCGGATTGCTTGGATCCGGAGTGGATTAAGCGTTCGACGTGTGGATCTGAAGCTGAGTTGGTTGGTTGTGCATGAATTTGATGATTTATTTGTGTGTTCTGTTTACTTCGTCTAGTAGAAGTAGATCTGTTGGTTTCCGATTAATCGTCAGTTTCCGACGTCCGAATTTGTATGTTCTGTTTGAATCTGGGTTATTACTCTGTTTTCTCCATGTTCGTGTTTAAATCAGGTAACGAGATGCAGGTTGTAGTTGGTTGAATTCATAGTTTGTTATTTACAGCTTTTCAGTCGTACTTTACCGTTTCTGGAAATGGTCCCCACTGCATGTTCGATCTCTATTTAGCTAGATTAGGAAGTCGTTTACTAGGTCGAGGTAGTTTGTTGGAGATAGTGAAGTAAGGATGATGTTCTATGTTTGCATGATGTTCTCTGTTTCCTAGGTCTAATGTCAGCCAATTTTATTTCCTCAGTCTAGTTATAATTTCCTCAACCCAAATTTGTGTGGCAGCAGCCAATTCCTTTTCCAAAATCTCTTAAATGCCTTCATACGCATCTGTCCTCGTGGGATCGATCCCTGCTTCCCTGTACTAATTCATAGTATAGCGGGTTGAGGGTTTTGAACGCGGAGTTAGTGTGTCCAACGACCAAGACTCCTAGGATCCCCTGAGTTCCTAGACCTTGTGATCTAGCGGATTCTCTGGGTTTGCGAAGATTGACCTAGCATCAAACATGCAACGAACACTTTAGCATACACCAACGTGTAACACATAATCACATCATAGGATACGTTCCTTATTCACACATGTATCATGTAATTCACTCAAAACTTGTCAACAAAGCTTATTTCAACAAAACCAGAATCTGGCAGAACAACGCAGTCTTTTTGTAAATTAAAATTCCATCCGAACTCATATGACCCTAAAATTTGGTCACCACACAGTAGACACATAAATGTTTATTCAGTTAACATTTCACACCAAAATCATGTCTTTTGATCGGTCAAAACAAAAACGAAACTCAGTGGACGGAACACACAATTCTGGCAGTACTGCGTAGTTCGATTGAAAAATTCATTATAAATTCATCCGTCATCAAAAGAAGCTGAACTTTTGACACAACACAGAAGACATATAAAACTTCATCCAGTTAAAAATTCATGTCAAAATAATATCTTTTTATTTGTCAAAAACGTGTCGGAACCTACTGTCCGAACACAACAGTTTTCATGCTCAACATTCACACATACATATTCATGCTTCCAACACATATTCATGCTTCAAAACGAGATTACACCCATGCTTTCATAATAACACATAACATTCACCAATGATTCAACCACACACTTACACACACACAAACATACACGCACACGCATAAACATTCTTGTGCAACCATCCTTCCCAACCAAATAATTCTTAGATTTACGATTCTCCACTCACTATATGCATGAGGGGTTCAAAAATTATGGATTCAATGGGAAGAATGAGAGGGATGAATCAAAGTATATCTTTCCCTTGAAAAAACAATCGGTAGGAAAGACGAATGATGTGATTCTTCGATGAATCTTGAGTTTCCAACTCCAAAACGAAGCAAGAACAAGGAATTGGTGAAGGATTTGTTGAGAGGGAGAAGAGAGGGAGGAGGGCGTGTGGGAGAGGAGAGGGAGAGAGGGAGGCGTGAAAATGAGGGGTTAGGGTTAGGGTTTTTTTCAATTTATAGTCTAAGATTAATCCCACAATTAAATAAAACAATTAAAATTGTGGGAGAATAAAATAGAAGTCAATGAATAAATCCCACAATTTAAATGAAAATAGGCGTGTAGTGTGGGGAAAAGGGTTTTCGAAATTATGCTATTTAATTAGCATAGAAATTGATTTGGTATTTACTTGGAGAGGAATATACTCACAAATTAGGTAAAAAGATATTGAGCATCCCATAAATAAGGTAACAAAATAATCCAATAATTCTCCAAGTAGGGGGGAGGGGCGTGTAAAATAGGGAGTAGTCAAAGGAAATATTTAAATCCTCCAATTAAGTAGGAATAGGATTTAAATTTGGTAATTTCTTGTGGAAAAGACTCCCATAAAATAGGTAACAATTAATTTAATCCCACAAGGAAAATGAAAGGCATATGGGGTGAAAAGAGTCCCACAAGGAAAATGAAAGGTACAATTAATTTATATGGTCTTAAAGATGGAAAGACTCAAATCCTAATTAAAGTAGGATGTAGAGAGATTTAATTGGATTTTAATTCAAGGAATGAAATAAACAAAGTACCAATTAAATCTGCTAAATAATTCCTTCTCCTAAACAATAGGAGATTTTCAAAAATCCCAAGGAATGGGGCAAGGGTCGAAAATTATGTAGAATAAATTAGGGGTATTTTGGTTTTGGATTTAATTTGGATAAATATCCCAAAACAATTAATTAAATTCAAGAAAGAAAATGTTATTTCTAATAAGTAAGAGGGCCGAAAATTCCAACAAAAATGGCTAGAACAAATATGCATGATCCCATTTAATTTAATCCACACATTGGAACATAATTCACCCTTATTCCACATATCTCACAACAACTTATTTCACATAATTAACTCAATTACCTAGAACAATTAAATCTCATAAAAGAAATTCTCATTCAACATCCACATTAATAAAACAAAAGTCGCAAATTTTTCAGGGTGCTACATGGCAGTACTTTGTACCTCCTGTCAGTCACTTAGTATATTTATTTTAATTATTATAGATTTAAATACACCAGACTGCCCTGTAGAGCTTAAACCATTTGTTGGTCGTAGCTTCCCAACATTAGACAACGCCATTGAGTTTTATGAGAACTATGGTTGTCGTGTTGGTTTTGACACAAGGAAGAACGGTTCAAAGAAGGTTGACGATCTCACCATATGGTTTTACATGTTGTGTAACAGAGAAGGTGAACAGAAATTTAACGATCAACAACCCAAACGCCGTCGTAAATAAAAAAAATGTGGATGTAGTGCTCGGGTGGCATTCAAATTCGATTCTGACCGTAGTTATGCAATTCAACATTTGAACGAAGAACACAGCCACCCCATGGTTTTGTTACAACACCAGAAATTCATGAGATTAAATCGACAACTTGATCCATTTCACCAAAAAATTGTTACGGATTGTGCTGGTGCTAATATCGGACCATCTCTCACTTTTAAGCTGTTGACTGAATTGATTGGCGGATATGAGTCTGTTTTTTTTAAACACCAACGTGGTGGAGGGTTCGTGGGTCCCTTGTCCCTATATATCAACAATTCAATCAATAACAACCGTAAACCATGCCCAAAAGTGATATGTTCACCAACCATGAGGAGAGTAACTTGAGGTCGCAATCCCAACAGTGGCAACGACACCAAACTACTCTCCTCCAATGAAAGACAATACAGAAGCTATAGAAACTACAATTAAACCTCAACACAAAACATAGCCGGATGCAGGCAGTTTCCATTCTAATGCTTTCCTCAATTCTGTTTCGATCTTTGTCAGCAAGACGGATGTTCGGGATACCTGCTTGTTCCAATCTAACAATAGCTCGTAGGAGTCTAGGGACCGCAACCCTATCCATGGTTTGGGAATTCTCCACTCCCCTTCCTTCGTTTGCCAAAAAATCTGCTGCCTTGTTACCTTCCCTGTGAATATAGGTGAATCGGCATCTGCATTCTCTCTGAAGAAAGCGCACTATCGTTAATGAATGGCGGACATGCGCCGGTCCAAGGTTGTCCGAGTTAATGAGGGAAATTGCTTGCTGCTCACTTGTCTCGATCCAAATGGGCTGCCCGGCCTCTTTAGTGTTACACAACCCCAGTACTATGACCATAAGAGCCGCCTTGAGGGACGATTGGGCTTTGAGTGGTGTAGCGAACCCTGACATGAACCTGCCGAGATGGTCACGAAGGATCCCTCCCCCACTTGCCAGCCTTGTACTCGGGGAAAAACTACCACTGATGTTGAGTTTAATCCATGGAGGATCCGGCAGCTTCCAGATAACCGGAAACGCCCTGAGTTTAGCTGCTCCAGCTGAATCCCTCTCGGCATGTCGGAGGTGACTCCATTCTAGTGCTTACCTTTGATCAATCCACTCTCCGTGAGCCTCTGAATATGCGACTGCACTTGCCAAATAATACTATATGCTCTGAACCGACCTCCCTTATGCCTACAGTGATTACGCTCTGCCCACACAAACTAAAAAATGAGGCAGGGGATGACTCTGCTCAGGTGGGTCTTCGACTTTTGTTATGACCTCTTGGCAGATATGAGTCTGTTGGGTGTACTGTGTTTGACATCCGTAACTACACACGGGACATCAGAAGATACGTTGAAGGATATGACGCCCAAATGATAATAGAAGAAAGAAAGTTATGACGCCTTCACGTACGAGTATGAAATTGATTCTCGTAGTCGACTGATGCATTTATTCTGTTGCAATCCAATTGCTAAGAAGAATTTCATGCAATTCGGTGACATTGTGTCTTTTAACAAGATGTACTCAACTAATAGGTAAATGTTGTCCACTTAAAATTGCTGTATTTTTCTGTTATGCTTCGATTTTAGTTTAGTATGACATATTGTCATACTAAATCCATGTCCACTTGTTCATGGCTTAAACCTTTGTTATGTTCACTGGGAAGGACAACAATGGGCGTGCTGTGTCCTTTGGAGCTGGTTTGCTTTGTAGTGAGAGTGCAAACTCATTCTCTTGGCTATCCAAACAGTTTGTCAAGTGCATGGGCATAGCTCCCAAGTTGATAATTACTGATCAAGACTTGGGCATGAAAGTTGTTGTTGAAAAGGTTCTTGTGAATACACGTCACAGATGGTGCATGTGGCACATCATGGCATAAGTCACTGAAAAGGTTCCTAAGTCACTACTAGGTAATTCTGATTTTAAAAAGGATTTGAATTCATGCGTTTGGTCTGAGTTGATTGAACCCACCTAGTTTGAAGACAAGTGGAAGACTGTTATGGAGACATGTGAACTTGAAGGCGCAAAATGGTTCGTTTCTATGTTCGAATCACGAGATTACTGGATTCCTGCATATTTTAGTGACTTCTCTTCCAGTTCTTTGATAGACACGACATCTGTTTTGGAATCTCAGAATAGTTTTTTAAGAGGTATACTCAGTCCAGGGCTAAACTTGTTATGTTTTAAATGAATTTCAATAATGTTTGTTGATGCCCGACGAAACCAGTTAGCAAAGCTGGATTATATGGATGCTAATACTACCACAAAGATGAAAACAAAGTGGTCTGTTGAGAAACATGCATCTACAATGTTCACAAATGATGCATTCAAGGAAATTCAAGAATAGATACTGGAGGCTTATAACCACTGCAGCCTTGTATCAATATCAAATGAATCATGTCCAGAGGTTTACAAGGTATTAGATCATTTTTCAAACACCTGGACTGTGTGTGTCAATGTGGTTGTAAGATGTTATTTAGGACTGGTCTTGTATGCTGCCACATCTTCCTTGTGTTGAAAAATAAAAAGATGCGCTTGATTCCTAAGAATCTTATTGGAGGTCGATGGTTGAAATCTCCTCTAGTTAAGGTTGTTCATGGTGTCCAATGCCAAGATGTAGCAACGCATGTTTATGTTGATGAGAAGAAGAAGGCATCTACAATTTTGTTGGGAGAGATTTTGGGTTTGTACCAGGCTGTATCTGTCGATATTGATCAAATTCATGAGCGTTTAGTTCGTGAAGCAAGACATCAGATTTTCGCCGACGGCGTAGTAACGTCTACAGCCCAGAAGAAGAAACTAATTGAGGAATTTTATGGGGCAGAGGCACCCTAGGAAGTAGTTGTTTAACCACCTGAAGTCGTCAGCATGAAGAGATCTGGTAGTAGAGTCCCCTCAAGAGTGGAGAAGGTTTTGAAGCTTAAGAGCAAGCCTTTGCGTCAATGCAAGAAATGTCAGGAGTGGGGTCACCACGATTCAAGGAATTGCGACAAATTCAAAGAGAAAGAAAAGCGGCGGTCTAGAAGAAATTCTGAAGTTTGATACCATGTATTCTCTTTTTTGAAGTAACTTCAGTTTAAGTATTTTTTCTCCATTTTATTTGCAATGTCAGGTTGTTTGAAATTACTCATTTCGTTCAGATTTGTATTAGTCATTCTGGTACTAAGTAGTTTTATGTCATGACTCGAATAATGAATTATTATGACCCAATTTATCCATAAGTTTCCATGACCCAAATATTCGTTTAGTATGACCCAAAAGAACACATGATGTTTTGAACATTACAGGGCATACTGGTACTCAGTAGTTTTATGTCATGTCTCGAATATTGGATTATTATGACCCAATTTACCCATAAGTTCCCATGACCCAAATATTAGTTTAGTATGACCCAAAAGAATAGATGATTTTTTGGGTTATTGTTTTTGTGTATTCTTCGGTCATATTAATATTTTGTTTTTTTAATATGTCAAAACCACGAGATTAATCGTGTATTTTACTTCAGTTTGTTTGATACGAACATTTCGATCAGAATTGTATAAGGCATTCTGGTACTTAGTAGTTTTATGTCATGCCTCAAATGTTGGTATATTATGACACAAATTAACCATACGATGCGATGCCCCAAATATTAATTTATTATGACCTAATGTATCGAGTAATGCTCATCACATGGGCAATGGTCTACAAGAAACAAGAGGAAAGCATTGCAAGGTAATTGGAATAGAAGTTTTACTCATCTTACAGATGAAATAATATATAGTAACAATAACATCCAACTGACATATAAACATGGTCTAAAAAACGAGAATTACAAGGTCTAAACATCGTTTAGTTAAAATAGTGGTAATCTATAAAGAAATGAACCAAAAGTTTCAGTAGTTTTAGGTATGACGTAACCATTGATTAAGATTTGTAGTTTGCTATCATCTTTTCTACGTTGATCTTTGTTTTCTTGCTCTCCTTTGCATAATGTTTGGATGTCGTCTCTTTATTCAGTAATGCACTATGATTATTTCTTTCCACCATCAACACACGATTGTATTTAGCTCTTAAATATTGAAGCACACCTTTGATTTTAGTCGATAGTCAACAATTTCATTGACCCTCTCTTTCACCCATGTAGACTTCAAGGTGTCTAAGCAAATAAACACAGTTGTCATCAACATTGTCGGTTGTTCTCCAACTCATCTTCAACCTCTGAATATGTACGCTGATCACTGTTTTGCATTGATTGTGACAACCAATCATTGTTAAATACTTACAAAAGAACGTCCTCTGCAAAACAAAACAGTTGTGTCAGTATCAATAACATTTAAGTAGTACTGTGAGGACTAATGTGTCATCCATACCAATGTCTCTGGAATAGAACCGTAGGTGAATCGCAAGTCATGATCCTCTCCATCTTTACAAGCGTCTATAATCACCACTACTTTACAATGGAAATAGAAGCACACAGTGTAGTACTCCCTCATTCCCAAGAATGATGACCCCTTCCTTGGGCGGCACGGAGTTTTATGCAGTTTTATTTTGTGTTTTAAGTGGAGATAGTAAAGTAAGAGAGAGGGAATAAAATAGAGATAAAGGTGTTTCCATTTATAGTAATGGGTCATCTTGGATGGGACAAACCAAAAAGAAAAATAGGTCATCTTTAGTGGGACAGAGAGAGTACCTTTTTGAAACGCATAATGCAAAGAAAACCTATATTTTGTAATATGTTAGACATTGTTTGAAAAATTAGTGGAGGCTTGAAGCTAGCTTGCTCTTCTCCTTCTTTTTGGATATTTTCGTCGTTATTTATCCCTCGCTGAAAACCCAAACACGAGCTAGTAGTTGCAAATTGATCAAGCCAAAAAACTGAACGTATCTAGTGGAAAATATCTTATGTCACCTGCGCGTGTCCCTTGAGCGGATCCAGTAGAGAGCCTTGCTGATCAACTTGATGTGTTGCAACCTACTCTGACTATGTCGAGTGCGTGAACGGAGAAACTCAAAGACTTTCAAAACCTTAACCCACAATACTATTACTTAGTAAAGGGAAGTAAGGATCGAATCCCACAGAGAGGATGTGTTCTACATTTTTAAGGACTGGTTGGGGATGGTTGCTGCCACGCTTTAAAAGTGGGTTAAGTTGAGATTGCTAAGTGCTAAACAAACTGATAGACTAACCAGACTAAACTGATCAACTCCTTCTAACCGAGGAGCTTGTACGATGGTTTCCTAAAATAACCAAACATAATAAAAGTAAACCAGTATCAGAGCTCTGCAAAATGTACGATAAAGTGAGACTTTACTAACAAACTCGTCTTCCTCATATAACCAAATCAGAGAACAGAGTAAAAATAGATCTGGAGGGAGTTAAATCATAACTACTTGCATAAGGAAACTAACCTACAAAACTAACACTTGACTCCAAATTAAAACAGAAAGAAGACGACTACACTCGTAGATAAACTGACCTACTCATAATCATGCAAATATCTTAAATCGACAATCACATCTACAACTACGAAAGCTAAATCAGACATGATCACATCTTCAATCGATGTAAACAAACTCAGATCTACTATACTGTACTCCAATGTACCAGATCTAAACACCCTAGTTCAATCCATTCAACATTTCCTCGTAACCAAGCAGAAATTGTAAGTTAACAACTTAGATCCAACGGATTTAACAATGACAATTAACTTAGTTGACAGATGCATCGTAAAACGGAAATTAAAGATGAATCAGAGAATACATGCATGGGAATAGAATAGTGCAAGGTAAACGGAAATCATTCATCAAATTTACTTCGCAAAAACGCTAGAGGTAATAACAACAAGGAAAATATAAAACCAAGCGTAACAAACTAGAAAACAATAGAATGTATCTTCGTTCCTTCTCGGAATGGAATTACAGAACCAAGATGATGAGAAAGTGAAAACCAACACCCAACCCTACTAAAACTAGACTAAAGAACCAAGTTATTATTTTTGTTTAATGTAAGTACCTTTTCCAGAAATGGGAACATCTTCTGCCGTTCCTTTCCTTTTTTCCCTTCTAGACTGGTTTTTTTATGTGGTGTTGTATCTGAAACATCAATAAATTAGTGTATAACATTAACCAAACAAAGCATAAAAATATGTGTTTTTTCCATAGCATGTTTCCCATGTCTCCTATAATAAAAGCATATCCCATACCAATTCATGAGTTCTTCAAAAGCAAAGGCCTTGTTTTGTGTCGTCCATACCAGGCCTCACTTCAGTCGAGGGTTTTGTGGAAGTTTGACCTTGTGCTTATGAAAAAAAAACCACAATTAAATCCCAAAGTTCTAAAAATGAAACAAAACCACATGCATTCAAAACCCAGAAAATGTAGTTGACATACCTTTCGAAGCTTTTGGGATCGGCGGTATCTTCTTCTTCACGGTCGTTCTCTGATACACTACGTGACATTCAACCAATTGAAATGAAAATTTTGCCAAATTTGGTCAGATTTAAGTCAATCGTTGTACAAAATCTTACTAACCTTTTCCGTCATACCTCGTCGATCCTGAAGCTCGAGTGTCGACCATTGTTGAAGTAGGCTTTTGGTTTACCGTCTTTATCGATTTCAGAATCGTAAAGTAGGATGATGGTTTTTGTGGAGTAGGCGTTTTGTGGAGTAGCTGATTTTGATTTTGTGGAGTAGCCGATTTTGTGGACTAGGGTTTTTGTGGAGTATTACAGATTTTGTGGAAGAAGAAAATTTACTTGGAAAGGGAAGAGTTTTCGTTGAAAAATAGTGAAATTGAATGGCGCAGGAACCCAAGCACCAACTTAGCGTGTGGAGTAATGATTCCCAATTAATCCACTCTTAAAAAATGGAACGACACTTCTTAATTTTTTTGATTCCTAATTTACCCCTCACATGACACAAATCCGTCTTATTATGACCCAAAAAAAAACGATGAGTCAATCCAGATCGTGGCCATTAATCTGCAGATCTGACGGTCCATATATGGTCTGTTTTCTATACTTAGGGACTTCTTTTGGTAGATGAAAACCATATAATATATATATATATATATATATAT
Source organism: Salvia splendens (assembly GCF_004379255.2). NCBI lineage: Eukaryota > Viridiplantae > Streptophyta > Magnoliopsida > Lamiales > Lamiaceae > Salvia > Salvia splendens. Next base: position 25,515,767 of record NC_056035.1, read on the forward strand.
ATATATATATATATATATATATATATATATATATATATAGAGTTGTGATCGTATGATAACCACCAATTTGTGTGATAACCCTATAACTAAATCTGGACCACACATAGTTTCTAATCTTGTGGCTGAGATTCAAACTTAGATTTACTTAATAAAAAAGGCACAGAGGGTAAATATGTCATTTCCCTCATATAATTTCTGAATTTCGCTCCATTCTTTCACTCTCACTGAATAAAATGATAGTTTTGCCGGATAGAATGATACTCTGAGTTGATACAATGATACTTTTACTGATTGTAGGTATGTCCATAAAAATGATTAATTAACTAACCCATCTTCAACCAAAATAATATTCCCTCTCCATCAACGTTCTATAAGTTCTTCACTAAATCCTTAACGCAATATCATCCAATTCCCCTCTTCCATCTAATTAAATCCACCAAAAAAAAATATCACGATGAATTCGATAAAAAACAGCGGCGAAACAGCAATCAACATCTCCGAATCCAAATCCACCAAACCCAAAGCCGTGGCTTACACATCCGCAATTCCGCTCCGGCAAGCTCCGTGGAAGAGAGGCGCCTCCATTTTCGACTTTATTCTTCGGCTATGCGCGGCGGCGGCCGCCCTCGCCGCCGCCGCCACCATGGGCACCACCGACGAAACACTCCCTTTCTTCACGAAGTTCTTCCAGTTCCAAGCCAGCTACGACGATCTCCCCACTTTCACGTAATCACACTAAACGTTATTTAATTTACAAGTAATTAATTTTAGGTATGTACATAAAATGATAGTTTTGGCGGATAGAATGATAGATTTGGCGGATAGAATGATACTCTGAGTAGATACAATGATACTTTTACTAATTTGTAGGTATGTACATAAAATGATAGTTTTGGCGGATAGAATGATAGTTTTGCCGGATAGAATAATACTCTGAGTTGATACAATGATACTTTTACTGATTTGTAGGTATGTATATAAAATGATAGTTTTGACGGATAAAATGATAGTATTTCAATACATAATTATTCTTAAGCTAACATATATCTGTATCAAATTGCATTATAAATACACATTACAAATATCGATGAAATTAAAAATGAAATCAAACATAATTAATCTTAAGAAAGAATCAATCCCTTTTGCAAATCAAGTTGTGCATGTCATCAATTAATAAAATACAAGTATTTCAAATCTCACACCACCCGCCTCATTCAAACACAATTAAAACTGGACCAATTCTTGATGAAACCTTATTTGTGGCGTAGTCTTGCGCAATTCAACTACCAATTATGACAAAAAACAAATAAAACCTCCATTGCTCGCCACGTTCGCATTTAAAACAAGCTTCCAAATTCTTTGAATCAGTTTACGTCAACACCCGCCTACGAAAATCGATCAATATCGTAATCTCTCTATTTTGCAGAATATAAAGAATTTTGTACATCTAGCATAACTAGTTACAGGTAAAATGATAGTTTCAGAAGGTAAAATGATAGTTTCAGAGTATAAAATGATAGTTTCTGTGTTTAGATTTATGAAAACCGTAGTTTCTGTGTTTAGATTTATAGTTGTTTCACTGATGTTAAGTGATTATGAAAACCGTAGTTATGTGGTTAGATTTATAGTTGTTTCACTGATGTTAACGGATTATGAAAATCGTATAGCCTTTGTATTATGTTTACATGGTTAGATTTATAGTTGTTTTGCAAATAAGAGTGAAGTAAAATCATAATAAGAGTGATGTGTTTTGTGAACAAGAATGAAGTGTTTTCTGAACAAAAGTGATGTGTTTTGTGAAAAAGAGTGAAGTGTATTCCGAGCAAGAGTGATATGTTTTGTGAACAAGAGTGAAGTGTTTTCTGAACAAGAGTGGTTTTCTGAACAAGAGTGATGTGTTTTGTGAACAAGAGTGAAATGTTTTCTGAACAAGAGTTATGTGTTTTGTGAACAAGAGTGAAGTAAAATCAGAATAAGAGTGAAGTGTTTTCTGAACAAGAGTGATGTGTTCTGTGAACAAGAGTGAAGTAAAATCAGAATAAGAGTGATGTGTTTTGTGAACAAGAGTGATGTGTTTTGTGAACAAGAGTGAAGTAAAATCAGAATAAGAGTGATGTGTTTTGTGAACAAGAGTGAAGTGTTTTCTGAACAAGAGTGATGTGTTTTGTGAAAAAGAGTGAAGTGTTTTCTGAACAAGAGTGATGTGTATAGTGAATAAGAGTGATGTGTTTTCTGAACAAGAGTGATGTGTTTTCTGAACAAGAGTGAAGTAAAATCAGAATAAGAGTGATGTGTTTTCTGAACAAGAGTGATATGTATTTGAGAATTAAAGTTGTGCAATATTCATTGTTTATAAACTTATTGCTGTGTGGGAAATGAAGTACCGCCGAGTTTGAGGACTCATATTTACAAATGTAATTTATCCTACATTGATTGAATTTATATTTACAAATAAATAAATCTATTGAACTTGAAGAAAACCCTCAACAACTAGATAATGTTGATATGCTATTTTATATCAAAATAAAAATTTATCACATTTTTAAATTGGATCACTGGGTTTGAAATTAAATAACGACTCACAATAATCAAATTACTAATAGCTAGTTTCAGCATCTCAAATATTATATTTATACTCCTAGTATACTACATCTATCGATTTCATGAAATGAATAAACTCACATGAGTCATCTGATATTACGGATTAAACAAATTGTATACATTCAATAATAAACTATAAAACATCAACTTCAAACTGGTGTGCTTGATTATCTTATAACTCTTTGGATTCAAGATCACAGCTGTATGTGATAATTTTGAAACTATCATTTTATCTTTTCAAACTATCATTTTATTCACTGAAACTATCATTTTATCATTTTATGCAAAAGTATCATTTTATCATTTGAAACTATCATTTTATCCACTGAAACTATCATTTTATCCCCTGAAACTATCATTTTATCACATGAAACCATTATTTTATTAAGTGCAACTATCATTTTACCTTCTGAAACTATCATTTTATCCGCGGAAACTATCATTTTATCAAGTGCAACTATCATTTTACCTTCTGAAACTATCATTTTATATGATAATATTAGCTTTCGATACAACTTTCAATTTGTTGCGATTTTATTAACAAGCTAAAATCTCCAAATCAAAAATTGAAGATCAGTATTATTCCTTTCATTTCTTAAAAGTACTGCTATTTTCATTCGTCCAAATAGGGCGTTTTATGTGTAGCCTTTATATGCTGCTTGTTGTAACATTTAAAATATGTCACCAAAATATACATGTAAACAAATTTAATCACACCAATTTCTTTATTTACTCAAATATGCAAACATGACAACAATTCACACTTACAAATGTTTGCCACCAAGGACCAAATGACGACACAATAAAAACTCAAAACAAACCACATGCAAATCAGCAAATCTCAATCAACACAAGGCTAATTAGTAATTAACAAATTGGCAATTGTTCCTAATCTCCCCCTCTTTCCCAGTGAGCACATCTATATATCCCATCTTCACCATCGCCAACCCCAAACTTCTTCCCCCAAACCGCCCCATATTTGATATTGTCCACCACCAGCTGCCTCGTCAGCTCGCTCTCGAACAGCGTCTGATCCGAGGTCAGCAGACCCGTCCTCAAATTTTTATATTTACAGAACAACGGTGCGTCGTGATCTCGATTCATTCACAAATCCAAGCAGATTACTCACTCGTATACGCATACACTCTCTATCTCTACACACACATTAATATACGGTGGCGACATGGCGACTGAAGAGGCGGAGGCGGCGGTGGCGCTGATGGACTCGGACGGGGACGGGTTGTTGGTTTTGGAGGATTTCATGAAGATAGTGGAGGGAGCGGGAGAGGAAGAGAAGCAGAGCGATTTGATAGGTCAAATTTTGATATATCCGAAATGACAATTTTGCCCTTATATAACCGAAATATGATTGTTTTATTTGATAAAATGATAGTTTTGTTAGATTAAATCTAGACCACATATTTTAAAAATGTGTGGTGGAGATTTAGTTATAGGGTTATCACATAAATTGGGGTTATCATTATAATGCACCCCTATAGAGTTGTGATCAATGTCGAACCAATTTTAAAGACCGAACTAGAGACCAAATCTGGGCCATTAGATCTAGTTTTTTTGATGAGATGTGCTGCTGTGTAAAATTTTCGGTCTTCATTACAAGCCCATTTTACTTCATTGTATAGGTTTATTACTTCATTTCGTACGTAATACCTTGAAACTACAACATGTTTTTACTTTCTTCCACTAGGTTTTGAAATAATTCAACATATGTTTCATTTGAATTCATTGACTTGAGTTTTTACTTTATTTACATTAAAAAATGCAATTTATTCAAGTGCGTTTATTACTTCATTCATAAATGTTATTACTTCATTGGATAAGGTTTTTACTTCATTCCAGTAGGACTTCAAATGCTTCTACACATACTTCATTCCAATAATTTATTACATCATTCCATGTGTTTATTACACCATATCAGCGTTGTGGCGGTGGTGATAGATATTGTAGAGAGAAAGAACGGCACGCGACGGTGAAACCGCATTAACGTACTGAAATGAAGTAATAATCCTACTGGAATAAAGTAAAAACCTACTGGAATGAAGTAAAAACCTACTGGAATGAAGTTAAATCTTCGTAACATGTTAGTATGACTATTTACTTTCGGATGAATTAAAATAGGCTCGTGATGAAGGCGGAAATAATTGATAAATTTGTGCCTCCCATCCATAAAAAAACTAGATCTAAAAACCCTAATTTGGTATGGTTCGGTGGTTCGGTCTTTAAGAGTGGATTTGTGAATAATGGGACTATATATATATATATATATATATATATATATATATATATAGGGGGAAGTGATCAATGTCGAACCAATTTTAAAGACCGAACTAGAGACCAAATTAGGGCCCTTCATTTTTTTGATCTTGTGGTTAGGATTAAATTGCAATTAACTTAATATTTTATTCAATAAACACTTGCTGAGGGGTATTTTAGGAAATCAATTCTTAACCTACATAACGTGGTTCTCTTTATCTTAATCTCTTTGAATTTTCACGCAATTTTCTTCAATTCTCTCGCAATTCACGATCTGCTCTGCGTCGATCTTCTTCAACCTGCCATCCACGATCTGCGTGGATCTTCTTCATTCCACGTTCAATTTAATTTCGCAATATTCACGTTCAATTCACGCTGCAGTGTTTCATTCGTTTCAGGCTCATCAAAAGCTGCTGGACCTTAATTCACAAATTCTGCTTCAATTTCTCAATATTCTGACTCTCATGGAGAATATCGATAGATTGGGATCTACTTCAACAAATTCTGCGGTTGAAGACGGATTAGGATCTACATCAACAGGATCTACATCGATCAATGATGGATCGATTATGAATGATCTTAGAAATCCAGGAGGGTCTCTTTTTGATACGAATTCAAATTCGGATTCAGAGCCAGAATCAAATAATACCGCAGTTGAAGGTTGATGACTTTTTCTAATTGAGCAATGTGTTTTCTTCAATTTTTTTTCATGTTTGTAGTGCAAAAAGATCAATAATGAAGTAAATGTCGAAAAAATGAGCTTAAAACTACGTTGGAACGTTGGAAAGTTGATCCATGTGCTTAAAAATAATGAAGTAAAACAGATTTTTTTTCATGTTTGTAGTGTATATGCGATTTGTACTCATAGTGAACTAAATTTTATTTATCCTGAAGTAATAACAAGTTAAAATGAACTTCTGTTCTTGGTGAATATTAAATGTTGATATTATTGTAGTGTATATGCGATCTATACTCATAATGAACTAAATTGTTGTTACTATGAAGTAATAAATAGTAAAACTGAACTTCTGTTCTTGTTTGAATGAATATGTTTTGTTTTGTTTAAATTTTCCACTAACAGTAGTTTGTATGTTTTATAACAGTGTCATACTTACCTGATTGTCCATCCCAGCTAAAGCCTTATATTGGACAGATTTTTCTTAGACTTGATGATGCTACTGAGTTCTATAATAAGTATGCACGACATGTTGGGTTTGACACTCGTAAACATGGATCAAAAAAGAAGGGAGATCATGTCACATGGTTGTATGTTGTGTGCAGTAGAGAAGGTTAGAGGAAAATGAAAATGCAAGGGCATGAGTCAAAACGTAGACGTTCTTCTAGGAAGTGTTTTTGCAAGGCTAAAATTGCTTTTAAGTTTTGTAAAGGAATTGGTTATGTTGTCAATCAATTTGATGAAATACATAATCATGATATGATGGAGTTACGCCATAAGCGATTCATGAGGCTGAATCGCAACATTGACCTATTGCATCAGAAATTTATACTAGATTGTGCAAGTGCAAACATAGGCCCTACACTGACTTTTAAGTTGCTGAATGAGGTTCTTGGTGGGCTGGATTATGTTGGTTGCACGGTTGTAGAAGTTAGAAACTATAGGCGCGACTTGAGAGCATATACTAGTGGGGCAGATGCACAAATGGTACTTAATGAGATGAGCCGGAAGAAAGAGAATTGTCCAGCATTCACCTATGATTTTGAGGTGAACTCTAAGGATATGCTCACTCGTCTTTTCTGGTGTGACCCCATTGCTAAGAAGAATTTTTATCTCTACGGTGATATAGTATCGTTTGACACAACCTATTCAACTAATAGGTACGAACAATAAGTTGTTTATAATGATATGATTATTGATGTGATCAACCTGCATATGCATGAAACATTTACTGAATTAATGCAATAACTCAACAGAATGTACTAGTAATAGTCAATAATGAATTAATAGTCCCCTGGAATGATGTGAGTGCAGAAGTATTTAGAAGTCTTACTAGGAGAGTAAAACTCTTAATGTCTGAAGTATTATACCTTACAGAATGAACTATTTATAACATCCTTTTTGATGAATTGATGTAATACAGGTACTGCATGATATTTGCACCGTTCACAGGAAAAGACAACCATGGGAGACCTGTAGCATTTGGTGCAGGCTTATTATCTAAAGAAAATGCTGATTCCTTCACATGGTTGTTTGAACGTTTTGTCAAATGTATGGGTTCTGCACAAAAATTGATCATTACTGATCAGGATTTGGGAATGAAGGTTGCTCTGGAAAGAGTCCTTGTTGATACAAGACATCGATGGTGCATGTGGCACATCATGTTCAAGGTTGTGGAAAAGTTACCAAAGAATCTACTTGGCAATGAAGACTTGAAAAAGGAGTTAAACCATTGTGTGTGGTCTGAGTTGATAGAGCCTGAAGAATTTGATGAAGAATGGAATAAAGTAATGGAAAAATATGGGCTTAAGGACAATGAGTGGTTTTCCTCGATGTTTGCCTCACGAAAATTTTAGGTATGTATCCTTCTTTGGAAACATATTTTCTATATGCTGAAGTATTTCTGTCATTATTCTGAAGTATATTTGTTAACTAATGAACTGCAGGTGCCTGCATTCTTTAGGGATTTTCCAATGAGTTCACTAATAAAGACCACATCAATATCTGAATCTCAGAACATATTCTTCAAGAGGTACTCCAAGTCTCGTTCGAATCTTGTTGAATTTCTTATGAATTACAATAATGCATTGGATGGCCAAAGGAGCAACAACAATAGGCTAGAATACTTGGATTTTAACACAATTCCAACTTTGAAAACAAATTCAGCCCTCGAGAAGCATGCTTCGACAATATATAGTGATATTGGTTTCAAACTAATTCAAAGTGAGATTGAGGAAGCAGTTGATAATGTCACTATGGTGACAGTGTCAAACATTGGTGAGAATGAGATTTATGTAGTCAACGACAAGTTCTCGAAGAACTGGACTGTGTCATACTCCACATCTTTTGATTCATATGCATGTAGTTGTAAGATGTTTGGGAGGATTGGGCTTGTATGCAGTCACATTTTTTGGGTCTTGAGAAACAAAAAAATTAAATTAATCCCTAATGAGTTACATGGAGGACGCTGGTTGAAGTCTAAATTTGTCAAGGCTGTGCATTGTGGGTTTGATGATGATATTGAAACATTTATTGTTGTGGATGAGACGAAGCAGGAGTATAGGGATATGCATGGAGATTTTTATGATATTGCACGGCTTATTGAAGTAGATGGTGATAAAATTCGAGCATTTAGACAAATTATGGCTGAAGGAAGAAAAGAAGTACTTGGTGAGGGAAATGTGTTGTCAATTAGTGAAAAGAGATTAATGATTGAGAATTTTTATGGATCACATGTCCCTAGTCAAATAGATGTTCATCCACCAGATGTCGTCAAAACCAAAGGTTGTGGTCGACGTCTTTCTCGGCTTGAGAAGGAAATGAGAGAGATGTCCAAGCCTGGTCGGAAATGTGGAAAATGCGGCGAGGTTGGTCGGCATGATTCAAGAAATTGTGATAAGATACAGGACGAGAATAACAAGAAAAAGAGGAGAAACCAATGTTGAAGTTGGTTGTTTTATTACTTCATTCAGATATTATGTTCTTCATTTTATTAGTTCTGTACTTCAGTCTTGTAGTTTCTTACTTCATTTACATTTTGAATTTGAATTTGTTAAAACTTTTTGCGAGCATAAAGAGAATATTGTTTATTTTTTCTTTATTATAATGTTTTTCTCAGTCTTACTTTGATATATTTTTCATTTGTGATTCACTTATCAATAATCAATAGATCTCAAAAATGAACTAAGATCTCTGAAATGAACTAAATATGGTGCCCAATGCAGCATTACAGGCTAATATTGAACAACATATAAAGAGGAAAATCCGATGTTGAGGCTAAATATCTGGATTTTGATAATTTACTTCAGTCGGATAATTATGTTCTTCATTCCCTTACTTCTGTACTTCAATCATGTTGTTTCTTACTTCATTTACATTTTGAATTTGTTTAGACTTTTTGCAAGCTTAAATAGAATAAACAAGATATATTGTAGGAATAGATTATTAGTCTAACTTTATATGAAATATTTTCCATTTGTCAATAGATCATTGAAATAAACTAAGATTTCTGAAATGAACTAAATCTGTTACCCAATGCAGTAGTATAGCCTAATAATGAACAACATTAAAACGCGTGGTACTTTATTCAATGCTCATAACAGATGTATGTCGAATATAAAATTTGATCTGCTAAAATGATCATTTCTTCTTTAAATATGCCGCAATCATTTTCTCAACATCAATTTCAATGTGTTTGCTTTCCTCTTCGTAATACGCTGCTGTAACAATTTTGTTGTTGAAGCTTTCATGGCTATTTTCGGCTAACATCAGCGCCGAACAATATTTAGCCCTCAAGCTCTGAAGGACACCCGAACTTGATTTCTTCAAGCCACAATTCCAACAACCTTCTCGCTCACCCTTGTACGTTTCCATATGCCGCATTAGAAATACTCCACAATCTTCAACGTTATCAACTGTCCTCCATGGCATTTTCAATCTCTGCATTTTGGAGTTGGACACTATCTTACAATATGCGTGGAGACCATTCTTGGTGAGGAAGTGACAAAAGTATGATCTCTGAATGTACAAAACAAATACATGTCATTTATAGTTGTGTGCATTCATATGTATGTGTTATAAAATTCGAACATAAGAGAAGAATACGAACCAATGTTTCTGGAATGTGACCATAATTTATTGTTAGGTCATTGTCATCCCCGTTTGCAGAATTGTCTATTACAGCAATAGCATTTCTCTTGAAGCAAAAACAAACAGCATAATAATGCTGATTTGCACATATGGGGAACAACACCTATTGAATGAAATAAAAAACAACATGAATGAAGTAATAAAGTATACAAATGAAGTACTATGAACAATCTGAAAATTGAAGTAACAGGCAACATGATTGAAGTAATATAGTGTACTAATGGAGTAACATGCATTATGAATGAAGTAATAAATTTTACGAATGAAGTACTATGAACAATCTGAAAAATGAAGTAACAGGAAACATGATTGAAGTAATATAGTGTACGAATGAAGTAACATGCATTATGAATGAAGTAATAAACTTTACGAATGAAGTACTATGAACAATCTGAAAAATGAAGTAACAGGCAACATGATGAAGACATAAATCAGACTTGAAGTAATACTAATGATGCTTGTACCGTGTTTACATCTTCCCATTTGAAATATGGTATTTCCTTCAACTCTCTGTCCAAGTTGTTACAGAAGTTTGCAATAATTGTGTTGACATCCATGGATTGAGGCTTTGTCACAATGGTGTACAACTGCATATTAATATTAATGTAGTTAGGATCCTCATAACATACAATCTTATTATATTTCAATAATTTGTATTTACACATGGGTACGTGGTGAAAAATAGCCATCTTGCTGAGTACGATGATCGAAATTCCTCCATGTTGTTGAGGTAGGAAGCCCATGCATCTATAACGCCAACCATAATCAATTGCCGAGGTATCAAAGAACACATTTCCATCTTTGTAACTTTCACAACATCGTCGTCATAAACAAGTACTAATCTGCACATTATATAATACATGTTGGTATTTGACATTCTATTATTGGATATGTTAATTGTTTGATATAATCTTAGAAAACAAGAGACAATATTAGAAATCATACCCGTCTCTTTCATGTGTTACAAGAATCCAGTAATATGATTCCTTCTCATCTTTACTGAGCTTGTTTGTAATCTTAACCGGTCTGTCAGCGAATGGAGATCGCAATGCATGAGAAACAGTTTTCTCTGTTCTAGTACGTACCTCCATTCGACCCTTCAAAGTTTTGATCTATTGTTTGCGATAAATAAATCACTTTTATATAAACAACAAGAAGTAGATTATATATTATCAGATTCTTAATTTGCACATGATTACCTTGTTAGCATTGTAAACAATGACCTCAGTCCATACCGGCTTACCAACTGGACCAGTATCCATGAAATCATCATCATCCATGTCTATTTCCTTGTAAGCATCAATGACTGACTGTATTTCAGCAACCACATTAGCATTCTGTTCAACAAAATATAGATATAAGTATCATATAATTAGATAGTTCATTCAAACAGACGATTACTTTATTACAATTAAATATTACTTCATCCAGAATGAATAATTATGCATAGCATGCTGGGTTGACAATTGTAAACATGGATTGAAAAAGAAAAGGAATTATGTCACATGGTTGTATGTTGTGTGTTTTTGGAGGATGAAGAATTTTGTTTGTGGAATTTAGATTTATACCTTTACTCCATCATCCTTTGGCCCATTATCTGTATGCCATCTCACATTTGTTCCATGTTGAACTACACACGGCGTATTAAAATCCTAGTAGTGGCAATACATCCATTCAAAAAATGATTCATTTCAAGGAAAATTTACTTCATCATAAAGAATGCAAACTTCTAGCTATTGTCATATTACCTCTGCAACTAAATTAACTTCTAAGTTTCCCCTAAGTACAACATCAACACTGAAGTTTGCTGATCGAGTAACGTCTGCCATTGGTATATTATTTTCCTGCCAGTAGTATTACATAAACAGATAGTTCATTCAGACAAACGATTACTTCATTATAATTAATTATTACTTCATGATATAGGAGTTATACTTCTAGCTATTGTCATATTACCTCTGTCACTAGATTAACTTCTAAGTTTCCCCTAAGTCCAGCATCAACATTGATGATTGATGGTTGAATATCCTGCCAGTAGTGTTATATAATCATATGGTTCATTCAGTGAGACATTTACTTCATCACAACTATATATTACTTCATCCAGAATAAATTTATACCTTTGCTCCATCATCTTTTGGCTCATTATCTGTATGCGATCTCATATTTGCTCCATGTTGAAATACACACGATGTATTGAAATCCTGGTAGTGGCAATACATCCATTCAAAAGATGATTCAGTTCAAGGACAAATTACTTCATGATATAGGAGGTATACTTCTAGGTATTGTCATATTACCTCTGCCACTAGATTAACTTCTAAGTTTCCCCTAAGTCCAGCATCAACATTAATGATTGATGGTGGAATATCCTGCCAGTAGTGTTATATAATCATATGGTTCATTCAGTGAGACATTTACTTCATCACAACTTAATATTACTTCATCTAGAATGAATATACAACTTCTTACCTTGTCCAAATCTTGGACAGGCATGAACTGCACAGCATCAAAGATGTAGTTTCCGGGATCTATATCCCTTGTCGGTGTAGTATCAACCTGTATATAATAAACAACAATACAAACAAAACCCAATGAACAAGTAATCTTCATTTTAAAAACCCAAAATGGAGAAAGTAGTTGGTTACAAAAACCATATAATACAACAAAAAAGTTTAGTTCATCCCAAATACAACAAAATCCACTAATGTGTTTTATAAATTACAACCCAATAACAAATCACTCCAACCACAACATCACGATGCAACCCATCGTCAACTTACGTTTCTTTCATGAAACTCAAATCCTAGATCATAGGAAGGCCCTTCTGTTTGCCATTTCTTCCTTTGTTCTACTACCCTCATCACCTTCTCTACAGCAGCAATGAACTCTGGATTGTCGAGATCATCTTCTTCCATTGCTTGAGACATTGATTGGACATCATTCCCCTCTTCTTCTGGCTCCATCTCATGTAACCCCATCATCTTCATTGAGCATTTGGCTGCAACTTTAGAGCAGCCATCATTCTTTAGATCGTCTGCCCCATCTTCGAGCTCCTTCATCAGCTCCCCTAGGACGTCAGCAGCCTTTCCCATAAGGTTGACAACAGTACTTCTACATTGGGCTGTCAGAGAGATATCTTTGGTCTTTGCCCTAGAGGAGGACACAGTATTCTCCTTGGCAAGTTCTTTAGACTTGTAGTTTCTTCTGGGGTCAAAGATGGGCTCATCAATGCCTCTTCCAAATGGCCCAGGCTCAAGCTCCAATTTCTCACGTTCATGGATTAACGTGCTTGTCCAGCCTTTTATGGTTGGGAATGTTCTGGTAATAGGCCTCGATCGAAGCACAATCCTATCAACATAGCATGGCTGCAAAATGAAAGCTATCATTAGTAAAGTTCATATTTAAAATATATTTATTCAAGGTTAATAAATTATTGAATTTAAAACTTACCACCAGAAATGAAATTGGGCCAGTGAACGGTTTGTCCTTGTTTTGAGCCCAAGTCTTATGGGCATCGAGTAGGCTGTCAATGACATACCCACACTAGTTATATTCCTTGGCATTATCAATGTCATGGATGACATCTTCAATCTGCGTGTGCAAGTACCCATCTCCCGAAGGATTGATCAAGATTGTATCAACCAAAATCAGGAATATCTTCCTGAACTTCTCCCCTCTACAGATATCACTTAACATCATATCTGTAAGCATCTTTGCACCCATGTTAGACCTCTTTCGACCAACAGATTCAGCAAGCTCATTTATGAATTTGTTTTTCTTTTGATGTCCATTATCCTCTAACCTCAAACCACCATTTGGCAACCCCAAGGTAGCCCGCACATCATCATGCACAATGTGTAGTATACCACGTTGGTATACTACACCGCATGTATCTTGATCAAAATGATCAAGAATCTCAAATGCGAGCTTCGCTGGGATATAGTTTAACTTGAAATGCAAAAGGCTGCCAAACCCCATATCCTCTACAGCATCTCTCTGATCAACATTAAGCGATTCAATTGCTTCAGCAAATTTCCTTGGTCCTCTCTTAAGACAGAGAACTCTCTGGGCAGAAGGTCTACTGGCATCACCTTTAGCATTTTTACGGGCAAACTTTTTAGCTTTCCCTTGTTCTTTTCTAGCATCATTCCCTTGTACCCCACTAGGTAAAGAACTTTTTGTTTCCCTCATTCTCTTTTTTGCCCGGCTTTCATCATTACCACCAGTTGTTTGATTCAAATTCATCATTTCTGAAAAAAAAGAGGACTATTTTAGTCAATGAATGAAATGGCAAGTTGTATTAAATCAAACCATAATGGCAATTTTGGAATTTAACCTTTCAATTCATTAATTGGTGTAACGGTTTCCTGTATAGCCCTCAATTTGTTGTTGGCTGCATCAACATCATCATCATCAATGAAAAATACAATTAATACTAGTTAACTACATTCTGTTATCATCATCAATATTTTATTACAAAAAAAGCTTAGAATTCACGTTTTACCTTCCAGAGCTGCATCCAATATTGATATAGACAAACCTTTGGCTATATAAAACATACAACATTAAAAATTAGACAACAGTCAAGGTCTAAGCACAGTAACTAGGTTATATGAAAACATGTTATTTCCATTACTTCATCTTATAAATTTACTACTTTATTAAAAAGAATATGTAGTTCATTTGTATGTGCAAACAGCACAGCAGTCAAGTTCAATCCTAAAACCCTAAACCCATACAACACAGTAAATATGTAGTTCATAATTAGAGTATGTTACTTCATTATTATGTTTTATTACTTCATTTTATCAATTTACTACTTCATAAGTTTATTTAGTTCATCAGTTAACTTATTTAGGTCATTGCAACTAAAATTTATTTTAAAACGAACCTTTGTTCGCTGTATGTTGCTGCTTATCATGCTTATATTTTGTCCTTCTTTCATCATTACAAAAATCACCACCAGATTTTTGCTTCAGATTTATCATATCTGAAAAAAATAGGATTATTTTAGTCAATGAATGAAATGTCATGTTGTATTAAATCAAACCATAATGGCAGTTTTGGAATTTAACCTTGCAGTTCATTAATTGGGGTAATGGTTTTCTGCATAGCCTCCAATTTCTTGTCGGCTGCATCAACATCATCATCATCATCAACAAAAAATACAATTAATACTACTACATTCTGTTATCATCATCAATATTTTAGAACAAAAATAACAGAATATTTGGGGCATTTAGCTGCATCCAATATCAATAGAGATGAACCTTTGGCTATATAAAACATACAACACATTAAAAATTAGACAACGATCAAGGTCTAAGCACAGTAACTAGGTTATATGCAAACATGTTATTTCCATTACTTCATTTTAACAATTTACTACTTCATTAAAAAGAATATGCAGTTCATTTAAATATGCAAACAACGCAGCAATTAAGTTTAATCCTAAAACACTAAACCCATACAACACAGTAAATAGGTAGTTCATAATTAGAGTATGTTACTTCATTATCATGTTTTATTACTTCATTTTATCAATTTACTACTTCATAGGTTTTCACAGTAGGGCATGAAACTTCATTACTATATATTTACATACTAGTTAACTTCACATTTTAGCTGTGTTCACAGTTATATGCATTTATATGAGCTACAGTTATAGATACTACATTTCAGAATTACTTGCATTCTTCCTAGTTGGAGAGGAAGTTTTACCTATACATAACAACCACATAATTAATATACAACATATCATCCACAATTATAGATAGGTCACTTGGAATACTATGTTACTTCATTATTAAGTGTTATTACTTCATTTTTAGAGTCTGTTACTTCAGCATAATGTTTTATTACTTCATTTCAGTCATAAACCCTACTGTTTAAACAGAGCATTTATATTACTTCATCATCATAATTTATTACTTCATCTTATCAGTTTACTACTTCATTGAAAAGAATATGTAGTTCACTTGTATGTGCAAACAACACAGAAGTCAAGTTCAATCCTAATACCCTAAACCCACACAACACAGTAAATAGGTAATTCATAATTAGAGTCTGTTACTTCATTATCATGTTTTATTACTTCATTTTACAAATTTATATTACTTCAATATCATAACTTATTACTTCATCTTAACAATTTACTACTTCATTAAAAAGAATATGTAGTTCATTTAAATGTGTAAACAACGCAGCAGTTAAGTTTAATCCTAAAACACTAAACCCATACAACATAGTAAATAGGTAGTTCATAATTAGAGTCTGTTACTTCATTATCATGTTTAATCCAAAAACCCTAAACCCATACAATACAGTAAATAGATAGTTCATATTTAGAGTGTGTTAATTCATTATAACGTTTTATTACTTCATCTTACAAATTGACTACTTCATCAAACATAATATGTAGTTCATTTGAATATGCAAACAACACAACAATAGTATATCACATAATCAAATAGTATATTCAGTTAATATGTAGTTAACTTAATCATATGAATATAATATTTCATGCATCTATGCTTTAAATTCATTTTTTACCTTCTGTGTGAGGGATTTCAGAAGAAATACTTGCATTCTTCTTTTGGGAAGTTTTACCTATACATAAGAAACACAGAATTAATATACAACATATCATCCACAATTATAGATAGTTCAATTGGAATGCTATGTTACTTCTTTAAATACACGATTAACTTCATTAAATATCAATTCAATACTTCAAAACAGATATTAAATCTATACTTCATAAAAATCAATACAGTACACTATATGCTCAATTTACTTCATTATATGTACAATATTTCAAAAAAAAAATTAGACTTCACTTTTTACCTTCTGGCACATAATTACTTCTAAGCCTTTACATACATCGAGTTAGTGTATATTACTTCATTTAGCACATAGATAACTTCATTATATCAATTCAATACTTCACAACAACTAAGTTAAAGACAATAGGAAAACAGGTCAGTTGTGTTACCTCCATCATATAAGATTATTATATAATAAAATAGAATATGCAGTTCATTTGAATATGCAAACAATAATACAATTAAGTTCAATCCTAAAACGCTAAACCCATTCAACACAGAAAAACATAATATTATTATTTAGAGTTTGATAATTCATTATCTTAATTTATTACTTCATTTTAGTAATAAATCCTACTGTATAAACATGTCATTTATATTACTTCATTATCATAATTTATTACTTCATCTTACCAATTTACTACTTCATCTAATAGAATATGTAGTTCATTTAAATGTGCAAACAACACAACATTTAAGTTTATCCAAAACCCCTAAATCCATACAACATGGTAAATAGATTGTTCATATATAGTGTCTATTACTTCATTGTTATGTTTTATTACCTCATTTTACCAATTTACTGCTTCATAGGATTATACATTAGGGCTTTAACTTCATTTTATTAAATTACTACTTCATAACAAATAGTTTTTATACCTTCTTCCTCATCAATTTTTCTTCCAATAACTGTTGTCTTCTTTCGATAATATTTGAGTTCTGCATTCTCTAAAATCAGAAACAAATTTAAGAATTAGATGAAGTAAATTAAGAATAAGAAGTCTGGAAAGGTTCAAGGTCTATTACCTCCACCGGATGTTCTGCCAGAACGTAACTGGCGTCCACTGTTGGTCGACGACTTCCTTGTGTCAACCATTTCGAATGTTTGATTAATCGACGATTAATCGACTTCCTGGAAATGTTGACGATTTTAGTCCCGGTCGACGACTATCTCGTCGATTTGCATAAGAGAAACTGTGGAATCCGTCGATTTGAAGAAGAAGAAGAAGATAGAGAGAGAAATGACAATGAAGAGAAACGACGTGAATTGAATGAAGCGAAAGAGAAACGGCGAAGAAAGAGGGAGAAATGAGAATGAAGAAAACGCGTGAATTGAATGAAGGCAAAAGAGAAACACAGTGAATTGAATAAAGGCGAAAGAGAAACGCAGTGTGTGAAATTTTGAAGGCGAAAGAGGTGCGCGAAATTTTGAAGGCGAAAGAGGTGTGCGAAATTTTTACCCTAAATGGATTTTGACCAAAATACCCCTTGATTGAAGTAAATTGTCTACCTAATGAAGGAGTGAAATTAATAAAGCATGATCTAATCTCAGCCATTAAAAATTAGATCTAAGGGCTTAAATTTGGTCTCTAGTTCGGTCTTTAAGATTGGATTTGTGAATAACGAGACTCTATATATATATATATATATATATATATATATACATTATGGATATAACAAATAAATGAATAAGATCCCAAAACCAAAACTAAAATGTCTGGTACCTCCGACAAAAGTCCAATTATACAAATTTCTCAAAGCCTAATCTATTACAATGAGAGTGAAAGACGCACAAGCTCCGGACGTGCAATTTCAACAATCGACAGATGTCCGCCGTCGCAAGATGTCAACATCTTCCAAAAGGAAATAGTTCCTATAGAAAAGAAAGAAACTATATGTTACATACATAACTTTTACTGATATTATTAAGGCCACCCGCAACGCGTCACGCGGGTGGCCAGTATTCCGTCACGAAGGGACGGGACGGCGGCGTGACGTGTTGCAGCACCCCGTCTCGTCCCCAGCCCGTTCCGCGTTCCGTCACCCCGTGACGGTTGGCGAGATGTCTTGCCACTCGCCGAGGTGATGTGGCGCGCTCCGGCGCCATGCGTGACGCCCACTCGCTAATTCTTCCTAATATAATTACCGTTATATTACCGTTTTTTTCAATTTATTTATTTATTTTTATTTTTTTAGTTTATAAATACTCCTAATTCTTCCTCATTTCACACGCAAATACACATCTATTCTTCCCAAATCATCTCCATTTCCTCTCCATTTTTCATCTTACCTCTCATCAAAAAATGTCCGGCGACGGAAACTCTGGCGGTGGCGGCTCCGACGGGTTCTACATCAACGCGTTCGGTGACTGGGGGCATGTACAATGTCCTCAGTGGTGGTTCCGGTTCGTCGACGCCGGGGGGGTACCAACCACCCCATTTTAATGTGGATGCATACGCCCGTCCCTCCGCCCCGAGGTATTCGCATGGATTATCCCAGATTCGTGAGGATTATTCCGTTGATCCCATTCCGGAAGAAGGACGAGGCGGTGGAGGAGGCCGAGGCGGTGGAAGCTCTAGGGAGGAGGCGGAGGAGGAGGGGGAGGATCTAGGCCGGCATCCGTACGACCCCAAAGAAACGCTGGCGGTGTATAACGCCTGGATCAGCGTCTCGTACGATCCCATCATCGGGAATCAACAACCCCGGAAGTGCTTCTGGGAAAAAGTCACCGAGGCGTACCACGAGATTAAGCCGAAGGGGTCCCGCCACCGCACATATAAGATGCTCCGCGCTCACTTTGACCGATTCGACAGAGAGGTCAAACGATTCTGTGCCATCCATAAGAATGAAGCGGCTCATTACCAAAGCGGAGCCATGGGAGCCGACATTCTTAGGTCGGCTTTGCGGGTCTACTTCGACGACATCGGCAAACAATTCAAATATGTCGATGTTTGGGAGGTCGTCAAGGACGAGGGAAGGTGGGCCGGCTCGACCTCGAAGCGCACGAAGCACACGGTGGGTGGCCAATACTCGTCTGGTGAGGGCGGTTCGGGCAGCGGGCCACAAGAGTTTGCCTCACAGGAGGTTGAGGCCCTGGCAGACGATGCCGGTGGGTCCTCCCGTGGGCGCCGTCGGCCGCAAGGGAGAAATGCGGCGAAGGCGGCTAGAGGGAGGAGGAGCCGAGCCGAATCAAGCCAGGCGGGCTCGGCCTCGGGGGGACCCTCGAACTCCTTATGTCCATGTACATGACCGCCACAATGGCGGACACTTCCCGCATGACGCCTCCCCAATACCAAGCCTATCTTAACGGAATTGCGTTTATGGCGGCACAACTTGGCATTCCGCCTCCTCACGGCTTCAGTGCACCTCCACCGCCTCCGGGGGATGATTCGCCGGCGGAGTAGTTTTTTTACTTTCTATAAAATTATATTTTAAATTATGTCATTTTTATTTTTTTAGGATTTTCATTATTCGTTTTTTTATTTTTTTGAATTTTAGGTTGTATTTTTATTTTATGTTGTAATTTTATTTTATTTTTAATGAAGCGTGTTTTTTAATTGAATTTGGTTGGAAATAAAAATAAAAAATGAAATTGAATTAATAGAAATTTAAGAGACGTTTAAGGACGGAGGGTTGCAGGTTCCGTTCCCTAGTTAAGATATGAAGTAAAAAAATACAGTGGCCCATGAATAGTAATTTATTAATTTAAGGGACAGTTAAGTTACACCTTGATGACCTAGACAACTCAAATACATGAGCCTACCTAGCTAAATGAAACGCCACATCTGTATATATGTAAGGATTCTATGCTCAGAGGTATTTAATGGGAGCAGATCGAATCAATGGTCTATATGATATCTTTTTTTTGTATATAAGGGCATGAATAACGCGGAGGGCCGGGCCGAAAATCGCGAGTCCCGGCCCGTCCTGCGCATAAGAGGGGGGCGACTTGCGGCCTGGACAGGTCCCGGGGCCGCGTTTGCGGCCTGGTGACGGTCACGGGGTCCGGCCCGGCCCCGCGTTAGGTGGTACGGGACGTGACGGAGGAAGCAATTTTTGCCAAAAATTGGAAGAGGAAGAAGAGGGAGGAAGAGTGAGGAGAGGAAGAAGAGGGAGAGGGAGATGGGTGACGGAGCCCAATTTTCCGATTTCTGGTGCAATTCGACGAGGAAGAAGAGGGAGGGGAGAGGAAGAAGAGGGGCGGCAGATCCAGTTCTCTAATTTTCATTTTTTTTTCATTTTTTCATTTTTTTATGTTTTAATTTTTAGTTTTTTTTTTGCATTTTTTTTGTTATAATTTTGTTTTTTTTGCATTTTTTAATTTTTGTTTTTTTGCATTTGTATTTTTTTTCTAGAACTTGTAATTTCTTTTTTCAAATGAACAATTTATTTTTCCGGTTTCAATTGTTCAACGTATTGCATTTACGAGTAAAATAGGTTGAAGTTGTGAATAGTGTCAATTATTAGTTGCTGCCCAGGGGTTAAAGCAGTTGGGGCCTAGGCCGCAACTGTAGAGGAATGATGACGTGGAGGGGTCTTGGGGCCGGAAATGGGGATGGGGTTATTTATGCTCTTTCATCCATAGGATATTTTTACACAATAATGATGATCATCTCTACAAAAAGAATATTTGGTGTCAGGAGGATCAGTAGCATTAAATGCTTCCCAATTGTCTAGAAAGTGGCTATTTGAAGCAGCCTAAATAAGTAGCAAGATACCCTTAATTCACAACTCTTTTAGGATATACTCAACTCACTAACAACTTAATAACATATATACAAGGTAAACATGTCAAACTTACCTAAATTAAAGGAGGCAAATCGGGAGTCAATAAGGAGACAAATTGGGAGTCATTATGTAGAAATTGATACTTAATTGATATGTATACTTTGTACTAAAATAGATTCCTCCTATATGAAGGAAAGGAACGATTGTAACATTGACATAAGAGAAATAATACAAACCCTTCCTCTCCCAAACGCTTTATTCATAGCTCTAATATGCGTAGCCTATCTACACCTCTCGATTACCATCGTTAAGATGGTATCAGAGCAGGTATATGCGGGATTGAGACTCAGAGAAATTTCATCACCGTCTCATATACCCTCCCCGGCCTTTTGATACCTGCAAAACACGTCCAAACACAATGTCAGATTCCGATAACCCACCAAAAACCAACCAACCGATAACTCTTTCAGCGGATAATTCGCTGAATTCATGAGACTTAGCCTGTCTCAGAAAAGCTAACAACCACAGCCTTCATCCATTGAATCTCTAGGCGAAGTACGTTTGGCAGAAAAACTCAATGGAGATAACTACCCCCTGTGGGTGAAGTTAATGAGAAGAGGAATTCGGGGGAAGGGTCTGTCCTCTCACTTAGACGGAGTTACAGATTCTCCCTCCCCAACGGATCTGAACTATAGTCGATGGCAACAGCGGGATGATTGTTGCTTCAACTGGATTATAAGCAACATCGACGCCAGCCTCATAAACGAGGTCTCCCAATACGAAACGGCGTTTGACTTATGGGACAGTCTTGCCACTACGTACGGGAGTGGCGCCGAACAATTCCAGATATCCAACCTGCACAGACAAGCGTACAACATCAAACAAGGGGATTTAACCCTAGAAAATCTATGGCAAAAACTCCAGGATCTCTGGATATCCATCGACACCAGACACCCTAACCCAATGGACTCACCAGAGAGCATCGAGAAGTACAACCAATACATACAGAGGCATCGGTTATACCAGTTTATCTGGGCACTGGATGATACCAAATACAGCAAAGTCAAGAGGGATATTCTCAATATGGATCCAATTCCATCAGCAAGGAAGGCATACGGCCTAGTAAGACGGGAATCCGTTAACGAGAAACTCCTCACCCTAGACTCCGAAATCGGAGTCGGCCTCGCAGTGTACGACCGAAGCCGAACCTTCACACCACAATTCAACCCACCGCCGAGGCATCCCAACCACCACAAAGACGAAGACAAAAGTAGACTAATATGCAGTCATTGTGGAGGGAAGAACACACCAGATATACTTGCTTTCATATCCATGGATTCCCGGAGTGGTGGGAAGAAATGAAACGAGCCAGACAAGCCCAAAATTTCGGCCGAGGTGACGGAGGTAGAGGAGGCGGGAGAGCTTCAGCAGCGGTTGGCCTCGAATGCGCCACCTTCACCGAAAAATTGGTGGGCGGCAGCGGAGGCAGCGGCGGTGGAGTCAACCCAAGCAGCACAGGTGGGGGCGAGATGCGAACCGACGCAAACCCTGAAGGGGCTGGCAGCGGAAGCGTGCGTTCAAAACGGATCACATGAATTTGATCTATTTAGCAGATTATTTAGACAAAATCTATTCGCGTAATTATCACATGTATCATGCTCATAACTTGAATTAAAACATGCTTTAGTACATAAAATCCCTAAAACATGCTTACTACGGAATTAGCCAATTTACCTTGTTGATTCAATCAAGAATCGATGATGGCTTGCTCCGTCTCCACGTGAAGATATTCAATACAAGACCTCGGATCTTCTGACTGGTGTCCCGGACTATACGATGATATTTGTGTGGCCAAATCTCACCAACGTACTAGGACTCGAATAATGGAAGACAGAACTCAGCTCACGGAGGAGGCACAAATTTCGAGCTCTCTCTTTAGAGGGGGACAAAAATTTTGATAATAAATTGTTATGTTTTCTGTCTCCTTTATTCTCCTACTTATATAAGTCACATATTGGGCCCAGTCAGGGATCTAAGGAAGAATTTGGAACAGGCCTCACCCAATTAGCTTTTTACTAAATAAATTGAACCCACAATTTAATATAAGCTTATATTGGAATATTACGAGCAGCCACTTCAGAAGTAATATTGCACTACCTTCCAAATCCGAAATTACAAGTATTCCGGGTTTCCTTTAATTGCATTTGATTCATTTACCGCGCTTAAGATGGAAACATCCATTAATCAATTAATGTCTGCTATAAACTTAATTAATTAACATATTTCGAATTCCAAGAGTGGACTTAGCAAGAAACTCTTATTTATTATTCATAGAGTAATCAAACTCCAACTAGCTAGGTTCCGAATAATAAAACCTCGTTTCGAGCTCCTCTTGTGGATGTTATTAAACGAGACTCTCCTCGCGCACGTTTCAACATAATAGCAATCCTAGCACCTCTAGATAATGATCACTACTACCCAATATACCTGGATCGTTGGGTTTCGAAAAACCCGCACCTTTGGTAAGTCAAAGTAGTGGATCCTCAATATCGTATGCTCAATGCTAACGTACATTGATTAAGAAATTAATTTTCAAGACCTCGTCGTTCAGTAGATAGCATAAAGACTCGTCTTAGTGTTAGATCCATTCAGTGCTATACCACACCAACGTCATCTTATTTCAATAAGGTTTAGAAATAATCGGACTGACATTGCAACCTTTCGCGATAGGTAGTCTAGGCCTATCTAGGTTGTGAAATTCTTATTTTTCTTTGTTTAGAACTGACCGTTTACCTTAAATTGGACGACGCCCACAACCGGTCTACTAAAACAAAGACTTAGACTTTGTTACGTTTGCTCATACATTTAAATATGTAATAAACAACCATTAAATGTAAAACATAACAACATTATGACAAAAATAATCTGTTGCATTTATTGGAAAATAACCATTAGAGTTTTACAGTATCCAATCACTCGAAAGGTGATTTCTAGTATACAAAACCCTAACAATCTCCCACTTATACTCAAAAAACCTTTCGAGTATACAAAATAGTAGTGCACACGTCTAAATTTCTCCCACTTATACTGAAAGCGAGTTGAGGTCTTGAATGAGTCGAACTCCCATCCCTTCAACGTGGCACTCGAACGGTTTTACCGCCAAAGCCTTTGTAAAAGGATCTGCCAGGTTGTTCTCTGACGCAATCTTGACCACTATTATGTCTCCTCTCTGCACTATATCTCTAATGATATGATACTTCCGCTCTATGTGTTTGCTCGCTTTGTGAGCTCTTGGTTCTTTCGAGTTTGCAACAGCACCAAAATTGTCACAATAAATGGTGATGCTCTTAGGCAGATTCGAAACCACACCTAAATCCATAAGGAAGTTCTTGAACCATACAGCCTCTTTTGCAGCCTCCCAAGCGGCCACATACTCGGCTACCATGGTCGAGTCCGCGATGCATTTCTGCTTCACACTTTTCTAAATTACGGCTCCACCTCCTAAGGTGAACACATATCCTGAAGTAGATTTTCTCGAGTCCTGATCAGCTTGAAAGTCTGAGTCAGTATATCTCAAAGGACAGAGCTCGGCTGCATTGTAAACTAGAGCATAGTCCTTAGTCCGTTTAAGGTACTTGAGTATGTTCTTTACGGCAGTCCAATGTCTTTGGCCCGGATTCGACTGATATCTTGCCACCTTGCCAACAGCAAAGCAAATATCTGGTCTAGTACAAAGCATAGCATACATGAGACTTCCAACTGCCGAAGCATATGGAATCCTTCTCATTGCTTGTATCTCAGACGGCGTTTTAGGGCACATCTCTTGAGATAAATGGATGCCATGTCTAAAAGGTAAGAAACCTTTCTTGGCGTCCTGCATGCTAAAACGACTAAGTACTGTTTCGATGTAAGATTCTTGAGATAAGCACAACATCTTCTTCTCTCGATTCCGAAGAACCTTGATCCCGAGGATGTGTCCCGCATCTCCCATATCCTTCATCTCGAACTGGTTTGATAACCATGTTCGAACTGATGACAACATCTTTTTATTGTTTCCAATTAGAAGAATGTCATCTACATATAAAACTAAGAACACCACATTCCTCTTATCCACTTTCTTATACACGCAGCTTTCACTTGGGCACTTTTCGAATCCAAACTTGCAAACAGTTTGATCGAAACATTGGTTCCACGATCTGGATGCTTGCTTGAGGCCATAAATGGCCTTCTTAAGCTTCCAAACCATGTGTTCTTTGCCCTTTATGGCATATCCTTCGGGTTGTTCCATGTAGATGGTCTCCTCAAGACTGCCGTTTAGAAACGCAGTCTTAACGTCCATCTACCATACATCCCAATGCATATAAGCTGCAATAGACAACAGTATCCGGATCAATTTGAGCATGGCCACTGGGGAGAAGGTCTCATCATAATCGATGCCTTCCTTTTGGGTATACCCCTTGGCCACTAGTCTTGCTTTGAAGACTTTAACTCGTCCATCGGGTCCACGTTTACGTTTATATATCCACTTGCTCCCAATGGCAGTACAACCTTCGGGTAGGACGGACAAATCGTAGACGTCTTTGTCTATCATAGATTGTAGTTCCGAATCCATTGCTTTTACCCATTCGCAATGATCGACATCTGCCTGCGCCTCCGCAAAGTTCCAGGGATCTAATACATTGCTGTCCGAGGAGTGATCCATAGATTCTCCCAAACCAATGTATCTGTCGGGCTCATGTGAGACCCTCCCACTGCGGCGCGGCACTACAATATTTTGAGTAGAAGTTGAAGTTTTGGGAATTGTTTGTACACTTGGTACTTGTTCTTTGTTAATGGAACTTGTGACAGAAGTTAGCTCATCAAGAGCCACTTCACTGCTGGGTTTATGATTCATTACATAGTCTTTCTCTAAGAATGTCGCGTGAGTGCTCACAATGACTTTCTTATCTCGGAGACTAAAGAATTCATAACCTTTCGTTCCTTTGGGGTATCCTATAAACAAACATACCTCCGTCCTAGATCCTAGCTTAGTTGGATCCTTTTCCAATACATGAGCCGGGCAATCCCAAACCTTGAGATGTGCTAGATTGGGCTTACTCCCAGTCCACAACTCATATGGAGTTTTAGGTACGGATTTTGATGGTAAATTGTCTAAAATGTGACTTGCGGAAAGCAAGGCATGTCCCCAAAAAGAAATAGGCAGACGTGCATAAATCATCATCGATCGAACCATGTTTAATAAGGTCATATTCCTTCTTTCAGCCACGCCGTTCTGCTGGGGAGTGCCCGGCGCAGTCAGTTGGGATTGAATTCCCACTTCCGATAAGTAGTCCAAAAATTCGGCACTGAGGTATTCGCCTCCACGGTCAGATCGTAGGCATTTGATATTCTTCCCATGATACTTCTCCACAAGAGTCTTAAAGTCTTTAAACTTGTCAAAAGACTCTGACTTGTGACGCATCAAGTAGACATATCCAATTTTCGAGAAGTCATCAATAAATGTGATGAAGTATCGAAAACCACCTCTTGCCTCAGTTGACATTGGTCCACATACATAGGAATGAACGAGCTCAAGTACTTCCTTGGCCCTATTGCCCTTAGCCTTAAAAGGCCTCTTGGTCATCTTGCCTTCTAAGCATGACTCACACTTATGAAAAGGTTCCTCCTCTAGACCTTTGATAAGATCTTGTTGAACAAGAGAATGGATCCTCATTTCATTGGCATGACCAAGTCTAAGGTGCCACAAGTACGTTTCGTTCATTGAACTTGAAGGTTCCTTTCGTTTCTTTGAAATTTTTGATGTTGTATTTAGTTCTGATTTGCGATTTTTAAACTGTGTAGAAGTGATTGTATACAGATTGTTTTCCATGATACCACGACAGATATAAGAACCATCTTTCTTAATAACGCAGTTGTCATTAAAAGAAATCGAATATCCATCATAAACCAATTTAGAAATTGAAATTAATTTTTTTCTAAAAGAAGGTATCAACAAAACATTCTTCAAAATCAAAAATCTATCACTACTAAAACGCAAATAAATGTCTCCCACTGCAACGGCTGCCACTTTGGTAGCGTCGCCCAGCTGGACTTCGATCTCACGATCATGTAGCCGTCTTGTCACCTGCATTAAGTCAGGATCAAAACAAATATGATCAGTGGCTCATTTGTCAATAACCCAAGTGCAAATTGATGTCGAAGTCAAACAAGACTCGACAACTAGAGCCTGGTGCATACCTGTAGCCTTGCCCCGTTTAGGACAGTCTGGCTTCCAATGCCCCTTCTCTCCACACTTGAAACACTTCCCCGTGGGCTTCTTGTTAGCCCTCTTCTTCTTCTTTCCCTTAGCTATCTTGGCCGGTCCTGAGTTCGGTGCCTGCCTTTTTCCTTTGCTAGGCTTTAAGCCAGAGGAACGAGGCGCCGAAATCATCATGGCCGCCTTAGCCTGGACCATAAGGTCCTCTGCCGACTGAAGTTCAGTCAACAGCTCTGCCAAGGTGTAATTCCTTTTGTTCATCTCGAAGTTGAGCTTGAACTGTTGGAAGCTAGGGGGAAGACTTTGAAGGATGATAGTCACCTGGGACTTGGGATCGATCGTCCCTCCCAAGACCTCAATTTGGTTGAGGTGGCCCATCATCTCGAGGACGTGGTCCCTCACATATGAGCCTTCCTTCATTGTCTTCGACATGATACTCCGAAAGGCTTCAGACTTAGCCGTTCGATTCTGAGTACTAAAAAGATTCTTGAGATTCTGCATAATCTCGGCGGCAGTTTCCATAGCAGAATGCTGATGCTTGAGTACTGATGACATAGATGCCAACATGTAGCACTTAGCCATCTCATTCGCCTTATGCCACCGTCTATGTGCATCTCTGACTCCTGCCGCAGCGTTAGCCGCCGGTACTGGAGGTCGCGGGGTGGTGAGCACAAAGATGTACTCATCTGGTGTGAGAACGATGTCCAAATTTTGTTTCCATTCTATGTAATTTTGGCCCTCGAGTTTATTTTCTTTGAGAATTGCAGAAAGAGGATTGAACGACATATTGACGATTTGGATTGCACTGCAAAACAGAGTATTTTACTATTGTCATAAACTTATGTAAGAAGTTTGATTAGATTAACCATAAAACTTTTCAAAATCTTACAACTGTAAAATTAAAATTTTGTACCCTCCAGAGGAAGTCAATACGCATTAAAATCTTACAATTTTACTGGTCACAACACCGACGAATAGTCCAGAGACCACAGAGTGGCATGGCCGCCAAATGTTGCCTAAGCAAGACCATCTCTTTAGCATTACAGAGTCTTGTTTCTACAACACACTCCCATAACAATGCTTATGTGCTGCTATCAAGATCAAGCTATCTCATAAATTCTGTGTGAACTTCTGAATCTCGTAGTTTCTTAGGATTATTGTCCCCACAGAGCAGGTGGCGATAATATTGGAAACCACATTCTAGTTCATACTATTTATATTTGAGAAGTCCGCCCTCATGAACTTGCTATTTTCTTAGGATTATTGTCCCCACAGAGCAGGTGGCGATAATATTAGAAAAAGGCTTCATAAATTGCAGACCAATTGATGGAGACCATATACAAACGTTGAGTTCGTAATTATAGCTTAGATATTTCGGTTATTGTTTTTCTTTAATTATCCTTAGTCTTAGGGCAGAGAAAGACTTGGTCAAATTCTGTTGGTATTTAATCTACTGGATAATTAAATCTTTTATTAATTGGTATCTTCCTTTAGGGAACATTTATTCTAGAATATAATTCTTATTCATGTCTACTATAAGATTTGACTAAAATAAATGGATTATTTAATTCTTAATAAGACATGAAAAATTAAATTCAAATTAATTCCATGTTCAAGATTAGGAAGAGATATTTCATTATTTAATGTATTCATACATATCTATCCTTTTTAGGATCTTAGATATATAAATATTAGGAAACTATTAAATTATTCTTATCCATCTCATCTAGGAATCAAAATATTATTATTTATTTCCATAGATATAGAAAATAATAAAAATATTACTTAAATCTAGATAAATATTAGGAAACTATTAAATTATTCTCATCTATATCATATAGGAATAAAATAATATTATTTATTTCCATAGATATAGATAATAATAAAAATATTCCTAAAATCTAGGTAAATCTTCCAAAAAGATTTTATTTCCATTAAATAATAATATTTTAATGATATCTTTTAATAAAATAATTAAATAATCATTAAAATAATCTTTCATCGTTATCTCATCGTACGAGGTTCGCACGAACGATGAACGATGAAAATCCGACGAGTTCTTCGTCGAACCACGACGCACGAAGCGTCTCGGCCATCAGCGCGCAGATGGCGCGCCAGCTTCTCGGCCAGCGGCTCGTCGGGTGTCGCCAGCGTCTCGGCCAGGAGCGTGCGCGGAGGCGCGGCTCCTCTCGGCCAGCGGCGAGCACCCGTCACGGCGTTTCAACTCATCGGGTGCCGACGCTTATCGGCCAGGCACGCACGCGGCGGCGTGCGCCTCTCGGCCAGCGTCTCGGCGCCCGTCTCAGACATCCGAGCCGTCGGGTGGCGCGAGCTCTCGGCCAGCGGCGCGCACGGTGGCGCGCCCGCTCTCAGCCAGCTCCAACCTTCCGCCTAGGGTTCGGCCTGGAGTCTCGGCACCTCGGTACGTTCTTGGTTGAGCTGCGGTGCCACTCCATCAGCCGCGTCGACCTCGACCCGGGTTCCATCTGGTGCGTGTGGTCTCGGCCGACGGCGCGCACGAGCCCTACTCGTCTGTGCGTCGCCCCGTGATCACGGCTCCCGGCTCCCACTGTCTCGACATCCCTACCTCGATCGCACGTGGTGCGTTCGAGCAATTCAAGTTCTTTGATTCGATAGTTCTTGAGTTCATCATGCATAAAATTAAACAAAACACCAAGAACATGCTTCGCAATCAAATTACACATGCATACATGAATTTCACGAAATTTAAATCCAAATAATCAGAGCCAAAGACTGGCTCAGATACCAACTGAAGGGGCTGGCAGCGGAAGCGTGCGTTCAAAACGGATCACATGAATTTGATCTATTTAGTAGATTATTTAGACAAAATCTATTCGCGTAATTATCACATGTATCATGCTCATAACTTGAATTAAAACATGCTTTAGCACATAAAATCCCTAAAACATGCTTACTACGGAATTAGCCAATTTACCTTGTTGATTCAATCAAGAATAGATGATGGCTTGCTCTGTCTCCACGTGAAGATCTTCAATACAAGACCTCGGATCTTCTGACTGGTGTCCCGGACTATACGATGATATTTGTGTGGGCAAATCTCACCAACGTACTAGGACTCGAATAATGGAAGACAGAACTCAGCTCACGGAGGAGGCACAAATTTCGAGCTCTCTCTTTAGAGGAGGACGAAAATTTTGATAATAAATTGTTATGTTTTCTATCTCCTTTATTCTCCTATTTATATAAGTCACATATTGGGCCCAGTCAGGGATCTAAGGAAGAATTTGGAACAGGCCTCACCCAATTAGCTTTTTACTAATTAAATTGAACCCATAATTTAATATAAGCTTATATTGGAATATTACGAGCAGCCACTACAGAAGTAATATTGCACTGCCTTCCAAATCCGAAATTACAAGTATTCCGGGTTTCCTTTAATTGCATTTGATTCATTTCCCGCGCTTAAGATAGAAACATCCATTAATCAATTAATGTCTGCTATAGACTTAATTAATTAACATATTTCGAATTACAAGAGTGGACTTAGCAAGAAACTCTTATTTATTATTCATAGAGTAATCAAACTCCAACTAGCTAGGTTCCGAATAATAAAACCTCGTTTCGAGCTCCTCTTGTGGATGTTATCAAACGAGACTCTCCTCGCGGACGTTTCAACATAATAGCAATCCTAGCACCCCTAGATAATGATCACCACTACCCAATATACCTGGATCGTTGGGTTACGAAAAACCCGCACCTTTGGTAAGTCAAAGTAGTGGATCCTCAATATCGTATGCCCAATGCTAACGTACATTGATTAAGAAATTAATTTTCAAGACCTCGTTTTTCAGTAGATAGCATAAAAACTCGTCTTGCTGTTAGATCCATTCAGTGCTATACCACACCAACGTCATCTTATTTCAATAAGGTTTAGAAATAATTGGACTGACATTGCAACCTTTCGCAATAGGTAGTCTAGGCCTATCTAGGTTGTGAAATTCTTATTTTTCTTTATTTAGAACTGACCGTGTTACCTTAAATTGGACGACGCCCACAACCGGTCTACTAAAACAAAGACTTAGACTTTGTTACGT
Organism: Salvia splendens; assembly: GCF_004379255.2. Classification (NCBI taxonomy): domain Eukaryota; kingdom Viridiplantae; phylum Streptophyta; class Magnoliopsida; order Lamiales; family Lamiaceae; genus Salvia; species Salvia splendens. The sequence goes on from NC_056035.1 coordinate 25,547,132, forward strand.
TTGCTCATACATTTAAATATGTAATAAAAAACCATTAAATGTAAAACATAACAACATTATGACAAAAATAATCTGTTGCATTTATTGGAAAATAACCATTAGAGTTTTACCGTATCCAATCACTCGAAAGGTGATTTCTAGTATACAAAACCCTAACAAACCCGACAAACGTGTCGGTCGCCGTAGCGCGGACTTGGTCGGAAGGTAATCCCTCACACATTGAAGACCCCACCGGCAGTGACAGTGACGGCGGGGGGAGGGGCGACGGGAGGGCTAGGGTTCCCACAAAGGAAAGAAATCGAGAGGCCGCTAGGGTTCCAAATCCTCCCAATTTGGGATATATCACAAAAACCCTTCCCAAAATTACATACCCACACCACACTTCCCAGAAATATCAATCTGACCCCCACCCGAAAAGTTTATCCAAAAACCACCCCACAAACTCCAGAAATACCAATCTGACCCCCCACCATATTTCTTTATCTTGAAAACCACCCCAAACTTCATATAAATGTCAATCTGACCCCCAACTTGCTAAAACCTTACAAATTAACCCCCAACCTTTATTTCTTGCCCAATATCAACCTAGCATACCGTGTCGGAACTCCTTTGACGCATTAGCCTGCTCCTCGACCTCCACTTTCGGTCCAAAAGACCCGCATTGGATTTTTGACTGTGGTGCGACAGATACAATTTCCTTTGAAGCCTCAGCCTTTGTATCCATTACCACCTCAAAAAAACCCTATGTCCAGACCGCCAGTGGGGACCTAGCACGCGTTAACATTTCGCCCACTATTTGCCTCTCTAATTGCCTTTTCGTTCCATCCTTATCTCATAAGTTGTTATCACTTAGTCATGTGACTAAAGAACTGAACTGTAAATTACTAATGCAGCCTAAATTTTGCATGTTACAGGATATCAAGACGGGGACGATAGTTGAGCGTGGCACTGAGCGAAGCGGACTGTACTATGTGGACGAGATAGCCCAACAGAGTATTGCCATGATGCTAACTCCAGGACCGACAGACAGACAGGCTTGGCTTTGACATCGTCGGTTAGGGCACCCATCCTTAGGCTACTTTCGACTTCTTTTTCCTGAATTAGCTAGATCTTTAAACTCTTTTCATTGTTATACTTGTGTGTTGGCCAAAAACCATAGACATTCTTTTAAGTTGAACAATACAAGAGTGAAAACTCCTTTTGCTTTAGTTCATTCTGATGTTTGGGGTCCTGCTCCCATTAATGGAGGCCAAGGTTTTCGTTATTTCTTACTATTTATTGATGACTACTCCCGCATGACCTGGATCTATTTTTTGAAAAATAAACATGAAGTATGTGATAGGTTCGTAGATTTCTATAACCTCATTCAAACCCAATATCAGCACACCATCCAGATCCTTAGATCAGACAATGGGGGGGAATATGTTAACAATAAAATGCAAGAATATTTTAGGCTAAAGGGGCTAATCCACCAAACCTCGTGTGCATACAATCCAGAACAAAACGGGGTCGCCGAACGAAAAAACTGTTATATCCTTGAAATTACACTGGCCTTGTTAATTGAATCCAAAGTACCCAAATTTTTTTGTCCAGAAGCTACAGCTACCGCAGTCTACCTCATGAACCGCCTCCCTACCGGCATACTTGGCTTTAAAACTCCCTTGGACACCTTCTCTTAGCATTTCGAAATCCCATCATCCCTGTCTTTAGAACCTGGAGTGTTCGGCTGCTCAGTCTTTGTTCACATCCCTAAACACAAACGTACCAAATTAGACCCTTGCGCCCTAAAATGTGTCTTCATTGGCTATGGAAAAAATCAGAAAGGATACCGATGCTATGATCCAAAAACCCGAAAAATCCACACTACCATGAATTGCGATTTTGTGGAAGGCGAATATTTTTATAGCCAATCCAGCAGTCATGGGGAGATCCATACTTTAGACGATAGTCCAAACAATAGCCTCCTAGATTGGCTACCAGACATTGGAAACAACCATTTAGGAGGAGAACCATATATGGGGGAACATCAGACAGGGGGAGAGTCACAGCCAAGCCCTGTCACAGACGTTGGTCCACCTGAGGACGCTAGCAACACCACCGGGCCATCACATCCTGTAATACAGACGACGAACAAAGTGCCAATGACCAACGATCAGAACCGACTTCGATACCTGAGGTAAACAGTTCAGATATTGATAATACATCCTCAGAATGTACTAATCTTGATAGGGACTCGAATGAGGAAAGCGGAGTAACGAACTCCCCCAAGACAAACAAGAGGAGTCCCTCCACACTGATACTCACCAGATTGGAGAGGAAAAAAGGCAAAATATGCAGTATCCAATATTGCACACAGTCATCTATCAGAAAATGGCCAAAGCCTTCGAGACTGCCCTGTATGAGGAAGAAGACATCCCACAATCCTTTGAGGAGGCAAATAAACATAAGCACTGGAGAGAAGCCATGAAGAAGGAAATAGATGCCCTAGTGAAGAATGGTACGTGGGAGAAATGTACGCTACCAAAAGAAAAGAAACCTGTCGGATGTCGGTGGATATTCACCATAATACGAAGAGCAGATGGTTTAATTGAGATGTACAAGGCAAGACTTGTCGCAAAAGGATACACCCAAGTATATGAAGTGGATTATGAAGAAACGTTCTCTCCAGTTGCAAAAATGGAAACATTACGGACACTACTGTCTGTAGCAGCATGCAAAGACTGGGCACTACACCAGTTTGACGTGACCAATGCTTTCCTTCATGGAGAACTCGCACAGATTACGGAAGTACACATGGAGGCCCCACCTGGTTTCTCCGAACAATTTGGAGGAGAAGAAGTGTGCCGACTACGAAAAACTCTGTATGGCCTAAAGCAGTCTCCACGGATCTGGTTCGGAAGATTCTGCCAGGATATGATCAAACATGGATTCCAACAAAGCCATTTCGATCACACACTCTTCACAAAAAGGAGAGGCAACAAGGTAACATGTCTGATTATCTATGTTGATGACATGATTATCACCGGAGATGATGTAGAGGAAATCCAGATGTTAAAGGAAAATCTGTTCAGAGAATTTGAGATGAAGGACCTAGGCGCACTAAAGTATTTTTTGGGGATAGAAGTGTTGCGATCTCGACACGGAATATTTCTAAGACAGAAGAAATACGTCTTAGATCTGTTGGCAGAGACGGGCCTCCTCGACTGCAAACCCGCAGACACTCCAATGGTTACAAACCATAGCCTTAAAATGGAAGAGGGAGCGGAACTAGCAGACAAAGAAAGATATCAACGCCTCGTCGAAAAACTCATATACCTCTCACATACGAGGCCTGACATTGCATATGCCATGGGCATTATAAGCCAGTTCATGCACCAACCTCAAGCTAACCACATGGATGCCGCGTTGAGGATCGTGCGGTACTTGAAAGACACTGTCGGCTTTGGAATCTTCCTAGCAAAGAGAGAGCATCTGGAAGTTGATGGATACACAGACGCTGACTGGGCAAGCAATCCAGTGGATAGGAAGTCAAAAGGAGGGTACTTTACATTCATTGGAGGAAACTTGGTTACTTGGAGGAGCAAGAAACAAAAAGTCGTAGCTCTGTCAAGTGCCGAAGCCGAGTTCCGAGGAATGAAGAGTGGACTCATGGAAATCCTATGGCTTAGGAGATTACTCACAGAAATTGGGTTTCCACCAACCCGAAAGAGTCAGTTATTCTATGACAACAAAGCCGCGATTAGCATCTCAGAAAATTCAGTGCAACACGACAGAACAAAACATGTGGAAGTTGACCGACACTTCATCAAAGAAAAATTGGAAGGAGGCATTATTGAATTCCCTTTTGTCCGATCAGAAGAACAATTGGCGGATATATTAACCAAGGCAGTTCACCCCAAGATCTTCAAAGAAATATTGTGCAAGTTAAGCATTGGAGATACCATTGCTCAACTTGAGGGGGAGTGTCAAACTTACCTAAATTAAAGGAGGCAAATCGGGAGTCAATAAGGAGACAAATCGGGAGTCATTATGTAGAAATTGATACTCAATTGATATGTATACTTTGTACTAAAATAGATTCCTCCTATATGAAGGAAAGGAACGATTGTAACATTGACATAAGAGAAATAATACAAACCCTTCTTCTCCCAAACGCTTTATTAATAGCTCTAATATGCGTAGCCTATCTACACCTCTCGATTACCATCGTTAAGAAAACATATATACAAGAGGACAATGATAGTAAAGTGTGGAGATCGTCATACAAGAAAAGAGCTTTACACAAAAAGTAGGAAAGCTTCCAACAACTACCTTTCATTTTCATCCCCTATTCAACCAAAAATACTGAATATATATATATATATATATATATATATATATATAAAGCTACATGGCCATATTATGGCCTAGCATAAAATGACATTTTCATACATAATTCTAAATGTCAATGTAATAAATTAATAATAATAGGTAGTGCTAAGCTGATTTTACGTAATAACCCTTTTCCCAATTTTATCTTCAAATTTGAATTTACAACATTCTCTCCGTAATCATTCATGCACAATTTACATGCATGCATAATTTACGATACAATTATATGTGTGTTGTATTGGAAATAAACTAAGGTAATAAGTACGTATGCTTGCATGTAGTTAATACTACTATATTTTATGGTAATAAGTATGCATGCTTGCATATATATAGTTAGAGGAATTATATGCTACATATTTTACGTGAGCACCATCTGTGAGCACCACGCTTGTTTAAGACACGTTAAACATTTTTGTTTTGTTTTATATATCTAGTTTGGTTCTAATACATTAAAAATTAATATTGACACTTTTAATTTTACAATTTTCATAAAAATCAAAGCTCGATTTAATCATTTCCTTTATAATTTTAAGTAAATGAATAATATGATAAATCGAGCTTTGATTTTTATGAAAATTGTAAAATTAAAAGTGTCAATATTAATTTTTAATGTATTAGAATCAAACTAGACATATAAAACAAAACAAACAATGTTTAACATGTCTTAAACAAGCGTGGTGCTCACGAATGGTGCTCACATAAGGTGTGTAGCAGATCATTCCTCGTTAGAGTTAATAGGAATATATTTTATGATCAAGTTTGACAAGATCAACAAGTCTTATACAATGTCATTCCTAGCTATTCTACTTGGTAGTCATTTGTCATGAATGTGCAAAGTTATATAATTGTATTGCAGGTAATCAAATGCTAACTAATTATAAATCCAGAATCCAGAACCTTCAATATTGTGCATTAAAATTATCAATGCAAAGATGATGTTATCAACGAAAATTTTTAATGAGAATAATTGTGTTTTTTGTCTCCTTTATTCTCCAATTTATATTAAGTCACATATTGGGCCCAGTCAGGGATCTAAGGAAGAATTTGGACATGGCCTCACCCAATTAGCTTTTTACTAATTAAATTAAACCCACAATTTAATACAAGCTTATATTGGAATATTACAAGTAGCCACTACAGAAGTAATATTGCACTGCCTTTCCAAATCCAAAATTACAAGTGTTCCGGATTTCCTTTAATTTGTTTAATTCATTTCTCGCGCTTAAGATAGAAACATCCATTAATTAATTAATGTCTGCTACGGACTTAATTAATTAATATATTTTAATCTTGAAGAGTGGACTTAGCAAGAAACTCTTATTTATTATTCATAGAGTAATCAAACTCCAACAAGCTAGGTTCCGAATAATAAAACCTTGTTTCGGGCTCCTCTTGTGGATGTTATCAAACGAGACTCTCCTCGCGCGCGATTCAGTATAATAGCAATCCTAGCACCGCCAGATAATGATCACCACTACCCAATATACCTGGATCGTTGGGTGACGAAAAACCCGCACCTTTGGTAAGTCAAAGTAGTAGATATTCAATATCGTATGCTCAATACTAACGTACATTGATTAAGAAATTAATTGTCAATACCTCATCTTTCAGTAGATAGCATAAAGACTCATCTTGCTGTTAGATCCATTCAGTGCTATACCACACCAATGTCATCATATTTCAATAAGGCTTAGAAATAATCGGACTGACATTGCAACTTTTCACAATAGGTAGTCTAGGCCTATCTACGTTGTGAAATTCTTATTTTTCTTTGTTCAGAACTGTCCGCGTACCTTAAATTGAGCGCAGCCCACAACCGGTCTACTAAAACAAACACTTAGACTTTGTTATGTTGACTTATACATTTAAACATGCATTAAACATCCATTAAATGTAAAACATAACAACATTACGACAAAAATAATCTGTTGCATTCATTGGAAAATAATTTTTAGAGTTTTACTATATTCAATCACTCGAAAGGTGATATCTAGTGTACAAACCCTAACAATCTCTCACTTATACTCAAAACAACTTTCGAGTATACAAAACAGTAGTGCACATGTCAAATTTCTCCCACTTATACTGAAAGCCAGTTGAGGTCTTGAATGAGTCGAACTCCCATCCCTTCAACGTGGCTCTCGAACGGTTTTACCGCCAATGCCTTTGTAAAAGGATTTGCCAGGTTGTTCTCTGACGCAATCTTGACCACTTGTATGTCTCCTCTCTGCACTATATCTCTTATGATATGATACTTCCGCTCTATGTGTTTGCTTGCTTTGTGAGCTCTCGGTTCCTTCGAATTTGCCACAGCACCAGAATTGTCATAATAAACCGTGATGCTCTTGGGCAGATTCGTAATTACACCTAAATCCATAAGGAAGTTCTTGAACCATACTGCCTCTTTTGCAGCCTCCGAAGCGGCCACATACTCGGCTTCCATGGTCGAGTCCGTGATGCATTTCTGCTTCACACTCTTCCAAATTACGGCTCCACCTCCTAAGGTGAACACATATCCTGAAGTAGATTTTCTCGAGTCCTGATCAGCTTGAAAGTCTGAATCAGTATATCCCAAAGGACAGAGCTCGACTGCATTGTAAACTAGAGCATAGTCCTTAGTCCGTTTAAGGTACTTGAGTATGTTCTTTATGGCAGTCCAATGTCCTTGGCCAGGATTCGACTGATATCTTGCCACCATGCCAACAGCAAAGCAAATATCAGGCCTTGTACAAAGCATAGCATACATGAGACTTGCAACTGCCGAAGTGTATGGAATCCTTGTCATTGCTTGTATCTCAGACGGCGTTTTAGGGCACATCTCTTGAGATAGATGGATGCCATGTCTAAAAGGTAAGAAACCTTTCTTGGCATCCTGCATGCTAAAACGACTAAGTACTGTGTCGATGTAAGATTCTTGAGATAAGCACAACATCTTCTTTTCTCGATTCCGAAGAACCTTGATCCTGAGGATGTGTCCCGCGTCTCGAACTGGTTTGATATCCATGTTCGGATTGATGACAACATCCTTTTATTGTTTCCAATTAGAAGAATGTCATCTACATATAATACTAAGAACACTACATTCCCCTTTTCAACCTTCTTATACACGCAGATTTCATTTGGGCACTTTTCGAATCCAAACGTGCTAACAGTTTGATCGAAACACTGGTTCCACGATCTAGATGCTTGCTTAAGGCCATAAATGGCCTCCTTAAGCTTCCAAACCATGTGTTCTTTTCCCTCTATGGCATATCCTTCGGGTTGTTCCATGTAGATGGTCTCCTCAAGACTGCCATTTAGAAACACAGTCTTAACGTCCATCTGCCATACATCCCAATCCATGTAAGCTGCTATAGACAAAAGTATCCGGATCGATTTGAGCATGGCCACTGGGGAGAAAGTCCCGTCGTAATCGACACCTTCCTTTTGGGTATACCCCTTAGCCACTAGTCTTGCCTTGAAGACTTTAACTCGTCCATCGGGTCCACGTTTACGTTTATATATCCACTTGCTCCCAATGACAGTACAGCCTTCGGGTAAGACGGACAAATCGTAGACGTCTTTCTCTATAATAGATTGTAGTTCCGAATACATTGCTTTCACCCATTCGCAATGATCAACATCTGCCAGCGCCTCCGCAAAGTTCCAGGGATCTAATACATTGCTGTCCGAGGAGTGATCCATGGATTCCCCCAAACCAATGTATCTGTCGGGCTCATGCGAGACCCTCCCACTGCGTCGCGGCTCTACAAATCTTGGTGTAGAAGTTGAAGTTTCGGGAATTGTTTGTACACTTGGTACTTGTTCTTGGTTAACGGAACTTGTGACAGAAGTTAGCTCTTCAAGAGCCACTTCACTGTTGGGTTTATGATTCATTACATAGTCTTCCTCTAAGAACGTGGCGTGAGTGCTCACAATAACTTTCTTATCTCGGAGACTAAAGAATCTATAACTTTTCGTCCCTTTGGGGTATCCTATAAACATACATACCTCCATCCTAGATCCTAGCTTAGTTAGATCCTTTTCCAATATATGAGCCGGGCAACCCCAAATCTTGAGATGTGCTATATTGGGCTTGCGCCCAGTCCACAACTCAAAAGGAGTAGTAGGTACGGATTTTGATGGTAAATTGTCTAATATATGGCTTGCAGAAAGCAAGGCATATCCCCAAAATGAAATATCGACTGGGGTGAAGTCGTAACAAGGTAGCCGTACGTAGCCGTGCATAACTCATCATCGATCGGACCATGTTTAACAAGGTCTTGTTCCTTCTTTCAGCCACGCCGTTCTGTTGGGGCGTGCCCGACGCAGTCAATTGGGATTGGATTCCCGACTCCGATAAGTAGTCCAAAAACTCAGCACTGAGGTATTCGCCTCCACGATCAGATCGCAGGCATTTGATACTCTTACCATGATGCCTTTCCACTTGAGCCTTAAATTCTTTGAATTTGCTAAAGGACTCTGACTTGTGGGTCATCAAATAGACGTATCCAATTTTCGAGAAGTCATCAATGAATGTGATGAAGTATCGAAAACCACCTCTTGCTTCAGCAGACATTGGTCCACACACATCGGAATGAACCAGCTCAAGTACTTCCTTGGCCCTATTGCCCTTAGCCTGAAAAGGCCTTTTGGTCATCTTGCCTTCTAAGCATGACTCACACTTATGAAAAAGTTCCTCCTCTAGACCTTTAATACGACCTTGTTGAACAAGAGAATGGATCCTCCTTTCATTGGCATGACCAAGTCTAAGGTTCCATAAGTACGTTTCGTTCATTGAACTTGAAAGTTATTTTCGTTTCTTTGAAATTTTCGATGTTGTATTGAGTTCTGATTTGTGATTATTAAACTGTGTAGATGTGATTGTGTACAGATTGTTTTCCATGATACCACGAGAGATATAAGAGCCATCTTTCTTAATAACACAGTTTTCATTAAAAGAAATCGAATATCCATCAAAAACTAATTTAGAAACTGAAATTAAATTTCTTCTAAAAGAAGGTATCAACAAAACATTCTTCAAAATAAAAAATCTATCACTACTAAAAAGCAAATAAACGTCTCCCACTGCAACGGCCGCCACTTTTGTAGCGTCGCCTAGCTGGACTTCGATCTCACGATCACGTAGCCGTCTTGTCACCTGCATAAAGTTAGGATCAAAACAGTTATGATCAGTAGCTCCTGTGTCTATAACCCAAGTGCAAGTAGACTTCGAAGCCAAACATGACTCGACTACTAAAGCTTGGTGCATACCTGTAGCCTTGCCCTTTTTAGGACAATCTGGCTTCCAATGCCCCTTTTCTCCACACTTAAAACACTTCCCTGTGGGCTTATTGTTTGCCCTCTTCTTCTTCTTTCCCTTAGCTATGTTGGTCGGTCCTGAGTTCGGTGCCTGCCTTTTTCCTACGCTAGGCTTGGAGCCAAAGGAACGAGGCACCGAAGTCATCATGGCCGCCTTCGCTTGAATCATAAGATCCTCTGCTGACTGAAGTTGAGTCAACAGCTCTGCCAAGGTGTAGTTCCTTTTGTTCATCTCGAAGTTGAGTTTGAACTGCTGGAAGCTAGGGGGAAGACTCTGAAGGATAATGGTCACTTGGGACTCGGGATCGATCGTCCCTCCCAAGACCTCAATCTGGTTGAGGTGGCCCATCATCTCGAGGACATGGTCCCTCACTGACGAGCCTTCCTTCATAGTCTTCGACATGATACTCCGAAAGGCTTGAGACTTAGCCGTTCGATTCTGAGTACCAAAAAGATTCTTGAGATTCTGCATGATCTCGGCGGCAGTTTCCATGGCTGAATGCTGATGCTTGAGTACTGATGACATAGATGCCAACATATAGCACTTAGCCATCTCATTCGCCTTATGCCACCGTCTGTGCGCATCTTCGACTCCTGCCGCTGCGTTGGCTGGCGGCACTGGAGGTCGCGGGGTTGTGAGCACAAAGTTGTACTCTTCTGCTGTAAGAATGATGTCCAAATTTTGCTTCCATTCTATGTAATTTGGCCCTCGAGTTTGTTTTCTTTAAGTATTGCAGAAAGAGGATTGAACGACATATTGACGATTTGATTTGCACTGCAAAACAGAATATTTACCATTTGTTATAAACTTATGTAAGAAGTTTGATTAGATTAACCATAAAACTTTTCAAAATCTTACAACAGTAAAATTAAAATTTTGTATCCTCCAGAGGAGGTCAATACGCATTAAAATCTTACAATTTTACTGGTCACAGTCATCGACGAATAGTCCAGAGACCACAAATGTGGCATGGCCGCCTAATGTTGCCTAAGCAAGACCACCGAATTTAGCATTACAGAATCTCATTTCTACAACACACTCCCATAACAATGCTCATGCGCTGCTAACAAGATCAAGCTATCCCATAAATTCTGTGTGAACTTCTGAATCTCGTAGTTTCTTAGGATTATTGTCCTCACAGTGCAGGTGGCGATAATATTGGAAACCACATTCTAGTTCATACTATTTATATTTGAGAAGTCTGCCTTATGAACTCGCTATTTGTTAGGATTATTGTCCCCACAGTGCAGGTGGCGATAATATTGGAAACAACTTCATAAATTACAGACCAATTGGTGGAGACCATATACTAACGTTGAGTTCATAATTACAGCTTAGATATTTTGGGTTATGGTTTTTATTCAATTATCCTCAGCCTTGAGGCAGATTAAGACTGAATTAAATTCTGTTGGTATTTAATATACTGGATAATTAAATATTTTATACTTATGTTGTTATCTTCCTTTAGGAAACTATTATTCTAGAATTTAATTCTTATTCATGTCTACTATAAGGTATATCTAAAATAAACAAATTATTTAATCATTAATAAGACATGAAAAATAAATTCAAATTATTTCCTTGTTCAAGATTAGGAAGAGATATTTTATTATTAAATGTATTCATACATATCTATCCTTATTAGGATCTTAGATATATAAATATTAGGAAACTATTAAATTATTCTCATCCATATAATCTAGGAATCAAAATAATATTATTTATTTCCATAGATATAGAAAATAATTAAAATATTCCTAAAATCTAGATAAATCTTCCAAAAAGATTTTATTTTCATTAAATAATAATGTTTTAATGATATCTTTTAATAAAATAATTAAATAATCATTAAAATAATCCTTCATCGTTATCTCATCGCACGAGGTTCGCACGAACGATGAACGACGGAAATCCGACGAGTTCGTCGTCGGATCACGACGCATGAAGTGTCTCGGCCGTGGCACGCAGGTGGCGTGCCAGTGTCTCGGCCGCCTGGCTCGTCGGGTGTCGCATCCTCTCGGCCAGGAGCGCGCACGTCGATGCTGCTCCTCTCGGCCAGGTGTGCCCCGACCGTCTCGGTGCGTTGATCCGTCGGGTGTCGACGCTTCTTGGCCAGGCGCGCACGCGGAGACGCGCGCCTCTCAGCCAGCGTCTCGACGCCCGTCTCGGGTATCCAAGCCGTCGAGGTGGCGCGAGCTCTTGGCAAGTGGAACACACGGTGGCGCACCCGCTCTCATCAAGCTCCGACCACCCTTCCTTCTGCCTAGGGTTCCAGCTCTCGGCGCCTGGTGTCTCGGTGGTTCTTGGACGAACCACCACTCCGTGCCAGCCTTCACGTCGGCCTTGGTGCGGGGGCCGCCTCGGGGTTGCGGTCTCGGCCGGCGTCCCGCTCGAGCCCACGCTCTACTGCGCGTCACCCCGTGATCGTGATCCCTCGGCTCCCACTCAATCAACAACCCTATTTTACGATCGCGCGTGGTGCAATCCGTCTAGGCGCGAGCGCCGACGGATCGCACGTATCGTACGGTCCAGTAATTCAAGTTCTTTGATTCGACAGTTCTTGAGTTCATCATGCATAATAAATTAAACAAAACACCAAGAACATGCTTCGTAATCAAATAATACGTGCATACATGAATTTCGTGAAGTTTAAATCTAAATAATCTTAGCCAAAGATTGGCTCTGGTACTAATTGAAGGGGTTGGCAGTGGAAGCGTGCATTAATAAAAACGATCACATGAATTTGATCTATTTAGCAGATTACTTAGACAAATTCTATTCACGCAATTATCACATGTATCATGCTCGTAACTTGAATTTAAATCATGCTTTAGAACAAATAAATCCTAAAACATGCATACTACGGAGTCAGCCAATTTACCTTGTTGACTCTCCAAAAAATCGAAGATTGCTTGCGTCTTCTCCACGTGAAGATCTTTAGAACTCGACCTCAGATCTTCTGACTGGTGTCCCGGACTGTATTATGATATTTGTGTGGGCAAATCTCACCAGAATACTAGGACTCGAATAACGAAGACATAACTCTACTCACGGAAGAAACAATTTTCGAACTCTCTCTCTCAAAAGGAGGGGATGAAAATTTTTAATGAGAATAATTGTGTTTTCTGTCTCCTTTATTCTCCTATTTATATTAAGTCACATATTGGGCCCAGTCAGGGATCTAAGGAAGAATTTGGACATGGCCTCACCCAATTAGCTTTTTACTAATTAAATTAAACCCACAATTTAATACAAGCTTATATTGGAATATTACAAGCAGCCACTACAGAAGTAATATTGCACTGCCTTTCCAAATCCGAAATTACAAGTATTCCGGGTTTCCTTTAATTTGTTTAATTCATTTCCCGCGCTTAAGATAGAAACATCCATTAATTACTTAATGTCTGCTACGGACTTAATTAATTAACATATTTTAATCTTCAAGAGTGGACTTAGCAAGAAACTCTTATTTATTATTCATAGAGTAATCAAACTCCAACTAGCTAGGTTCCGAATAATAAAACCTTGTTTCGGGCTCCTCTTGTGGATGTTATCAAACGAGACTCTCCTCGCGCGCGATTCAATATAATAGCAATCCTAGCACCGCCAGATAATGATCACCACTACCCAATATACCTGGATCGTTGGGTGACGAAAAACCTGCACCTTTGGTAAGTCAAAGTAGTAGATACTCAATATCGTATGCTCAATACTAACGTACATTGATTAAGAAATTAATTATCAAGACCTCGTCTTTCAGTAGATAGCATAAAGACTCATCTTGCTGTTAGATCCATTCAGTGTTATACCACACCAATGTCATCATATTTCAATAAGGCTTAGAAATAATCGGACTGACATTGCAACCTTTCACAATAGGTAGTCTAGGCCTATCTAGGTTGTGAAATTCTTATTTTTCTTTGTTCAGAACTGACCGCGTACCTTAAATTGAGCGCAGCCCACAACCGGTCTACTAAAACAAAGACTTAGACTTTGTTATGTTGACTTATACATTTAAATATGCATTAAACATCCATTAAATGTAAAACATAACAACATTACGACAAAAATAATATGTTGCATTCATTGGAAAATAATTTTTAGAGTCTTACAGTATTCAATCACTCGAAAGGTGATTTCTAGTATACAAACCCTAACACATCGCTGATATCATGTACGCATGTATTATCATGCACAACATGATTGTCGAATATGAAGGTCCAGCACTGACTGATTGGGTCAATGATGATGTTGATGTAGCCGGTCCAAGCCATGGCGTGGCCACTGCCAATGTACGTATGATACCCCATGAAGAGGCCGATCGAGTCCGTGCATGTCACAACCGCACTTTGCCAAGGATAGCAAAAGCGGATGAATCGCGACTAATAAAAGGATTTAAAGAAATAGGGAAGAAATGAGGATAGAACTTGCATATTGAAAGGTCAAACAATATGATAAGATTCGACCCAAGTATTCGATTACAAGGATTTGAATAACAATAGCATTTCATCAAAATGAATCAGAGTTTTGATGATGAGAGTTCACTATACTCTCATAACAAACTGCAGCGCAAAGATTCCAAAGAACAACCTCACATATGAAGACACGAAGCGTCGAGAGATCCACACTTATTTACTTAAGTAGCATCGACTCTGATCAGCACGCCTCCACCCTATTGCTTAATCTGCACATTTAGAAATACATGCAGGGCTGAGTACAAGAGTACTCAGTGGGCACTTGCCGAAAATCAAAACATACATTATATATAGTTGTCAAGCCATCAACAGTAACACACGGGGGTTTTCTTAAAAGGCCCGCGCTTACTAAATTCTTTTGTGAGCTAAAAGTTCATCTGCGCATACTAAGTTCTTTCATCATTCATCATTCATCATTTATCATTCATCATTCCATCGTTCATAATTCATCATTCAACATTCATCATTCATCGTTCCATCGTGCCGGGAAGGTGGCCACCTTCCGCGGACACCATAGCCGGCCAACCCTCTTGGATGGCTCACAGCCCTCGCGCGCTCTATTCCAAATCATAACGTTTTGGCGTAGCCACAACCAACAAACATACAATCTAACAGATAGGCCTCGAAAACAAATATTTTATGGCATGACATCAACTTGAAAATAAATAATCACAATTTCATTTTGAGAAAAGATGATCTTTCATAACTTCAAAGGTATTTTACTTTATATCCACACTATAGTGCTAGATATTAAAAGAAAGCCCACCTGATATGTTTACTCCTCAATTAAAATTCTCCCGTCAGCCTCCCAGCCAAAAATAGCCTTTTAACAAAAACAGCGTAACACGCTAATTAGTACTTGAACTATTTCTCTTGAGAAAAGAATGCATGCATCCGATTGGGTAGCACCTATATCTTAGTTTTGGCTTATAGGATTTTTCTTAATCCTACCTCGGGCTTCACTACTTCGTAGGATTTGATTATTCACTTTACTAATTCCGGGGAAATTCTATTTTCTCGAAAATAACCACTTGGGCACTTAATTAATAAAGTATGGATTCATGGAAAATCCTTTTCTAAATCTTTTCTTTGAATTTCTTAAGGCCGCCCATAGCATCGCGGGGCGACGCCGGTCGGCCCTTCTCGTCTCCAACTTCACCATTTTCCATCCTTAATAACTTAATAAATTATCCGGGAATTAATTAATTAAGCTCCAAGCTCAATTTCTTATATTAATTCCATCCAAACAAAAACTAATTTCTAAGCCCAACAAAAATTAAACAAGGCAGCCCACTATTCTCAATTCAATTAGATGGCCATTTCCTTAATTGATTTCTGGGCTCAAACCATTAAATTCAGGTTGCTTGCAATAAAGTAATCCCAGCACCATCCTTCAGCTAAAAGAGCCCAAATTCTTTAATTTGAAACATACGGCCAACTTGTCCAAATAAGTTCTTAGCCCAACTAGAATTAAATCCTCCTTGGCCCAATGCACATCTAAGATCAGCCCACTCCCCTTATTCCTTACTATCGGCATCTCTCTCTCAACATTCCTACTTTCATTCTCAAATTGAAAATCCCTAATTGAGAATGGAATTCCGTCTCCATTCCTCTCCTCTCTCTCCGGCAAATTCAGTGTCGCCTCTTTCCAATCGCCGGCGCTCCGTCGCCAGCGTCGCAGTGCCTCCTCGCCGGCTCCTTTCCCCCACCCATTCATTCTCAAATTCAAACTTAAATCCCAAAATGTAGTGAGGGATCAGCGGCGCCTCCACTCTTCTTTTCTCACTCCCTCGTCGGATCTGTCACGATCGAGCTCTCCCTCTCTTTCCTCCGATTTCGCGGCCCACGGCACCACCACCAGCCGCCATCTTCTTCGCAAGGCATCGCCGCCGTAGCAGCTCCACCATCACCGCCTCTCTCGCGGTGTCAGGTTGGGGACCGGCGAGTAGCATTGCCGGCTTCTCCCATTCCCTCACAACGTCGGTCCCTTCGAGCTGCTTGGGGTCGGTCACCGTCGAAGCTGCCGTATCAGTGCCCCATCTGTCGGGCTCGTCTGCCACCTCTAGCGGTGTGCTGTGTAGCTGCTGCCCGGTTGGGGTCGCTGTTGTACTATGGAGTCCACGCGGCTGCCCTCGTGGCCTCGCCGTCGCCGGTGGTCTCCGAGGCAGCCCCTCGTCCTTAAAGCTAAGTTCTTTTACTCCTTTTCATTACTTAGTTTGATTGATTATGAACTTTGGGCAGTAGCTAGGTGATGTTGAAGGTCTTGACTATAATGTGCTAAAGCTTTGATCTTTCCTTGGGCCGTAGTCATGATAAATCGTTACTGATCTTGGGCAAAAAGCAACTTGTGATATTTTTTGTTCTAAATCATGTGATGTGGAAATCCTAAAGCTCTAAGTTCTTGAGCATGGGGTTCTAATATGATGCAGAGGTTGGTTTTGTGGGGATTACCTTGCTCGGTGATTACTTTCGGTTGCGGGGCTGCTCCTATCTCGCTGTCTCTCCTTCCTCCCTTGTTGCTCCTTTGTTCCTCGAACCTTTGGGAGTCGAAAAGTGGGAGGAGGGTGGTGATGGGTGGTATTTATAGCCGAGTCCTTGGCTAGTGAGGGCTGATCCTTAGGAGCTGGATTCTCCAAATCCAGTTAGGGGTTGCCTCCCCTTTCATATTTTCTTAATAGGCTTCCATACCTATATTGGTGAAATTTTTAGGAGAGTGGCCCATGGCTGATCTCACTCTCTATTTTGTTACTGATGGAGGGATTTGTTTCCCCTTTTTGATCTCTTGATGAGCTCATCTCTCTTATGCCACTTTGTTTCTTCCTAAGCTTGGAGGAGGTACTTTCTTCAAGATTTATTTCATGCTTTTCCATTTTCATGAATAAACTTTTCCTTGGGTTTTGTTGATGGAGGAATCTAACCATTTTTGGAATTTCCTTAGGACAACTCATGCCATCTATAGGAGACTACAAATTGACCCCTTGGCATGGAGTGGGGATTAAGAATCGAGATATGTGTAGAAGGAGTCTCAAGGAAGATTTGAGGATCTTATAGTTGTCTCTTTGTCTCACTTTGGTTTGATGATGTAGAGTGACCTTTGTAAAGAAGTTGTACTATTTCCATTTAATCCTCACATAGGACAAGTATCCTACTACTTGTGTAAGGTAGACTTGCACCTTTGTGCATTTGGCTTCCACATTTCCTGTTTGGTGAAATGTAGCTTCTAAATTTCATACACAAAAGTAGCATGTACTCCCATCTTCACATATTCTCATGTATATGTATTGTAGTACTTTCTGAAGGTGACAAACATTGTACATATATTTTTAGTATTTTCCTTGAAATTCTTTGCTACTTTCTTCCCAAAAGTGAACCCTTTTATCTTTAATATTCCAAACCGTAACGGTTGTATTTTCCACGGTGATATCTTGATTCAAACAAATTCCTAGTACTTTGTCCAACGTGATAAAATGAGATGCTACTTAAGTCATCCTTTGAAATTGAATTCAACTAGTTGCTTGCTAAAAAAAATTCATTGAGCTCCATGTCGAAAATTATTATTATCTCCAATAAAAAAATTCCTTCATTTCCATAGAAAAAGAAATTATGCTTCAAATCCTGGCGCGAAATTTCTGGGGCGTCACAGTGCATTTGCTGACATGCGCTAATGACAAGCCCATATTCGACTTCAGAACGATATAATTGAAGAGCTATGGAATCAGATGGGTCGTCATTGATATTTACAATGTAATTTGTTGAGTATTTTTTTTTGTTGAAATGTACTTTTTTTTATTTTTTTTATTTAATGAAATTATCATTGCACTTTCTCCGTACTCGTGTCGAATTTTTAATTCCGTAAATTATTTAATTTGGTAAATTTGTGAATTTTTATTATTGTGGATATCCGTCGGGATGGTCGTCATTGTGCAGCGGGATGTGCAGAAAGTGTTTTTGGGAAGTTCGTCGGGATGTCCATCAGGACATCCGTCCCACTGTGGATGCTCTAAGGGTTTAGAAAGTAGAAAACGAATTTAAACTATAAAGGATACCAAAGCCTTACCTTACAGGAGTCGGCGAACTGGTGCGGTGGTGGTGACGGGTAAGGAGGCAGAGACGAGAGAGAGGTGTTAAATTCTCTAAATTCTGTCCCACATCGACTTGGTGAAGATCCCATCTAATCTATACAAGTGTGGATAACCCCCCCTTATGAGGCATTTTAAGGAGTGAGTGACCCATTTCTAATATGGTATAGAGCGGGCCCAAGCCGATGATGGTTTTCTCTTTATCTCTTATCTACCTCACGAGTGGAAGACCGATGTCCTTTCCGGCCCACATCGATGATGGTTTCTCTTGCATTGCCTACCCACGTGATGGAAGACCGATGTCCTTTCCGGCCCACACGTGAGGGGGCGTGTTAAATTCTCTAAATTCTGTCCCACATCGACTTGGTGAAGATCCCATCTAATCTATATAAGTGTGGATAACCCTCCCCCTTATGAGGCCTTTTAAGGGATGAGTGGCCCATTTCTAATTATGTTCTCACTGTGGCAAGATAAATCATAAGGTGAATAGATGCTTTGCACTTCATGGATTTCCTCCAAGTTTTGGAAGAGGAAGAGGAAAACCGATTGCTAAATATAACAACTTCTCCAAATATGTAAATTTTGTGGAGAACGTTTTTGATGATTCATGTGATGTTGTGTCCACTAGTGCAAACATGCCATCTCAAGAGCAATGCCAACAACTTATTCAACTTTTGCAGACTCAGCTTGCTGCTTCTGCCACTCTCTCCTCACCTACACCTTCTGCCGCACTAAATTCTAACTCTCCATCTACCAATTGTACTTCATTCACAGGTACTATCTCCTTCCTTCCTTTTATTGCTTCAGTAACTACATCTAATCCTCAATGGTTGTTAGATACTGGAGCAACTCACCATGTTTTTGTGATCTGTCTATGTTTGATAACTATTCGACTGTTCACAATGCCTTTGTACATCTTCCAAATGGCGCAACTGCACCAGTTACACACATTGGATCCATCACCCTAAATTCATCTATCATCCTTTTATCTGTCCTCTGTGTTCTTAGCTTCACTTTCAATCTTATTTCCATCATCTCATTGACCTCCTCAGTGCAATGTACTATTTTTTTCACTCACAATTCCTTTGAAATCCAGGGAGTTTCTCAGGCAACTGTGATTGGGAGGGGTAGCAGAATAGGCAACTTATACACTCTGGACATTTCTGATTCATTGGATACCAGAAGTTCTGCCATTGCTCCTTCCTCCGATGTTTCTTCTTTTTCAGCCTCTTTTGTAAGCCCTTATGCTAATCTCTGCAATACTGTCAGATCTCATAAACTGAAATCTATGTCAGATGTACTCCATTTCACAAATAAAACTACCACATCTTTGTGTGAAATCTGCCCCCTTGCTAAGCAAAAACATCTTTCATTCATGAGATCTGACAATGCAGAGAATTGTTTTTGATCTTATTCATTGTTATACCTGGGGTCCTTTTAATCCTCCCACCAATCAAAATTTCAAATACTTCCTCACCTTGGTTGATGATTGTTCCCGTTTTGTTTGGACATTTTTGATGGAAAACAAATCAGATGCTGGGGTGATCTTGCCTTAGTTTTAAACACAGTATTGACTTAGTTTGGCAAGAAAATTAAAGTCATTCGATGTGATAATGCCCCTGAGTTCAATATCCCCTCTTTATACTCTTCCTTTGGCACTGTCATACAACACTCTTGTGTTGAAACTCCTCAACAAAATGCCCGGGTAGAAAGAAAACATTAGCACCTGCTGAATGTTGCTAGGAGTCTTCTTTTTCAGTCACACTTACCCATTCATTTTTGGGGGGAATGTATTCTGAGTGCCTCTTTTTCAGTTACACTAAACCCTAAACCCCTTCCTCCATTTTGCCACATAATTCAACTCCTTTTCAAACCCTTTTTCAGAAACCACCTTCATACTCTCATTTGAAAGTTATGGGCTGCCTTTGTTATGCCTCAACTCTACAAAGAGGCAGGGACAAATTCTCACCTAGAGCAAGTAAATGTGTGCTTCTAGGATATCCCTCAGATTTCAGAGGTTATAAACTCTTGAATTTGGAAACCATGCAAGAATTTATCACAAGATATGTAATATTTCATGAGGATGTTTTTTCTCTTTCAGATCAATCCCCATCTGATTTCCCATCTCTTCCATCTCCATCTCATTCACTTTCTTCTCTAGAAATCACAGAAACTCCAAACTTGCCTTCCTCATCCACTGATATCTCACCAAATAATTCTGACTCTACTTCATCTACACACCATCCTGCCCCGTCCATGTCCGATCCAAACACAAATAATTCCCTTCCTAACTCCTCCAGAACTAAGAGAAAAATAAAAACTCCATCTCATTTGACAGACTTCATCTGCAACTCTGTCAGCTCAGCCTCTCCTTACCCAATCTCTTCCTATTTTAGCCTATCCAAACTCTCCCCAGAGTACCTCAAATACATAGTTCTCATGTCTGCCATCTATGAACGTACCACATATGCTCAAGCCTCACAATACCCTGAGTGGCAGCAAGCAATGCAAGAAGAGTTGGCTACTTTTTTAAGAACTGAAACATGGTTTGTCATTGTCTTGCCATCGGGGAAGATACCTATTGATTGCAAATGGGTTTACAAAGTGAAATATAATCCAGATGCATCAGTGGAAAGGTATAAAGCAAGGCTCGTGGCCAAGGGCATCACACAACTAGAAGGTATGGGCTTTCTAGACACCTTCTCCCCTGTTGCTAAACTAACCACAGTTAAGCTTTTATTAGCTTTAGCAGCAATCAAAGGATGGTCACTATCTCATCTTGATATAAATAATGCCTTTTTATATGGAGAATTGGAAGAGGATATATATATGACACTTCCACCAGGCTACAATGTAGAATGGCAGACTGTTGAAGGGGCAACTCCTCAATCAACATTGGTTTGCAAGCTGAAGAAGTCTCTCTATGGTCTTAAACAAGCATCTAGGCAATGGTACTTGAAGTTCTCAGAGGTTTTGAAGGCTTTTGGTCTGCAACAGTCTGCATCAGATCACTCATTCTTTTTCAAGAGTGATAACAGTGGCTTCTTTCGCATCATTGTGTATGTTGATGACATTTTAGTAGAGTGATAACAGTGGCTTCTTTGGCATCATTGTGTATGTTGAAGAAGTCTCTCTATGGTCTTAAACAAGCATCTAGGCAATGGTACTTGAAGTTCTCAGCGGTTTTGAAGGGGTTTTGGTCTGCAATAGTCTACATCAGATCACTCATTCTTTTTCACGAGTGATAACAGTGGCTTCTTTGGCATCATTGTGTATGTTGATGACATTTTAGTAGCTACAACAGATCCGGAGATGACAGAGAGTTTCAAGACATTTCTATCCCAGCATTTCAAGTTTAAAGATTTGGGAGTTCCCAAATACTTCCTTGGAGTTGAAATTGCTAGAAACAAGAAAGGAATTCTGATTTGTCAAAGGAAATATGTTATGGATTTATTGAGAGACACTGGGATGCTAGGATGTAAGCCTTCTGCATTACCTATGGATCCCTTGAAGAAACTGAGAGTAGACTCAGGGAAACCTATGGAAGATGCATCGAGATATAAAAGGTTGATTGGCAGACTGCTATATCTATGCATAACTAGACCTGATGTTACCTTTGTTGTACACAAATTAAGCCAATATGTGGCTAATCCCACAGATGAACACTGGGAAGCAGCAAAGAGAGTCTTGAAATATCTGAAAGGAACTCCAGGTCATGGCTTGTTTTACTCAAGCAGCTGCAAATTGAATCTAAGTATGTTCTCTGATGCAGATTGGGCATCATGTCAAGATATAAGAAAATAAATGACAGGTTACTGCCTATATCTTGGAAACTCTCTGATATCTTGGAAGTCAAAGCAAAACACCATTTCGAGGTCATCAGCAGAAGCAGAATATAGGGCAATGGCCCAAGCCACTTGTGAAGTAGTGTGGGCAGTGGCATTACTTGCAGACTTTGGAGTCAAGGTTGAGAAAGCTGTGCCTCTTTATTGTGATAATCAATCGGCTATATACATTTGCTCCAATCCAGTGTTTCATGAGAGAACAAAACACATTGAAATAGACTGCCACACCGTGAGAGAAAGATACTTGGAGGGAGTAATTAAACCCTTGCACATCAGGAACAATCTGCAAGTAGCCGACATTTTCACCAAGCCATTAGGGCCAATGGCTTTTCATTCTATGCTTAACAAGATGAATTTCGAAAGTATCTACATTCCATCTTGAAGGGGCATGTGAAAATAGAGAACAAAGAGAGAGCCATGCACGACATGAAGAGGAGAAGAATGAAGATTAAAGCACGTGTGCATGGTGATAAAGAAGAGGTGACATGGAGTAAAAGACTTGCTGCGTGTAATGGAAGCTCACTGACTCATCATCTAGCTGGCATCCAGTCAGCATGAAGTTAGTTGAGGAGTTAGTTAGGAAATTAGTTGAGGAGTTAGTTTCTTCCACAAATTATCTAGCTTCTAGTATAAATAAGTGATGCTTTTATAATATGCGATTGATTGAAGTTTAATGAAGTATTTTCCTTCTATCTCAATCCTCATTCATATGTTTTCTATTTCATGAAATTTCACAAGAGGGTGTAGAGGCGGAGAGCCTGCCCGCTGTCCGGAAACGGCCGGACTGCCGGGAGAGGGGCGGCGAAGCCACCGCCTGTACATGCCGGTGGTAATGGCGGATAACCGAGAGGGAGAGAGAGGGAAGTCGCTACGGCCAACCACCGGAAGGGGGTCGGCGTCGGCGTCTGGGGCAGATCGGTGGCGTGGCGGCGGATCCGTGGCAGCGACGGAGTGGAGAGAAAGAGAGAGAGGAAGAGAGAGGAGAAGGAGAGAAGAAAGGGAGAGAGATGGGGGAGCGACGAGAAGGGTGACGACAGTAACAAGGTAAGGAGGAAGGGAGAGTCTTTTTTTTTTGGTGAATAAGGGAGAAAGAAGAAGTCTTAGGGTATTTTGAATGTGGGTTTCTTTAATTGTACTCATGATTAGATTAATTGGGATATGCAAAATTTTAAATTCAAGCCCAATTGTTGTTAAATATTTGGGACTTCAGTGTATAGTGGAAGTAAGCCAAAATTTAATTTTAATTATTTCTAGGCTTAAAACAAAATGGTTAAGTAAGATAAAATGATTTGTTATGATCCAAGTTGCTATAGTTTTTGTAGAATAATGAGTAAGGTATAGAACAATGATAAGGCTCGTTTCATGCATCTATTTTATATATAAATTCTGTGATTTCTATGGTGGTAACATGCATTTATAAGTCCAGGTGCGTGAAAAATCTGCTAGACCCAGGAATGAACGACAATTACTAGGGCAGAGGGAATAAAGGAGAAAAGTGAAGAAAAAGAGTGAAATCCGCAAGGGCACAATCGACAAATTAGGAATACCGTTGCCCTAGGGATTTGAGCCACGCCTATAAATACCAGGAAGCTTACGAAGAGAGGAGATTTTTTTTAGTTAGAGAATTTCCTTGGTATTTTTGGCTCACTTTTCACTTACTCACTCACGCACTTGGTTCAATGGAGATCTGGGGAAGTTAGTTGATGGTTTTGTCTTTTTCAGTTGAAGGTGTAACACCACTTCGAGAAGGAGTGAAGAAAAATTTTTAATTTCTCGCACGTACTTTTGTCTCGCCGATTTCCTTGCCGGAAATTCGGCGATTGCTTTGTGACTCGTTTCAGCTTATGCTTAATCTAGTTCTGATTTCTATTTTCATTTGATCTTAATGTTTACTGCTCTGTTTACTGAGTTGGATGCTGAAGCACGCTTGTCGTTAGTGTGAGTGTGTGTATAATAAACTTCTAGATCGAGCTGCCAAGTCCAATGAATCCACTAAACACTAGGTCTAAGAACTCAAGGCGACGCGGAAGACTCTGTCGATGGACACACAAACTCTCGCGTTTCAAAGATCTCTCAACCCGTTACACTATAGACTAGTATAGAGAAGCAAGGGGTCGATCCCACGAAGATGGACACGTAAGAAGACATCTAGAGATTTTTGGTTAGAAAACGGCTGCTGCCACGCAAACTTGGGTTGAGATATAACTACTTCTAGACCTAAGCAAGAAATTAAACACTAGACCTAGTAAACTGTAAACAGCATGCAGACATCAAACATCCTTAGATCTATGTAATTTTAATTTTGCTTCCTAGACCAAGCAAACAATTACCAACTATAGCTAAACAGAACGCAAATAGAAGTGGGGACCAACTTCCAGAAATATCAAGTACGGAAGAAAGGCTGCAACTAACATACTATGAACCTAACTAGCAATGACATGCTTGACTTTAGCTGAATCAAACACGAAGATGAAGAAAACAGAGCACATACTGGGATTCGAACAAAATGTAAAAATTCGGACGTCGGTAACTTGCAAACAACCGGAAATAAAACAGATCTACGTTTACTAGGCGAAATGAAATGAAAACACGAAAGCTAGGCATAAATCTCAATCACTCTTTAGATCCAACGTCAGAAACTCAATCCACTCCGGATCCAAGCAAACCGAACCCAACAGCAACCAAAATCAACTCCAGAGTTCCCGATTCACCCAGATCTACTTCGATCAACACCAGATTCCAACGATTCCATCCAAGCTCAGC
This sequence comes from Salvia splendens, assembly GCF_004379255.2. Lineage (NCBI taxonomy): Eukaryota > Viridiplantae > Streptophyta > Magnoliopsida > Lamiales > Lamiaceae > Salvia > Salvia splendens. The sequence goes on from NC_056035.1 coordinate 25,571,967, forward strand.
AACCAACACGAAACTCAAACATCCAACTCAGTAATCACAACAAACTCAAAATAATGAACATCCATAACCAAAACTCAACAGCAGCTCAAATACGGAAAATAGAAATTGCATAAACTACAAAAGTTTAACCGAAAACAGAGCCGAGCTTCGAACAGCGAAGCTCGGTGAAATCTTCAGCAGTTACTAAAATAAAACTGGAAATTATTTATTCGCCCTCTGCAAGGACGGTATTACACCACAAATGTCGAGAATTTAAAAGCAACAGTGACGGCAAACGCAACCCCCTTCGAAACTCCTAAAAATCCCCTAGGTATGCAGAAGTGTGTGAGCTAAAAACCAGAGGCCTAAGTGCTAAAAAATCCCCGAGCATTGCATGCTCTCTTCCTTATATAGATGCGGTAGGATCTTCTAGAAACCTTCGCAGAAATCTCCATTCTGCCATTCAGTTTCACAATCCCTCCGTCTAGTCATTTTCCTCCAATTTGCTTACTTATTCACCGTATTTGCATGGTCCTTGTAATTCATCTTCTTTGTTCCTCGACCTGGCGAATTCTTCTGCACACCTAGCTTAAAACATGTGTTAGACCCTATAATTGTATTAATTCAACCCCTAGACCTATGCATGAAATTAGCCTTATCAAACTGCTCACACTTAAACCATTCTTGTCCTCAAGCATGAAAGACAAGAAAAAAGATATAAGGCGAATTTCAATGCACAGTTCCCATGAACGACTCTACAAATAAGACACGAACAAAACACAAAGTACTAGACCTAGACATACTACAGACTCACAAAGAGAAAACAAACTTTTAAAGAAAACACAGAGAAAACACAAAGGCATGAACTAGCTTCAACTTTTAAGCAGCCGTCCCCACAAGTTTAAGGTCTATCTGATTCGTCTACAATCTCCAAATCCTCCCTTTTCCTTCTTCTACCTAATCGGTATGTCAGTTCGTCAAGATGGCCTATTGATTACCCACTTATTGGATTCACTCGATCACTCATTCCTCACCAGGGATGTTAGGATCGAATCACTCTTAAGTCAATGTTACACCACTGATGCGTCGGGTTATGAGAGTTTCTCCTTTCATAATTCTCCTTTCTCTTTAAATTCCTGGGTCAGATTACTATTGCTTTCTGCCCTTAGGTAATTTTTAATTCCCCCCTTTTTATATTTTCCGCTGGACTTCGTCCAGCTTATACCTCCTTTTCCTGGACTTCGTCCAGCTTATACCTAAGCATCAAGTGGTGGCCCCTTTTATACAAGTTAGCTCACAATGTATAGGCTTATAACTCACATTTATGATGGGGCTTCACAACTAGGTCATCTAAGGCATCCTCTATCATCCTTACTTCATTCAAACCGAATTCAGCTTATTAAGGAAAAAGGCCTCAAAGTTGATATGCATCCTATCTTCAATTGCTCTCACTAAGGGGATCTTGCCTTATTATATTCACTGGCTCATGCATCATATAAAAAGAAACTAAACCTGAACTAAAGACACCTAAACACATAAGAACATAACTATACGACTCCCTCCCCCTCCCACTTCACTCAAGCTTGTCCCCAAGCAATTCCAGTGAAGGGGGAAAACAGGGAAGAACAACTAAACCACAACAAAACATAAAAAAACAGCAGGTCCAACAAACGTGAAAACAAACACACTTCTCACACTTAGACCGAGCACCGGCTAAGTGGGAGAAAGTACAACAGAAGAACAACCAAAACATGCCAGAAAAGAAACACAAACTTCTCACACTTAGACCAAAAATTGGGCTAAGTGGAAGAAGACATAATCACAGGCAAATATATACAAAATATGGCATGCTGGGAAAAAGAACATATATAAACGAAAATAAAGAAGAAAGGAAAAACAGAAAAGTAAAAGTTACTTGTTCATGGGGGATTCAATTCAGAGTCTGACCTACGCGGGAGCCAGACTTGGGCGGTACGTAGGGTCGGGTCACCTTTGCTTTCTTCCTTGCCGGCGAATCCGGCTTCTCTGTCACGTCCTCACTCGGTTGCTTGGTAAATGTCCTCTTCACAATCAGGGTCTTTGATGCCGATGGGGCTAGCAGGGGTTTAGACGCGGGCGGAGGATGCTGGGGAGGTGCACTTCCTTGCCCTGGCTGGGTGGACACCTTGCTGGGTCCAGTAGGCAGTTTCGCCTGGGGCTCGAAGAAGGTCTCCTTCATCCATTTTGACATCATCATCATTAACTCGACGGCCTCCTTCATCTGACCGCTGTGAGCCGACGACTTCCCCACCAATTCAGTCATACGACCCCGTAGGGCCACCATCTCTTCTCTGACCATCCTGATTTCTGACCTCATCTATCCCACCTCCTTTCTCATCTCCTCAACTTCAATCTTGGCTGTAGACTCGACAACTTCCGGTTCACGCTTGACCTAGGGTTCCACTCGGCTGACTTCGTAGAAACACACCTCCTTCCCGTGCATGTACAACAACCCCTTGTTAAAAAAGTAGTCAACGTTGAAGAGTTCAGGAGGCTCACACATAATCACCTCAGGGGCCGATTTGGCGATCATTATAGTGTTTCGCTGAAGATAAGCCCCTAAAAGTTGACACGTGTACATGTGTCGGGAAGGGTTGGCGATCATTTGATGGCATGCCTGGGCTAACCAGTAGCCTAAATGCACCCGTACTCCCTTAGCCATACACCAAGTGAAGTATAAATCCGCCGTTGTCAAGGCCGAGTTGGCAGTCCACATGAGATTGTAGCTGATGAAGGTCTGAGCAAATCGATGTATGCGATTCTCTATATGAAACCCCTTTTAAATACTTGTCTTAAACTGTCCCACCTTCGGGTGGGTGATGAACTCCCAAGCTGATTGCGGTTTGAACCCAGGCGTAAATTTCGGCGCTCCAACCACCCGATCATTCCATAGCCCCTCATCGTCCTCCGTACGCGTAAACAACCACATTCGGAGGGACCATTCGCGGATACTCATTTCGTGCTCTTCGGTGAACAGACGGAAGGTGATGGAATCGGCGTCCAAGTCAGTGGTCGATTTCAAACGGAATGTAGAAAAGAACTCCCGTGCCAGCACCGTCGGGACCTCCACAGAACTGTGCTTCAACAACCAATCAAAACCGATGGCGTCAATGAACTGCCGGAATTCTTCATTGGAACCTATCTCTTTTAACTCCTCGGGATCATATCGTTTTCTAGACTTAGCGAGCTTACCCGGGCCACTCCGTTCTTTGTAGATCGCCGCCTGTTTGGGGTCATCAAACTTCTGCATCGCCTCAAGCAAACCCTTCGTAATCCATACCTCCGCAGGGTCAAAATTTAGTTCTTCCTCCTGCTCCTCTTCAGATTCACTAGACGGAGGAGGGTCGGTAGGTTCCTTGGTGAAGGGAACTCTAGTTGGGGCTAGGAGCGAAGCTGCCTCAAACTTGCTTCCTGTGGTAGGCTTAGCCTTCTTGACCTGGGAAGCAGCGGCTTGCTTTCCCTTCCTCTTCCGCTCGGCCGCCAGACGACGTTCCTCCTCGGCACTCTCCTCTTCGCCAGGTCTAGGAGAGTTTCCCTTCTCAGCTGCTGTGGTTGTTGGACCCAGCACTTCCCTTGCAGTTTGCTGGTCGGAGTTATCAATTTCGTCCAACAAGCTCCGGCGAGCTTGTCTCCTAGATTCCCGTCTGTCCAACGGCGAATCCGTCCCCTCCGGGATATCTGTCAGATCCACAATGAGATTAACCTCGTCCTCAACGGGTTCTTGTACTTCTTCAGTAATGGGGGCATCTGCCTCCCCTGACAACCCAGGGGTTGCCCCCTCAATATAAATAGGGGTTTCCCCCTCAGCAACCTCCTTCTCAGAAATTAGGGCACCGCAGCCCGCCATCCTTTCCAGGGTTCTCCCCCCAACAAATTCTTCACAAATACCAGGGGTCGCCCCCTCCAACTCACAAACAGGGGTTTCCCCCTCAACCTTATCAGTCAGGGTTTCCCCCTCCAAAACTTCACCAGAAATAACAGGGGTCTCCCCCTCAACCTTATCAGTCGGGGTTTCCCCCTCCAAAACTTCACCAGAAATAACAGGGGTCTCCCCCTCAAGATCACCAACAACAGAAACAACAAGGGTTTCCCCCTCAACAACCGTCATCTGTTCCATCTCCGCAACTAGATCTGCCCCTTGTCCCTGCTCTTCGCCCACCGCGACTTCTTTTTTCGGTTTGCCAGTAAACGGGTCGACTTCTGCATGTACAGTAGAGTGTCGGGAAATCGTATCCTCTGGAACTTGCGGCGGTGGTGGTGCGGTGGTCGTGGTGGATGTCGATGCAGCGGGCGTGGCCTTCCCCATCATTGTCGTGAGCAGGACGAAAGCTTTCATTGCCTCCTCCGGACCGCCAAAATTCTGCATCAGTTCTGCCATGAAAGTCACCGCGTTGGGATCGGCAGATCCAGCGGTGCTTCCTGCATTTGATGTGTTCTCCATTGCCTGAATCTGAAAATTCCTCAAAAACTTTGAAAGAATTTACGGGTTAGGGTTAGTGAATGTTAGGTATCGCGAGAGAGAAGAATTGGGGATTTTTTGTTTTGTGAGAGAGAGAATTTGTTTTTAGAAGAGATAAGCGCATGGGACGAAAGAAGTAAAAATGGGTAAGGGCGCGTACGGTTTTGCAGACGGTTGTAGGCGTGATGTAAACAACCATTCGCCTTCCCATAAAGTAATACTTGAATTTCAAAAACTGTACCACTTCCCTCCCAACCTAAGTTTCTCTGCCCCATGTAAATGCTACTCTCCGTGATACCACACTTAGGCAAAAAAAACGAAAATGAAACGCCAGACTCCCAGGTCAAGGATTCAAAACGTGACAAAACAATTTCCCTAAGGAGTCTGGTGATTCGAAAATATTTTTGGAAGATTAATTTTTTTCTCTTTGTTTGGTATTTATTTCTTTTATAAAAACAGCTGAATATGTACACTTTCAATTGAGCACTCTCTAGATTCACTGGTTCAGTGAAAAGATTAGAAAAAAAACATTCCAATTTACCTGACCCAGGAATTCATCGAGAGTATTCCCCCCAGATCAATTAAGCGATAATAGGGAGTGCGCGTAGTGGCACTTCCTCCACTACACACAACTCAGAATTATCCCTAAAAATCTTCACCCGATGACTATTAACAAGAAAAGGAGTAGAGTTTAAGGCACTTCCTTGGATCTCCACAGCTCCGTTTGCTCGAAGACACACGATAGTGTAAGGCCCAACCCATTTGGACTTCAGTTTCCCTGGCATCAGCTTGAGCCTGGATTGAAACAGAAAAATTTTCTGCCCCACTTGTAGTTCCTTGACCCGGAGATTTTTGTCATGCCAAAGCTTAGTCTTCTCCTTATACCACATCGCAGATTCATAAGACTCAAGCCTTAGTTCCTCCAGCTCCTGAAGCTGCAGTTTCCTCTCTTCCTCACAAGCCTGAGGGTTCATGTTAATCTCCTTGACCGCCCAGTATGCTCTATGCTCCACTCCTACGGGCAGATGGCACATCTTGCCAAAAACCAATCTGTAGGGTGACATTCCGATAGGCGTTTTGTATGCTGTCCGGTAGGCCCACAATGCATCTCTTAGCCTCTTACTCCAGTCCTTCCTTGACGGATTCACCGTCTTTTCCAATATCGCCTTTATCTCCCTGTTGGAGATCTCGGCCTGTCCATTAGACTGAGGATGATACGGGGTAGAAAGCCTATGGTGGACCCCGTATTTCCTCATCAGAGCCTCTATTGTCCTGTTATGAAAGTGCGTCCCTTGGTCATAAATAATTGCACGCGGCACTCCGTATCTATTGAAGATGTTGGCTCTAAGGAACTTGGCCACTTCTTTGGCCTCACAAGACGTGGTTGCCTTTGCTTCTATCCACTTCGAGATGTAATCTATAGCCACAAGTATATAAGTATTCCCATATGAAGATGGAAATGGACCCATAAAATCCATTCCCCAAACGTCAAAAATCTCGCAAACTATTACTGGGAATTACGGCATTTCATCTTTCTTCGAAATTCCTCCCGTCTGTTGGCATCTTTCACAGTTTTGGCAGAATTCGAAGGAATCCTTGTGTAACGTAGGCCAATAAAAGCCACTATCTAACACCTTCCTTGATGTTTTCCTCGATCCAAAGTGACCTCCACACGCTAGGGCATGGCAATGATTAAGCACATCTTTCTGCTCCCATTCTGGAATACACCTCCTAATTACTTGGTCGACTCCCATTCTCCATAGATATGGGTCGTCCCAAAAATTATACTTGGCTTCACTTTTCAGTTTCATCTTCTGGGCCCGGGTGATTGATTGAGAGCTTGGTACCTCTCCAGTGACCAATTAGTTTGCTAGGTCTGCGAACCAAGGTTCAGCGTTTAGATGACATTTTTCTTTATCAGAATCTCCTGGACCTGTTGTTGCCATCACCATTTCCCAACAGATGGGTCTAGGAAATGTTGCTATACAGTACAAATGCTCCTCCGGGAATGCATCAGGTATAGCTTCATCTGTCTCTCCTTGGAAAATCCTGCTCAAGTGATCAGCTACTTTGTTTTCTGTCCCCTTTTTGTCTCTGACTTCCCAATCAAATTCCTGCAATAGCAACACCCAACGGATTAATCTTGGCTTGGATTCTTTTTTCGCCAACAAGTACTTGATAGCTGCGTGGTCAGTGAAAACTATCACCCTCGACCCCAGCAAGTACGGGCAAAACTTCTCAAACGAGCATACTACCGCCAGCATTTCCTTCTCTGTGGTGTCATAATTCTTCTGGGTCTGATTGAGTGTTTTTGATGCATAAAAAATCACATAGCTTTCCCATCAATTCTTTGACCCAGCACTGCCCCCACTGCGTAATCGCTCGCGTCGCACATTATTTCAAATGGTAAACTCCAGTCAGGCGCCCTGATAATAGGGGCAGAGACTAGTTTATCCTTCAATAGCTGAAAAGCTTCCTTGCACCCCTCGTCGAAAACGAAGTCAACTTCATTATGTAACAAATGGGTGAGTGGTTGGGCAATCCTCGCAAAATCCTTAATGAATCTTCTGTAGAAACCCGCATGACCTAGGAATCCTCTAACTTCTTTCTGATTCGTCGGGTAAGGTAATTTTGAGATCACATCAACCTTCGCTTGGTCTACCTGTATACCCCTTTCTGAAACTACATGCCCTAGGACAATTCCTTCAGGGACCATAAAGTGGCATTTTTCAAAATTTAGAACCAAATGCTTTTCCTGGCACCTCCTCAACACTACATCAAAACTTGCTAGATAGGAGTCAAAAGAATTCCCATACACGGTGAAATCATCCATGAAAATCTAGATGCAATCCTCCAATAAATCTGAGAAGATACTCATCATGCACCGTTGAAAAGTGCCCGGTGCATTACACATCCCAAACGACATCCTTCTATAAGCATACGTTCTGAAGGGACACGTAAATGTAGTCTTCTCTTGGTCCTCGGGATCCACGTAGATTTGAAAGTATCCACTGTACCCGTCAAGGAAACAGAAATATTGCTTGCCTGCCAAACGCTCCAGCATCTGATCAATAAAAGGTAAGGGAAAATGATCTTTCCTTGTCGCTTCATTCAACTTTCTATAATCGATGCACATCCTCCACCCAGTAACTAGTCGAGTGGGCACTAGCTCGTTCTTGTCATTCTTGACAACCTGTATTCCTGACTTTTTAGGTACCATATGGACTGGACTAACCCATTCGCTGTCGGGTATGGAGTAAATGATTCCCAGCGAAAGCAGCTTCAAAACTTCCTTCAAAACATCCTCTCTCATATTCGGATTTAGCTTGCGTTGTGGATCTCTACATGCCTTCGCGCCTTCCTCAAGCCTAATGTGGTTCATGCTAAGATCAGGACTGATTCTCACTAGGTCGCAGAGAGTCTATCCTACAACCTTCCTATTTCTTCTGATCACATTCAGCAATTCCTTCTCCTGTTCTTTGGTCAAGTTGCTGTTGATGATAACGGGAAAAGTCTCATTCTCTTCTAGATAAGCATACTTGAGGCCTGGTGGGAGCACTTTCAGTTCTTTCTTCAGGGTGCTTGCTTCCTGGGGTAAGGGATTTTTCTCTGTTCCATCGGATATCATTTCTTTCCCTGACCTAGAAGAAGCCTCCATGCTCGCCACATGGGATATCTTCCTTGACTTAGCTACTCCTGGATTTTTACAGAATTCCAAGATTGCTCTAGCCAGCTCTTTATCTGATAATTCACTTGTGTTCATTGCTTCACACCATCCAGCCACTTCTCTGTCGATAGAGTAACTCATCTCCGAATTTTCAATCTGTTCCTGCATCGATAGCATGCAAATTTTCTACATCAAGAGGTTTTTTCATTGCTTCATCGATGCTAAAGGTATATTTTTCCCCATTGTAGTCGAGGCATATAGTTCCATAAAAAATATCAATTATGGTCTTGGATGTAAGGAGAAAAGGCCTCCCTAGGAGTACACCACTAGACTCAGCAGACTCATTGTCACTCATCTTTATCACATGAAAATCAGCTGGGTACAAGAAATCTTGCACTCTAACTATCACATTCTCAAGCACTCCTTCAGGGCAAATACACGACCTATCCGCTAGCTGGATTACCACTTTCGTATCTACCATACTTACCCCTACCAGCTTCTTGTAAATGGAAAGCGGTAACACATTTATTGATGCCCCTAAATCACACATTGCATGCTCAATTTGTACATCACCAATGGAAATGGGTAAGGTGAACATACCTGGGTCAGTACATTTTGAAGGCATCCTTCGTTTTTGAATCACTGCGGATACGTTCTCGCCTATCAGGATCTTCCCACTGGGTCTCGTCTTCCCAGCTATAAATTCCTTAATGAACTTGCTAAATACTGGTAACTTCAAGGCTTGTAAGAACGGAAAATTAATCTCCAGCTTCCCAAAGATGTCCATGAAGTCTACCGGTTCTTCCTTCTTTTTCCTAGCTTCCCCTAGATGTGGGAACGGTTTCATTTGTTTCTCTGCACCCGTAGAACCTCCAGCTGAAAACTCATCCGTTCCTTTTCTCGCCACCCCATTCTCTACTTCCGGCTCTGGGTCTAGGAAAAATGGCTCAGCCATACTTGGTAAAGGTTTCTCCAAATCACCTTCCTGAAGGTCATCTATATTCCTAGAACCCTCTGCTTCCAAATTCTCGGACTCAGGAGTTAGATCCTTCCTTACATTGTCCTTCACGGAAAGCGTTTCTTCCTCCTTCCTCATTGCTGGACCTTCATATCTTCGCCCATATCGTAAAGTGATCTGACTGATGTTAGCTCTGTCTGGCGGCCTTACTGAGGCAGGGATCTTCCCTTCATTTCCTCGCATCTCGCTCAAGGATGTAGCGATCTGGGACATTTGCTTTGCCAACATATCCATTGCTGCCTTCTACTCTAATTGAGCATCCTGGAGCTTATGCCCCACGTCATTGTTGGACTGCAAGTTTTTCTGCATATGCTGTTGAGAACTGACTAAATCATGTACCATATCATCTAGATTCCTTGGTGGTTTAGGATTAGACTGTCCTACACTTGGTCCTGGACTCAGATGTGGACCACTTCCTTGATTTTGGCCGAAGTTTCCTTGACCTCCTGAATTGTTGTTATACTGATTTCCCGGTCCTTGATTCCCCTGGTAGGTAGGTTGGGGATTCTGATAATTCCCGGTGTAATTCCTTTGATGTGGCGGCACATAAGAGTTCCCTTGATTTTGATTCCTGTTCCCCCAATTAGAGTGATCTCCCTGGTTCCCGGTTGTTCCTGCCGTTTTGCCCCTCCTGATTTCTCTCAGACCAATTAGTATGTCTTTCTGGTTGATGCATCAACTGAGTGTTCTATTGTGGAGGTGGCTGGTTCGGATCGTTGTCAGACCATCTAAAATTAGGATGGTTTCTCCACGATACATCCCTCTGTCTTCCGTGGTTCCAACTCCCATTTGGGTTCCAACTTCCCATCGCATTAGCCTGGGCCTGGTAATCTCCTCCTTGAGGATCATAATACTGCTGTGTTGGGATTTCTCCTGGACCTGGAGATTTATCCTTCACTTGTGCAGCTGGCGGAGTGGTTTTCTCTATTGCATTCAACAATGCTTTCTCGAGCCTATCTATTCGTGCCTCGACTCTCTCGTCATCATGCTCCCTCAGGGCATTTGCTGATCCTCTCCTCATAACACTCCTCGGGCTGTTGTATGCCTTTTTAGCCTCTATCAACTTTCCCAGAATCTCTCTTGCCTCGCTACCCCTCTTCTTCGTAAAATTTCCCCCGCTCGAGTAGTTCATCAAATCCTTCGACTCATGGTTTGCTCCTTCATAGAACAAATAATAAATCTCTGCCTCGATCATTCTGTGATTCGGGTAGGCGTTCAGCATACCCTTGAATCGCGACCAATATTGGCTCAACGACTCGTTGTAATCCTGCTTGCACTCCATTATCTCCTTCTTTAGAGCATTTGTCTTGTTGAAGGGGAAGAAATAATCTAGGAACTCCAATTTAAAGTCCCTCCATGTGCGAATAGAATCTGGGGGTAACCTCAATAACCACGTGTTGGCTTCCCCCTTCAAGGTAAACGGAACCGCGCGCAGGTGATAGTCCTCCTCCGTTGCATCATTTGGCCTCTTCTGAATGCTACACAATTTGCTGAATTCATTTAAGAACTCGTACAGGCACTCATTCCTACGCCCAGAGAATGTTGGCAGACTGCCGAGCACATTCGTCTTGATCTCAATGGCCCTCTGGCGCGGATTCATCACTATAGCTTGGGATGGCTCACCATCGAGATGGGCCGTGAGCGAACCAATCTTCGGATCTGGATCGACCACGTGTGCCATGTCTCCTATTTCTGCCTCTTCTGTATCTGTCTCTGAAGATGATTTGGGATCCTCCCTTCCTGACGAACTCCAACTCTCGTCGCTTTCTGAACCAAACGGAAATGGATCTCCTATTGATAAACCCGATCTGGTGGTGACCGTAGATGCTGTGTTCTTGATTTGCCAAATAAACTGCTGGTTCCTCCACTCAGATGAGTCACCACAGTGTCCAAACTGGGAGTCTTTGCTCATAAACTGATAATAAAGGAAAAGAAAGAAAAATTAAGAACTATGTACACCAAAATTATCAAAACACAATCAAAAAATTAAGAACTATGTACACCAAACGACGCCATTTGAAGCACGCTTGTCGTTAGTGTGAGTGTGTGTATAATAAACTTCTAGATCGAGCTGCAAAGTCCAATGAATCCACTAAACACTAGGTCTAGGAACTCAAGGCGACGCGGAAGACTCTGTCGATGGACACACAAACTCTCGCGTTTCAAAGATCCCTCAACCCGTTATACTATAGACTAGTATAGAGAAGCAAGGGGTCGATCCCACGAATATGGACATGTAAGAAGGTATCGAGAGATTTTTGGTTAGAAAACGGCTACTGCCACGCAAACTTGGGTTGAGATATAACTACTTCTAGACCTAAGCACGAAATTAAACACTAGACCTAGTAAACTGTAAACAGCATGCAGACATCGAACATCCTTAGATCTATGTAATTTTAAACTTACTTCCTAGACCAAGCAAACAATTACCAACTATAGCTAAACAGAACGCAAATAGAAGTGGGGACCAACTTCCAGAAATATCAAGTACGGAATAAAGGCCGCAACTAACAAACTATGAACCTAACTAACAATGACATGCTTAACTTTAGCTGAATCAAATAAGAAGATGAAGAAAACAGGGCACATACCGGGATTCGAACAAAATGTAAAAATTTGGACGTCGGAAGTTTGCAAACAACCGGAAATAAAACAGATCTACGTTTACTAGGCGAAATGAAATGAAAACACGAAAGCTAGGCATAAATCTCAATCACTCTTCAGATCCAACGTCAGAAACTCAATCCACTCCGGTTCCAAGCAAACCGAACCCAACAGCAACCAAAATCAACTCTATAGTTCCCGATTCACCCAGATCTACTTCGATCAACACCAGATTCCACCGATTCCACCCAAACTCAGCAACCAACACGAAACTCAAACATCCAACTCAGTAATCACAACAAACTCAAAATAATGAACATCCATAACAACATCAGCTCAAATACAGAAAATAGAAATTGCATAAACTACGGAAGTTTAACCAAAAACAGAGCCGAGCTTCGAATAGCGAAGCTCGGTGAAATCTTCAGCAGTTACTAAAATAAAAATGGAAATTATTTCTTCGCCATCTGCAAGGACGGTATTACACCACAAATGTCGAGAATTTAAAAGCAATAGTGACGGCAAACGCAACCCCCTTCGAAACTCCTAAAAATCCCCTAAGTATGCAGAAGTGTGTGAGCTAAGAACCAGAGGCCTAAGTGCCAAAAAAATCCCCGAGCATTGCATGCTCTCTTCCTTATATAGATGCGGTAGGATCTTCTAGAAACCTTCAAAGAAATCTCCATTCTGGCCTTCAGTTTCACGATCCCTCCGTCTAGTCATTTTCCTCCAATTTGCTCACTTATTCGCCGTATTTGCATGGTCCTTGTCATTCATCTTCTTTGTTCCTCGACCTCACGAATTCTTCTGAACACCTGGCTTAAAACATGTGTTAGACCCTATAATTGTTTTAATTCAACCCCTAGACCTATGCATGAAATTAGCCTTATCATATGCTTTTCGCAATTGATTTGTCGATCGTAGTTGAGATCGGTCTTGATCGGAGTTGGTTTTCTGAATTGATATTGAATCGGAGTTGAAATGATGTTTGAAATGGTGGATCTAGTTTGTTTGGTGATGATTCTGGTAGATTTAGCTTAGATTTCTGTTAATCGTTTGAATCTAGAATACGTGTGTTTGGATCTGCATGGAAAACCCTGTTACTGCTTGTTTACTTAGCTCAGTAGTTTAGATCTGATATCTGTTAGTTTAATTGAAGTGTTCATCATTTGATCTGAAGTATGCTCTGTGTTCATGCTCTGTTTTGTTCATTTCGTGCTTGTTTGTTGGAGAAGATGAAATCATTCGGTAGTTGTAGTCACGTTACTTTAGTTTGTTAGTTGCAGCTTTTGTCAGTAGCTAATTAGAGTAATCTGTTTTGCTGTTTACTTTTGCTTACCTTGTGTTTGGTTAATTTAGGAAACTCTTTTACTTGACCCAGGAAGTTTGTGAATGCTCTCAAGTTACTTTCGGATACGAATCATGCATGCAATTTTGTTTTACGTACTTTCAATTCTCCAGATCTGGTAGTTAGAATAGACTAGATTTCATTTCCCAGACCTAGTAGTTAAAACTCGACCCTCATGTTGCGTGGCAGCAGCCAAACCCCTCCAAAAGTTCTCTCCATGCATTCCGACCCTTCCATCCTCGTGGATTCGATTCAGACTTCCCTATTATAACCAATAGTGTAGAGGGTTGAGGTTTTGAGGCGAGATTGTTGCAACAACGACTGCATTCGGAAAGTTCACGATCTCCTAGACCCTGTGCTCTAGCGAATCCTCTGGACCTAAGAATTAAGCACAAACACAAAACAATAGCACATTCGTTCGCTCCTCAAATGGCACCGTTGCCGGGGATGGATGGCGTTATTTATGTTTGCATCTAGAGATTTTTGGCGTACATAGTTTTCATTCGTTGTTTTTTCATTTTCTTTTCAGTTTATGAGAGAGCTCAAGGTCAGGACACTGGAGTAACTCATTTGGTTGGGGGGAAGCTCGAGCTAGTTGGCAGATTAAGAAGACAGTCTCCCCTGTTACTACCCGATCTGGGTTGACAACAGGAGATCCAGTCCAGCTGAGTTCGGAAAGTGACGACGATCTAGTCTCAACCGTTAAGGAGGAAGTTGAGTCAACTGCAGACTCAGACGAAGGAACCGTCAGAAAGGCGGCTGAATCAGACAACGATCCAGAGATCGGCTCGCTTAATGCTCATTTGAACGGTGAGCCGGCACAAGCAATGGTGATCACCCATGCTCAGAGATTGATAGACATCAAGACCAACGTACTGGCGGTCATGCCACACTTCTATGGCCGTAAGATAGAATGTCCCTACGAGTTTCTACACGAGTTTTGAAAGCTCTGCAACATTCAGAAGAGGCCACCTAACTCGACCGAGGAGGATTATAGGGTTACATGCTCTGCCTTTCGCACTAAAGGGAGAGGCGAACACATGGTTACTGAGGTTGCCGACAAATTCTATAAGGTCGTGGGCGGATTTCAGGCTATTGTTCTTAGATTACTTCTTTCCATCGAACAAGACGAATGCAATCAAGAAGGAGATTCTGGCATGCCGACAAGATTATGATGAGGCGTTGAGTCAGTATTGGTCGCGTTTCAAGGGATTGCTCGATTCATGCCCCAACAACCGAATGTGCGAAGCGGAGGTATACAACATCTTCTATGAACGGGCGAATCCAGAGTCCAAGGATTTACTAAACTCTTCGAGCGGGGGAAATTTTACCAAGAAAAGAGTAAGTGAGGCCCGAGAGATTTTGGGCAGGCTAATCGATGCTAACAAGACTTACGACTCTCATCGCACCATCCTTAAGAGGGGATTGTAGAGGCGGTGAACGTGCAAGGTGAAGATCGAATAGATGCAAGGATAGATACGCTGGAGAAAGCAATTCTGGTTGCCTTAGGGAAGAACAATTCCCCAGAACCAGGAGAGAAGGTTAAACAACTGCCAGGTCCAGAGGAAGTGTACCAATGCTATGGTCAGCAGAACGAGGGCGATGGCCAAGCTCAAGCAAACGCCATGGGAAGTTGGAATCCCAACGGAAGTTGGAACCCAGGCAGACAAAGGGATGCTCCCTGGAGAGATCACCCAAACTTCAGAAGGTGTGACAATGATCCGAATCTACGACCCCAATAACAGAGCAACAACTATTCAAACCCTCAGGAGCGACAACCGAATTGGGTAAACAGAAATCAAGAGGGAAACAATTGGACCAATTGGCAACAAAATGACCATCCCAACTGGGCAAACAGGAATCAGAACAATCCCACAAGTTCATATGTGCCACCACACCAGAGGAATTACCAAGGTAACACTCAGAACTCTTAGCCCAACCATCAAGGTCAACAGGGGCAGAATCAATATCACAACACGGGAGGTCCAGGGAACTTTCGGCCGAATCAGGGACAAGGCTCAAACCACCCTCAAGGGACAAACATCAGCCCATTGACGAGATGGTGAGCGATTTGGTGAACTCACAACAGCACATTCAGAACAACATGCAGTCCAACAATGACGTGGTGCATAAGCTTCAAGATGCGCAGACTGAGCAGAAGGTAGCCATGGACATGTTAGCGAAACAGCTCTCTCAGATCGTGACATCTTTGCACGAGACGCGTGGGAACGACGAAAAAATTCCTGCCTCGGTTAAACCACCAGAAAGAGCGAACATCAGCCAGATAACCCTGAGATCGGGGTGAGAGTATGGTGGTCCAAGTGTGAAGAAATATGGGAAGTCCACTCTAACTCCATTGGAAAAGAAAACCGGAACAAAGGAGACCGGAACAGGGGAAGCTGAAACAGGGGAGGTCAGAACAGAGGATGATGACCAGAGTACGAACAGTGAGAAAGCAATACCCCGAGCAACTGATCAACATTTCCAAGGTCTAAGAGTAGAGACGGCAGTGGAAGAAATCAGGATAGACATGGGAGAATCTTCCATGGGAAACGTTAGCAATAGTGAGAGGCAAGTGAAACCCTTTCCCCACAGAGGTGAACCTAGGAAGAAAATGGAAGATCCAGTGGACTTCATGGAAATTTTTGGGAAACTAGAAATTAACCTACCGTTTCTCAAAGCTCTAAAGTTGCCCATCTTCAGTAACTTTATCAAGGAGTTCATCGCTGGGAAGACCAAACCCAGCGATAAGATTGTGATTGGAGAAACTGTGTCGGCAGTGATTCAGAAGAGGAGAATGCCTTCTAAGCGTACTGACCCAGGTATGTTCACTCTCCCCATCTCAATTGGGAACATTAATGTTGAGCATGCCATGTGTGACCTAGGTGCTTCAATAAATGTTTTACCGCTTTCACTTTATAAGAAACTGGAGGGAGTCAGAATGGTTGATACGAAGGTGCTGATTCAATTAGCTGATAAGGTCATGCATCAGTCCGGAAGGTGTTTTAGAAAACGTGATAGTTAAGGTGCATGATTTTCTGTATCCTGCTGATTTCCATGTTATTAAGATGAGTGAGTACCAGTCTGCCGAGTCTAGCGGCGTGCTTTTAGGAAGACCATTTCTACGCACCGCTAAGATAATCATTGATGTGTTTGATGGAACCATTTGTCTAGATTACCATGGGGAGAAGTTTACTTTTAACATTGATGAGGCTATGAAAAAGCCATTGGATATAGAGAGTATGCATGTTGTGGATGTGATTAACCCCCTGGTCCAAGAATTTCTTGAGACATAATTGATGCAGGAACAGGTGGAAAATTCAGAATTGAGTCACTCCATTGACAAGGAAGTGGGTAGCTGGTGTGAGGCAGTCAACACACTGGGAATGACGGATGAAGAGTTAGCAGAAGCAATTCTGGGGTTTTGCAAAAGTCCTGAAGTTACCAGGTCTAAGGAATTAGTCTGTGTCGCTACTGGGGAACATTTACAAGCACTGAAGGATTAATTACCAAGGAGCCAAAGAAGAATCCATTACCCTAGGAGACAAGTGCGACAAAGAAGGAACTGAAGACATTACCCCCAGGCCTAGGATATGCTTATTTGGAAGAGAACGAGATGTTTCCGGTAATCGTCAACAGCAATCTGACTCAGAAGCAGGAAGAAGAGTTACTGGAAGTGCTCAGGAGGAATAAGACAGCCATAGGATGGACTCTATCAGACCTGGTGGGGATCAGTCTCGATCTCTGCATGCACCATATTCGCCTGGAGGATGGAGCCAAACCTCACAGATACCCACAGAGGAAGTTGAACCCGAATATGAGAGAGGAAATTTTAAAGGAAGTACTTAAGCTACTTTCACTGGGTATTATATATTCTATTCCAGACAGCAAGTGGGTAAGCCCGGTCCATATAGTACCTAAGAAGTCAGGCATCCAAGTGGTTACAAATGAGAAGAACGAGTTGGTACCCACAAGATTAGTGACCGGGTGGTGGATGTGCATAGACTACCGGAACCTAAATGAGGCTACGCGGAAGGACCATTTTCCTTTACCATTTATAGATCAAATGCTGGAAAGATTGGCAGGCAAGAAGTTTTTCTACTTTCTGGACGAATACAGTGGATACTTCTAAATTTACTTTGATCCAGAAGACCAGGAAAAAACAACCTTCACATGCCCGTTTGGGACGTACGCATATAGAAGGATGCTCTTTGGATTGTGCAATGCGCCAGGAACTTTTCAGAGGTGCATGATGAGTATTTTCTTAGACCTGTTGGAGGAGTGTATCGAGATTTTTATGGATGCCTTCATGGTCTACGAGAATTATTTCGAAGCTTGCCTAGCCAATTTGGATCTAGTATTACAGAGATGCAGAGAGAAAAATCTGGTGCTGAATTTTGAAAAGTGCCACTTCATGGTACAAGAGGAAATTGTTCTGGGATACGTGGTCTCGGAAAAGGGGATTCAGGTGGATAAGGTAAAGGTAGATGTAATCTCAAAACTTCCGTACCCTACAAATCAGAAGGAAATAAGGGAACTTTTGGGTCATGCTGGATTCTACAGGAGGTTCATCAAGGACTTTGCAAAAATTGCACAACCACTTACCCACCTCCTGCAGAATGACGTAGACTTCAACTTTGACGAGGCATGTCAAGGGGCCTTCCAACGTCCGGAGGAAAGACTTGTATCAACCCCTATCATTAGAGCTCCAGATTGGAATTACCCTTTCGAGGTAATGTGTGACGCCAGCGATTTCGTGGTCGGATCAATCTTAGGTCAAAGAATTGAAGGGAAGAGCTACGTGATTTTCTATGCATCCAAGACCTTGAATCAGGCCCAGAAGAACTACGGCACTACGGAAAAAGAGATGCTAGCTGTCGTGTATTCCTTTGAGAAATTTCGACCATACTTGCTGGGTTCAAAGGTAATCATGTTTACCGATCATGCAGCGTTAAAGTATCTACTGGCAAAGAAAGAGTCTAAGCCACGATTGATCCGATGGGTGTTGCTACTCCAAGAGTTTGATTGGGAAGTTAAGGACAAGAAAGGCACTAAGAACAAGGTAGCTAATCATCTTAGCAGAATTTTCCAAGGAGAAACTGAAGAGGCTATACCAGACGCGTTCCCAGAGGACATCTATACTTCACAGGGGAAACCTCAAGCCTCATTTGTTGGGATAAGGTAATGGCCGCCGCGACTGGAGCTGGAGTTTCTAACAAAGGGAAGTACCCGCTGAATGTGGAACCATGGTTCACCTCAAGCCTCATTTGTTGGGATAAGGTAATGGCCGCCGCGACTGGAGCTGGAGTTTCTAACAAAGGGAAGTACCCGCTGAATGTGGAACCATGGTTCGCTGACCTAGCAAACTGCTTAGTCACGGGGGAACTGCCCAGTACTCCAAGTATTATTTCTCGGACCTAGAGGATGAAAATCAGAAGTGAGGCCAAGTATTATTTCTGGGACGATCCGTATCTATGGAGAATGGGGTTCGACCAAGTAATCAGGAGATGCATCCCGGAATGGGAACAGAGAGACGTACTAGACCACTGCCATGCATTGGCGTACGATGGGGATTTTGGTCCAAGGAAGACTGCTCGGAAGGTTTTAGACAGTGGATTCTATTGGCCGACATTGAACAAGGACGCTTACGACTACTGCCAAAATTGTAATCGGTGCAGCAGACCGGGGGAATTTCCACCCGAGATGAGATGCCCCAGATCTCAGTGATCGTCTGCGAGGATTTTGATGTCTGGGGGATGGACTTCATGGGTCCATTCCCATACTCCTATGGTAACTCTTACATTCTGGTGGCAGTAGATTACGTATCGAAGTGGATAGAGGCCAAGGAAACTGCCACATGTGAGGCGAAGGAGATCACTAAGTTCATTAAGGCAAATATTTTCAGTAGATATGGGGTGCCAAGGGCGGTCATTTCTGATCAAGGAATGCATTTCTGCAATCGGACGATGGAAGCGCTTATGAAGAAATACGGAGTACACCACAGACTCTCCACTCCGTATCATCCACAGAGCAAAGGTCAAGCAGAAATCTCCTACAGAGAGATCAAGGAAATTTTGGAAAAGACCGTAAACCCGTCGCGAAAGGATTGGAACAGAAGGCTAGATGATGCGCTTTGGGCCTATCGTACTGCATACAAGACCCCCATTGGTATGTCACCATATAAACTTGTGTTTGGCAAGATGTGCCACCTTCTTGTTGGGATAGAGGATAAGGCTTATTGGGCAGTCAGAGAAATGAACATGAAACCTAAGGTCTGCGAAACGGAAAGGAAGCTGCAACTGCAAGAGCTGGAGGAGCTGAGACTCGAGTCTTATGATGCTGCAATGTGGTACAAAGAAAAAACCAAGTTGTGGCACGATAAAAATCTCCGGATGAAGGAACTGCAGGTTGGGCAGAAAGTACTCCCTTTCCGGTCAAGGCTGTAGCTCATCCCAGGAAAACTTAAGTCTAAGTGGACAGTACCTTACACCAACGTGAGCCTTAGAGCCAACGGAGCAGTGGAGATTCAGGGAGGTATTCCTAACTCTGTTCCTTTTCTGGTCAATGGTCATCGAGTCAAGAGGTTTAGGGATAGTTCGGAGCTGTGTGTGGTGGAAGAAATTCCACTGCGCGCAATCCCCACTATCGCCTAAGAGATTGAAGGGTTTAAGTAATCTTTGGAAATTCTTTGGTCAAAGAAATGACATGGAATTTGAAAATTTTCAAAGCAAAACCAAATTCCCAAGAATACTTAAACAGTTTTTGTACATATTGTTAATATTCCTTTTTGTGTCTCTTAAGAAAACCCAAACAAAGAGAAAAATCTTTTAATCCAAAAATATTTTCGAAATACCGAACAACCCTTGGAAGGTCAGTTGAACTTTGAAATGTTTTTTCTATCTTATTTCCTTGACCTGGGAGTTCGGTACTTCATTCTTTTGTTTAATGTTGTTTTTTTTAGTTGTGTGATGAAGGGGACAGCAGTTACACGGTTGTTAAGCTTAAGGGAAGAATTATTGACAAAATGGGGGGAATTTTCAAAATTTGAAATTTAAAATTCAAAAAAGAAGAAATTTTATTTATGATTTTCAAATCCTTTTGTAGAGACGGTACGGTCGCTCACGTCACACGCAACCGTCTCTCTACTCTCTTTTGTTTTATTTGGACTCCTTTATTATTTCCCACTGCCTCTTTTAAAACTTCCCCTCACGCTTATCTCCCTCACAAACACTTTTCGTATTCTAGAAACCCTAATCTCAAATTTCCTAATTTTCTGTGTGTAAGCTTCCGACGTTACCGTCACCAGCCACCAAATTCAGACACTATGGACACCCCAGAGCAGCCAAAACACCAAGAAAAGGAAAGTTGTAGGAGGAAGAGTAGCGGCTAAGCCATCGGTTGAGCCGGCTGCTGAGCGACAATCGACATCTCAACCCACACTCACCGATCCCCCAACTGCACCCACCAAGAGAAGGCTGGAGATGCCTTTGGAACCATCCGTCACGTCCGACACACTAGCAGCTGAAGCCGACCAAGAACGGATCGTGAACGAATTCTTTCAGAAATTCAGTTGGGGAGCGCAGGCTAGTGCAATCTATGCCCGCCTGGCAGAGGTTTGCAGAACGGGAGAGGCAACCGCTACATCAACTCAGGCAACCACCGTACAATTGCCCACAAGCGGCGCGTCTGAACCCCATACCGAGCCCACAGCAGGGGATCAAGAGACCGCTCAACCGCAGATGGCCATAATGTCGGTTAAAGAGTTTCCTTCTTCCGATACTCAGGTGACGGTACCACTCTTAGCGCCAGATTCAACACTTGCCGATGAGGCAGCCAGCCAGGAGGAAGATAGAGAGCAGGATGTTAACAATGAAGAGATCCCGGATATTGCCTGCGAACCAGAGCAAGAAAGGGCTAGTTCTGCGGAGGATGAGGGTATAGTAGAGAGTGATGAGGAAACATAGAAGCTGAGGAAGAGGGTGTAGAGGAGAGTACGGGAAATGGAGACGCCCAGGAAGAAGGTGAAGAGGACGAAGAAGGAAGTGAAGAGAAAGTTGCAAAACCGGAGAGTAAGGATACTCGGTAGGAAAGAAAGAAACACGGAGGCAGAGACAAGTGGAAGAAGTGATGGTGGCCACGGGGCCACGCAAGTTGAGATCTGATACCAAGGCGAGCGAACATACAACCAAACCCATCAAGGTGCATTTCGCTCACGAAGCTGAAGCGGTTACAAGGGGGGAAGATAGAGACTCAGAAGAAGGCGATGCTGAGGAGCCTATTTATTTACCAGAAAAGGTGGTAGTCACGAAGAAGCTTCTAGGAGAGATGGCCTATTTCAGTGATCCTAAGAAGGCCAGGACCTATGCTGAACGTGGAACGAAGGGCAAACAAGCCAAGTCAGGGAAGAGCTATCACCCTGAATCCCTTCAAGAGATAGAATCAAAAGAAGAATTCCTCTCCTACATCAATGCAATCAGGTTTGAATGGCTGCTGAGCCATAACACTGTGGAGGTGCCAGTAGCCCTTGCTAAGGAGTTCTTCACATCATTCAAATTCAAGTCTACCACGGATAGTGACACTGATTCAATCTCGTTCCGCCTATTCAATGTTGACACCACAATGAGCACCAGGGAGTGGTCTTTGAGGTTGGGATTGCTGGCCATGGAGGAGGATGTTTGAGGGGGATGGGATGAGAGACAGATTGCCCCTAGAAAAACCCCAGGATTCGACACGCAGCAGGCGTGGGAGCTTATTACGCCAATCGCGGAGGGCGTTTCAAGACTAGCATATCAAAGGGAGTCCACATCACCAACCACCTCATTTGCTTTGCCTAGATTTTCGTCGGCTATAATCTGATGGGACAGGTCAGCTCCACCTTAACAACACCTGAACTATATTTTACCTAGTATATGTTGAAGGGTGTGAAGGTCCACCTCGGCTACTGGTTAGCCCAAGCGTGTCATCTGATGACGACGCACACGTCACGCGACCTCTATGCTTGCCATCCACTCAGAGCCTATCGGCAGCGTAATATCACGATGACGATCGCGAAGTCGGTGCCATCTCTGGAAATGTGCGATCCCCCAGAGAAATTCAATTTGGACTTCTTATTCAACAAGGGGCTATTGTACACAAAATACGACGAGGTCTATTTCTATGAGGTTGGCCAGACTGAGGCGGCGGGTAAAGCGGAAGGGAGGTCAATACCGGAGGCAGCCACACCGGAATGGAAGAAGGAGATGGAGGGACTCCGGGCCGACATTCGGGATATCAAGACTGAGATATCCTCGTTGACCTCCACAGTCCTGGGGATGAAAGAGCCGCTAAGGGTGCATACGGTTAAAATGACCGAAGCCCTGTCCTTAATGATGAAGATGGTTAATTTCGTAGGCCAGAAAACAACTCGACCCCTACAAGACCTCTCCATTGGAACTACTCCCCAGAAATTCACCCTGGTTGCCCCAGTGACTATGCCGATCAAGAAGAGAAAGGAGCCCACCCCATCAACCACCAATGAATCAGCCGGCACATCAACCAAACGTCAGAAAGAAGAAGAAACCACAACCACCACCACTATGCTAGCGAAGGCCAGGAAAGATGCAGCCACAACGACACTACCGAGAGGAGCTCCCCAGAAACCTGGACCCCGCAGGGGCCAGGGACAGAATTAATCAGACCCCCCATGTAAACAAGTAATTTTTAGTTTCTTTTTTAGTTTTAGTCTTTTTCAGCTTTATTTTTTTTTTTAGTTTCCATGCTAGGTTGTTCGTTTTTTTTATGCTCTCTCCCACTTAGGCCACGGCTTGGCCTAAGTGTGAGAAGTCTATATGCCTAGTATGTTTTGTTTTTCTGTGTTTTCTTGCGTATCTGCTCACACCCATTACTTGGCCTAAGTGTGAGAAGATTATTTCGTACAAGTTTTGTTTTGTTTTTTGCCTTCCTACACTTGGCCCAACGCTTGGTCTAAGTGTGAGAAGTTTGTGCCTTGTTGATTTATGTTTTCTGTTTGTGTCGCCACTAACTGCCCTGCTTTCCACTTCATGAGGATTGTTTGGGGACAAGCATAAATGAAGTGGGAGGGGGGACGCAGTTAGTGTCTTGTACATATTCTGTTAGGTCTAAGAGTTGTTAGTTTTTTTTTAGGTTCTGTGTTTTGCATAACTGGTATAACAAATAGCGAAAGCCCCTTAGGGAGAGTAATTGAAGAGGAAATACATGTTGATTTGTGAATCTTTCTTCCTTAATAAATCTAAGTCAGTTGGAAGAAGTAAGGACGATAGAAAATGCCTGAATTTAAGCTTATTGTGAAGCCCTCTTAAAAGTGAGTTATGAGCCTAGAGTAGAAAACTTTCTAGTAAACACTAAAAAAAGAGAGAGAGGCTGCCATTGATGCTAGAGGAGAAATGACATAGATAGTAAGGACTAATGGCAATAGGAATAACCATTTTGAGCATTATTCTTTCGAACCTGCTGAACCTGCCTCACTGGAAAGATACCCCTTAGTGATCTCTTTGGGCCTGTACGAAAATGAATCCATTCGTTGGAACCTTTAGCCTTCATGCCATGTGAACAAAGGGGCAGGGATGGAGTAGCTCGATGGTAGGGGTATAAGACAGATTGAGAAACAAAAGAGAAAAGGAAAAAATATGTTAGAAATAATAAACGGGCAAGGAAAGTTGTAACTTGTAGCACCCCGAAATTTTGCGACTTTTGTTTCTATTAATGTGGATGGTGAATGGAAATTTCCTTTATGGAATTTGATTTTCTATGGGTTTGAGTTAACGATGTGAAACTAATTGTTGAGAGTTATGTGGAATAATATGATATGTTTCCAATGTGTGAATTAAATTAAATGGGATCATGCATATATTTCTGGTCATTTTACTTGGAATTTTCAGCCCTCCTATCCATTGGAAACAATATTTTCTTTCTTGGATTTAACTAATTGTTTTGGGATATTCATCCAAATTAAATCCACACCAACTTATTCCCATGTTACTCTGCATAAAATTTCGACCCCTTGCCCATTTATTGGCATTTTCGAAATCTTCTATTAATTAGGAGAATAAATTATTTTGTAGATTTAATTGGTACTTTATATATTTCCTTTCTTGAATCCAAAATCCAATTGAATCTCTCCATATCCTATTTCAATTAGGATTTGACTCTTTCATTCCTTAAAACCTCATAATTTTCGCCCATATGCCTTTCAATTACTTGTGGGATAAATTTATTTGTTACCTATTTTGTGGGAGTCTTTTCCTACAAGAAATTACCAAATTTAAATCCTATTCCTATTTGATTTGAGGATTTAAATATTTTTCCTTGATTTCTCCTATTATACACGCCCCTTTTTATTTCCCCACTTAGAGATGCTTGAATTATTTTGTTACCTTATTTATGGGATACTCAATATCTTTACCTATTTTGTGAGTATCTTTCCCTCCAAGTAAATACCAAATCAATATCTATGCCAATTTAAGGGCATAATTTTCCAAAATCCCTCCCCCTTCAATACACGCCTATTTTGCTAAAATTGTGGGAATTATTCATTGACCTCTGTATTATTCTCCCACAATTTAATTATTTTATTTAAGCATGGAATTAATCATTGCGTATAAAAAAAAGAAAAGCCCTAACCCTAATCTTCATAATACACGCCTCTTTTCCTCCCTCTCCTCCTACACGTTTTTTTCCCTCTCCCCTCTCTCCCAAGTGCTCCAAATCAATCCTTCATTGTTGCTTCGATTTGGAGTTGGAAACTCAAGATCCGTTCGCACCAATTGTCTTTTCTACCAATTGTTTTCAAGAGAAAGGTATAATTTTTGATCCACCTTTCCACTTCTTATCATTGAATCCATGATTTTGAACCCCTCATGCATATAGTGAGTGAAGAATCGTAAAGTTAAGAATTTAATTGGTTGGGAAGGATGGTTGCGCAAGAATGTTTGTGTGTGTGCGTGTATGTACGTGGGCGTGTGAGTGTGTGAATGAATCATTGGTGAATGTTATGTGTGATTAGGAAAGCATGGTGGTAATCTCGTTTTTGAAGCATGAATATGTGTTTGAAGTGTGAATATATATGTGTGAATGTATGATAGATGAACTAGGGTTTGTGAATGTTGAACATGAAAACTATTGTGTTCGGACGGTACGTCCCGATGAGTATTTGACTGATCAAACGATCTTATTTTGATATGAATTTTTAACTGGATGAAGTTTTAGATGTCTTCCGTGTTGTGTCAAAATTTCATCTTCTTTTGATGATGGATGAATTTATAGCGAATTTTGTTTTTTGAACTACGCAGTCCTGCCAGAAATTATGTTCCGACCAGTGAGTTTCATTTTTGTTTTGACTGATCAAAAGATATGATTTTGGTGTGAATTGTTAACTGGATGAACCTTGATGAGTCTACTGGGCGGTGACCAAAGTTTAGCTTCGTATGATATCGGACAGAATTTTAATGATTTTTACAAAAAGACTGGCTGTTCTGCCAGATTCTGGTTATGTTGAAATAAGCTTTTGTTGATAAGTTTTGAGTGAATTACATGATACATGTGTGAATAAGGAACGCATCCTATGATGTGGCTATGTGTTGCACGTTGTTGTATGCTAGGGTGTTCGTTTTGTTTATGTTGGTGAACGTTTGGGATTGGCAATATGAGAAAAACGATGAAAGGAACGATAGGGCATGCACAATGAATGTATTGATGGAAAGACTGATTGTGTTATGGTGTTTACAAGGGTTGTGCGTACGTGGGTACCAAGAGCAAGGGTCGCATTAAAGTTGTGAATTGTGTGTATAAGCAAGCGAGGTGGACTTTCTTTTACTAAACTCTTTTACGCTTTCAAAAGTATGATACGGTGTTATAAGGGTGGTTTAAAGTGTTATGTCATGCCATGGTTGTTTTGATGTTGAGATTGTTGCGTGATGCCTAGTTCGTTTGAGCTTGCTCCGTTAGGCTATAGGGCTGTGTTAAACGAATTCGGGTCTGAGTAGGGGCGCAAACCCTATCAGGCTGTGTACACTGGTGGGATTGGGAGCCGTCCTTGCTAGTCGGCCGGTCTCGTGGGCAAATAGTGTGGCCACACTTTCGTCGCACTATGGTAAGAGGATGTGATTGTTTGATTGATGAGAAAGTGGGGGAAATTGTTTTGACTGGCCAGTCTATGAAACTGTGTTTGTGATACTCGATGATATTTCTTTTCTAAATGTAAAAACTCGAGTTCACTATGGTATGGGTGACATAACTTTATCAACTATTTTGGCGTGTGCCCACTGAGTATATCAAGTACTCAGCCCTGCATGTGTTTTCCCTATGTGCAGGTTGAGCGGAATGTTGCGGCAAATGTTGAGTCGAGGCTTTAGATTCCCCGGATGCGTCGTGTCTTCATACATGGGCGTCATCCTATGACTCTATCTAGATACTTGATTTCTGCTGCCTTGTTGAAATTGCTTTCCTTCTAAAAGTCTTTCGTTTTTCCCCACACTATGTTATGACATTATTTACCTTGAGATATTAATTTGTTGTTTAACTATTCGATAGACCAAAATATTTCTTTTGGAAATTTATTTAAGTTTTCATAATAAATGTCGACCTTTATTGTTTTTCCCATACACACGATTTCCCCGTCTTTACTATCCTTAGTGAGGGCGGGCTTGACAGAGTGATATCAGAGCTTTGTTCTTTCGCTCTGGTCCGAGAGTCTTCTTTCAACTTAAGTCTAGATTTGTACCCATATACTAAAAGTGTCACGAAGGCTCAACATCCGAGGCATCACGCTCAACCAAAACAAAATTGAGGTATGTTTTAAATGGTTGAAAGAATATGAAAATCGTTGATGGGATGGTATGAATGTATTTGCAAGAGTATTTATGCGTATGGAAGTTATGTGTGAATATGATAATGTGACGGTATGGTTATGTTGGAACGTGAGCATGAATTGTGTGATGTCATAAATGTGTGTTATGTGCGAAAGTACTATGACGTGGGCATGTGAACATAGGAAGCCTTAAGATAATATTAAACTTGATTTGGGTCTGAGGGTGTCATCACCCGTAGGAGGTCTAATTGATATTGTGCAAACTTGCTCGAACGTTGATTTCATCTTAGGAGAGTTAGGAGTAGTAGCTCGTCTTTTACACGTCATGCCTTTGGAGAACATCGACATAATTTTGGGAATGGATTGACTTGCCCAGAACCACGCGGCGATCCACTGCAAGGAGAGAAAAATTTCCTTTCGAGCCCCTAGCAAAGAGCCGACTATCTTGTATAGAATCTCCATGAACCGACGAACCTCCATAATCTCCGCCTTGTAAGCAACCACGATGATCATAAAAGGGAGTCCGGCGTATCTTGTGTACTTGAATGGTGATGAGAAGAAGGACTTGAAGGTGGAAGACTGAAAGTCCACGGGAACTGTGTGCTTCTGTGCTAGGTCAAGCTTCGCAAACCCAGAGAATCCACTAGATCACGAGGTCTAGGAACTCAGAGGATCTCAGAAGTCTCGGTCATTGGACACACAAATTCCGCCTTCAAAACCCTCAACCCGCTACACTATGAATTAGTACAGGGAAGTAGGGATCGATCCCACGAAGATGGATGCGTATGAAGGCATTTAGGTGATTCTGGAAAGGTGAATTGGCTGCTGCCACACAATTTTGGGTTGAGGAAAGGTATTACTAGACTTAGGAATAAAATCTAACACTGGACCTAGGAAACAAAGAACAACATGCAAATATCGGACATCCTCGTAACTTAAATATCTCAAACAAATTTCCTTTACCTTGTAAACGGCTACCTAATTAGGCTAAACAAAAAGTAAACATGCCGTAGGGACCATTTCCAGAAACGGTAAAGTACGGATCAAAAGCTGCAGATAACAAACTCTGAATTTAACTAACAACGACATGCATCTCGTTACCTAATTTAAACGCGAACATGGAGAAAACAGAGTAAAAATCCGGATTCAAACAGAACATACAGATTCGGTCGTCGGAAACTGACTATCAGACGGAAACCAACAGATCTACTTTGTCACGCCCGCATTTTCTAAGGATAGAAAACACGGTTGACCGCGACTAGGAGAGGGTTAAAGGAGCGGGGAAGAAAGGGGGAAAACAACACAACTCGACCATAGCTCGAAACAAATGGGAATAGCTCGGATAAAATTAGAGTATCTTAACAATCAACAACTCAAAAATGAATATCATCTCAGCGATACAAGAACTCAAAAGAAGGACAACTACTTAGCGAAAACATCTGAAAGACACTAAAATAATTTCCATTGTAAAAACTCGGTTGATCAACCATTTTCCCATAGCTATCTACCATATCTGATCCATTGATGACAAGGAACGTGGCCACATTCCAAGTCACTAGACCGGCCAACTCGAAGAGATAGCGCATGATCTCCATAGGTGTACACTAGCCTGAATAGGGACTCACTCCCTAGACAGACCCGAATTCGATTATCCATTGATGGAAAAAGCCACATCAGATAGGTTCCATAGAATAAAACAAACCACGGCATGACAAATATTCATATCATTTTCACATAAAAATATACTTAGGGCATAGCCCTTATTTAAAAAGAAAGCCCACCTCAAGTTCTTAACCCGAAATTATTTCCTTTCCCTTGATATCCCGTCTCGCTTGCAAGGAATCACCTTTAGCATTTAAATAACACATAAATCAACACAATGAATCAAGTAAATAAATAAGATGCATGCACCCTAATTAAAATCGTTTATCTAGTTTCTCAGTTTTCGATTATTCGGCGATCGCGTTCCTCCGTTGGCTCCTCGTATTTCCACCACGATGTCAGAATAAAATCCCAAAATTATATAAGCGCTTAACCCAATTATCGCAAGTATTTCCCCTCGCAATTACATTTATTTCGAAACTTGGGGTAAATTATTTGTACATCGAATTATTCTGAGAATTAATTAAATAATTTCCCACAATTAATTTAATTATCAACTCAAAGATTTACTTAATTATCAGCCCAAACTAAATATCACTATCCATCTTATTTCTCCAATTCAAAATTTGTGAGGCCCAATTAATTATCACTATCCACTTTAATTCAATAGGCCCAATTTCTAAAAAAAAACAATGAGCCCAAAATCCTTAAAATAAAGGGAGGCCCAACTAATATACTCCCCACCTTCACGCCTCACTCTACCTCTCTCTCAATCTCTCTAATTCTCTCTCTCGACAAAACTGACGAAACTCTCAATATCGTCGTCGCCTGCTCTGATTCATCCCACGACGCCGGCCACCACCGATTCGTCCTCGGCGTCCAGCCACCGCTGCCGTCAGCAGCGTCCAGCCGCCGCCGCAGTCAGCTGCATCCAGCCTCCCATCGGTAGTCGTGCAGTCATCTCGCCGGAAGTCGTCGTCGCAGTCGTGGAGTTTCTCCTCCAGCAGAGCAGCGACGAGCTTCCATAGAACCGAGAGGCTCTCCTCGTCGTCTTCGGGCCAGCCTTCGCCTGCCTCCGCCACTGCAGTGAGAGGGGTGGTCGTCATTCGGTTTCTGCTGTCGTCGTCGTTCGGTCTCTGCTGTCATCGCCATTCGGTAGGTATCCCTGCCGTCGGGCTCCTCCTCCGCAACCGTCGCCCCTACGCCGCTGTGTCGCCTCTGAACGTCGCCGTTCACCGGGTTTCTAGAGCAGCCGCTGCTGTCCGTCCAATCCAGCCAATGTTCATCACCGAACAAACCCCGAAACGTCCCGAAACCAACCCGAACAACCCCGCACAACCCCGAAAGATAAGTTCTATTTACCAAATTATGTTCTTTTGCATTTTCAATTAATTGCCGTGGGGTGTTCAGTTGTATTGTTCGGTTCATTGTTGAATATCGATTTTGTTAAGTGTGCGAGGTTGATGTATATGGTATACTATGCTTATGAACTGTAATTGAACGATTGAAAAGGAGTATACCTTGAACAGATTTTGAGAAAACAACCGATAGCTCCCTCCTTCGATTGGGTTCCTCGGTTTCTTGAATCTGATTGAGAAGAATAGGTCTTGGTTTTCTTGCTTGCAGAGAACGATAGGTGAGGGAAGAATAAACTGATTGAAGATTTAATTTAGAGGAAGGGTGGTTAAAGATATGGGAAAGATTTAGGGGAGAGGGGAGGCGGTTAATACGTGAGGAAGGAGTGGAGAGATTTGTTTTTCCTTTTTTTTGTTGTGTGATATTCATTAATTTAATTTATTTTCAAATTTATTTGCAGATCACGAAGGAGGAAAATCTTTGCAGAATCTTTATTTAAAGTTTGAACTATGGAATAATTGGTGACCAAGTCAACTAGGAAAAGATTTAATTAGATTAATTTGATTTTTTTTCGGGGTATTACAATCTACCCATCTTAACAAAAAATTCATCCCGAAATTTACTTACGTCCTTCGAATGGTTCGCACCTAGCTTGCTCCAAAGTTTCACGCAATTCCAAGAAAAAGTTTCATGGTCCATTGGCCTCCATTCGCACTCTCAATCTCCTTGCCTCGTTGTGCCTTGACAAATTAGGGGTTCGCCCCAAACTTTTAGATTTTCGTTCGTTTTCGTCACTCGGGAAAGTGATAGATTATCTCAACTTAAAACTACGGTTCGCGCGTATTCAATCTAGCCTACAACATAAGCACTCTATGTTCACAATTTTGGATTCGAATTTTGGATTCTTGGAATTATGAAACTTTCGTTTCTATGTGATTAAGTGTTTTGCGTGAAATAAATTTTCGTGGTTAATGTGGAATGATGAGCTTGATGTTTTATATTTTCCAATGTGGGGAAATAATTAATAGGATCATGCATTTTTTTTTGATCCAATTCATTGGAATTTTCGGCCCCTCCATTAAATTTTGGAGGATATTTTGTTTGTTTCCTAATTTGTGGAATCCCTTTTTATTCAAATAAATTCCTATGTCTAATTAATTGGGGATGTGAATATTTTTTTCTCCTACTTTTCTTCCATATCACACGCCCCCTATGCAATATTTTCCTTGTGGGAATTTAATTAATTGTTGCCTATTTTATGGGAGCCTTTTTCCTATAAATAAATTGCCTAATTTAAATCCTATTCTTTTAATTGGGGATTTAAATAATTTCCTTGTGCAATTCCTTATGGAAATT
Source organism: Salvia splendens (assembly GCF_004379255.2). Classification (NCBI taxonomy): domain Eukaryota; kingdom Viridiplantae; phylum Streptophyta; class Magnoliopsida; order Lamiales; family Lamiaceae; genus Salvia; species Salvia splendens. The sequence continues at coordinate 25,603,220 of NC_056035.1, forward strand.
TTTGGCCCCCCACCATTATTTTCATACTTGGAGATTTAATTTATTTTGTTCCCTTGTTTATGAAATATTCACTTTTATTTCCTAAGTTGTGAATATATTCTCTCCAAGTAAATACCAAATAAATTCCTTGCTATTCCTACATGGAATTTTCAAAAATTTCCTCCCCTTCCCACATGCTTATTTTATTCTTTTAATTGTGGGATTTATTTAATTGTATTTTTCCCCACAATTAATTAATTAATTGATTTTAAACCTAACCCTAATCCTATAAAAACACCTAAACTAAACCCTAGCCCCCATTCTCCCTCAATTTTCGTGCCTCCCTCCTCCCTCCTCACATTCTCTCCAAAAAACTTCAGCCACCATTGTTTCTTGCATCCATTGAAGTTTATTTTCAAGAATCTCCGACGAATCACCTCGTTTCTTGGTTCTACCGATTCATTTTGTCAAAGAAGGTATATTGGCTTCACTTTTCCTCATTCTTTTCATTTGAACCATGTTCTTGAATCCTACATGCATGTAGTGGGTGTAGGAATCGTAGATCGCAAGTTTAATCGGGGGGAAAAGTGAGTTTGCTTGAAAACTTTGATAAATATGCGTTTTCAATTGATTTGTGTGAAGTTTGATTTGAATCTTTGGTGAATGATGTAAGTTTATGTGCAAACATGATTAAGAGAGTCTTATCAAGCATGATTGTGTGTTATAAGCATGAGAATTGGTGTTTGGATGATTGAGAAGGAAACCCTAATTTAGAAATTGTGTATCTGTTATCTGTGATGTTCGACCAGTAGCTTCTGATGAGTAATTGACCTATCAAACAGCCGAATTTTGATATGAAAATTTTACTGAGTAAACTTCAAGGTGTTACCTGTGTCGCGTGTGAATTTCAGCCCTTTTTATCGAAAATTTTTAATAAATTTTTGAAGTTAACTGCGCAAATCTGCCAGAAACTCGTGTTCTCGCCATGAATGTTTCGTTTTCTGTTTGACTGACCAAATGACCTCCGATTGATATGATTCTTGAACTAGATGAAAATTTGAAGTGTCTTCTGTGTCGTGTTAAATTTTCAGCCTTTTTGGGCATTGGATGAATATATGGTAAATTTTTCAAATGAACTGCGCAGTGCTGTCAGAAATTGTATGTTCCGACCAGAGAGTTTAATATGTGATATGACTGATTAATGACGTGATTTCGGTGTGAAAATCTTCATGGATGAACTTGAATGTGCCCTCTGTATTGTGACCAAAATTTAGCTTCATATGAGGTCGGGAGAATTTATAGTGATTTTTACAAAACGGTCGCGCAGTTCTGCCAGTTTTCTACCTTGTTAAAATGACACCTAGTTTCAAGTTTCAAAGTATTATATGATGCATGTATGTCCAAGGAACGTGTTTAAATGTTGAAATCACTTGTGATAAGTTGGAATGTGTTACGTGTGTCTTTACACCCTTTTGACGTATGTTGGGTTGGGGAATGTGAGAAAAACGATGAGAGAGAAAACGATAGGACATGCATAGTAAAATGTTGATGTGGAAGGCTGACTTGTGTTGTCATTGACAAGGGTGTTGTGTACTCGTGAACTCGAGGATCGTGAGTTGCTATAAGTTGGGTTGTGAATTTGCTAAGCGATCGAGGTGGGCTTTCTTTTCAAACCTCTTTATTTTTCCGAAAATATGATGTGGTGTTATAAGGGTGGTTTAAAGTGTTATGTCATGCCGTGAATGTTTTGATGTTGAGATTTTTGTCTGATGCCTAGTTCGTTTGAGCTTGCTCCGTTAGGCTATAGGGCTATGTTGAGATTGTGCTTGATGCCTAGTTTGTGAGTTCGCTCCATTAGGCTATAGGGCTATGATAAACGAATTCGGGTCTGAGTAGGGCCGCAAACCCTATCAGGTTGTGTACACAGAGGGGATCGTGAGCCGTCCTTGCTAGTCGGCCGGTCTCGTGGGCGAATAGTGTGGCCACACTTTCGTCGCACTATGGTAAGAGGATGTGATTGATTGATTGATGTGGAAAATGAGGAGATAAATTGTATGGACAGACTTGGATTTTTTGTGTTCTCGTGATATTTCTTACTATATAAAACTCGAGATCACTGGTATGGATGACATAACTTATTAAAATTTTTTCGGCATGAGCCCATTGAGTACAACAATTACTCAGCCCTGCATATTCTTTTTCTTATGTGCAGGTTGAGCGGGATGTTGCGGTGGATGTTGAGCTGGCTAAAGACCCTAGGATACGTTGTGTCGTCATACATAGGGTGATCCTTGACTCTCCCTGAACCTTATTTATCAGCTGCTATGTTTTAAATTATGTCTTAAGACCTTAATCTTTTCGTGTTGTGTTTGAACATGTATGGCGGTGTTAGGTTTAAACGAGTGTTTACGTTGTCTTTCTGAAAATGGTGTTTTCCGAGATTTAAGTTAAATGTTCGTTTTACCTGTGTTTTTTTATATATATAGTTGTATTTCTTAAGTCAAATTTTTCCGGTGCCCTTTATAAAAGTATGTTTCTTTACGTCTTTTAAAAAAAATGACCTTAAACTTCTTTAAACTAAGTTGTTTTTCTTCTTTAAGTCTTAAGTTGTTCTTTTAAACTGTTGTCCATGCACGTCGGTCACGATCGCCGCGTTTGTGATACCCCTGGTATGGGCGGTCGTGACACGCACTTCACATTTACATTCATAAAATTTTGACATAAAATTTCTTTACACTTTCACACTTTCCTCAAAAATTTCCACATCTTACTTTTACAGTAAAAGTTTTGACTCTAAACTAAAACGTACTTTCGCATCAACTTTCATCATTTGTATAAAACACTCCATAGAATAACACATTATACTTTGCACCTCATAACATCACACTTCCATCGCTCAATTTTTCAAAAGAAAGAGTTAAAACTATTTTTCTCGTAACTCAAAAATTTTTGAACAATTCATAAACACAGTATTTTCCATTGATCAAATCTTTTCATATAAACAAGTCATTCCATTGCAAGAAATACATCTTTTTTATCACCATAGACTTTCATCTTCTCACAAAACATATATATATATATATATATATATATATATATATATATATATATATATATGTTTACAACCATAGCTCATCTATCCCATTTTAAAACATACTTTGTTTTCTCTTCTATCCCATTGTAAAACATACTTTGTTTTCCTAACCATAGCTTCTCATCTCCTTTCATGAAAACTTTCTCATAAAAATTTTTCATAAAAATAAATTACCTGTTTCTTGGTTGAGCATGGCGAAGCGGGGTGTTGAGCCTCCAATACACAATTATTATTTTATCCTCTTTTATTTTATTTTATTTTATTTAATATTTTAGTTTAGCGAAACAAGTCTAGACTAAGACAGAAAAAGACTCTCGGGTCCATAGCGGAAAGAAATATTGCCCTGATACCACTTTGTCACGCCCGCATTTTCTAAGGATAGAAAACACGGTTGATCACGACTAGGGGAGGGTTAAAGAAGCGGGGAAGAAAGGGGGAAAACAACACAACTCGACCATAGCTCGAAATAAATGGGAATAGATTGGATAAAATCAGAGTATCTCAACAATCAACAACTTAAAATGAATATTATCACAACGATACAAGAACTCAAAAGAAGGACAACTACTTAGCGAAAACATTTGAGAGAAGGAACATGCCACGTGTGAAGACATGACACATTCTAGACACTTAAATTTCTTCAACGGTCTTGCTCAACACCCACCACAACCGTCACGCTCAACCTGCACATTTTTAAAAAGAAATGCAGGGCTGAGTACTTGATGCACTCAATGGACTCATGCCGAAAATATTTTATAAAAAGTATTTATTATGCCACCATTGAGTGACCTCGGGGTTTTAACTTTAGAAATCGCCCAAGTCACTAAAATAATTTCCATTGTAAAAACTCGGTTGATCAACCATTTTCCCATAGCTATCTACCATATCTGATCCATTGATGACAAGGAACGTGGCCACATTCCAAGTCACTAGACCGGCCAACTCGAAGAGATAGCGCACGATCTCCATAGGTGTACACTAGCCTGAATAGGGACTCACTCCCTAGACAGACCTAAATTCGATTATCCATTGATGGCAAAAGCCACATCAGATAGGTTCCATAGAATAAAACAAAACACGGCATGACAAATATTCATATAATTTTCACATAAAAATATACTTAGGGCATAGCCCTTATTTAAAAAGAAATCCCACCTCAAGTTCTTAATCCGAAATTATTTCCTTTCCCTTGATATCACGTCTCGCTTGCAAGGAATCACCTTTATCATTTAAATAACACATAAATCAACACAATGAATCAAGTAAATAAACAAGATGCATGCACCCTAATTAAAATCGTTTATCTAGTTTCTTGGTTGGCTCCTCGTATTTCCACCACGATGTCAGAATAAATTCCCAAAATTATATAAGCACTTAACCGAATTATCGCAATTACATTTATTTCGAAACTTAGGGTAAATTATTTGTACATCGAATTATTCTGAGAATTAATTAAATAATTCCCCACAATTAATTTAATTATCAACTCAAAGATTTATTTAATTATCAGCCCAAACTAAATATCACCATCCATCTTATTTCTCCAATTCAAAATTTGTGAGGCCCAATTAATTATCACTATCCACTTTAATTCAATAGGCCCAATTTCTAAAAAAAACCAAGGAGCCCAAAATCCTTAAAATAAAGGGAGGCCCAACTAATATACTCCCCTCCTTCTCGCCTCACTCTATCTCTCTCTCAATCTCCCTAATTCTCTTTCTCGACAAAACTGACGAAGCTCTCAATATCGTCGTCGCCTGCTCCGATTCATCCCACGACGCCGGTCACCACCGATTCATCCCCGGCGTCAGCGTCCAGCCGCCGCCGCCGTCAGCTGCATCCTGCTACCCGTCGGTGGTCGTGCAGTCATCTCGCCGGAAGTCGCCGTCGCAGTCGTGGAGTTTCTCCTCCAGCAGAGCAGCGGCGAGCTTCCATAGAACCGAGAGGCTCTCCTCGTCGTCACCGGGTCAGCCTTCGCCCACCTCCGCCAGTGCAGCGAGAGGGGTGGTCGTCGTTCGGTCTCTGCTGTCATCGCCGTTCGGTAGGCATCCCTGCCGTCGGGCTCCTCCGCTGCAACCGTCGCCCCTACGCCGCTGCGTCGCCGCTGAACGTCGCTGTTCGCTGGGTTTCGAGAGCAGCCGCTGCTCTCCGTCCAATCCAGCCATTGTTCATCACCGAACAAACCCCGAAACGTCCCGAAACCAACCCGAACAACCCCGCACAACCTCGAAAGATAAGTTCTCTTTACCAAATTATGTTCTTTTGCGTTTTCGATTAATTGCCGTGGGGTGTTCAGTTTTATTGTTCGGTTCATTGTTGAATATCGATTTTGTTAAGTGTTTGAGGTTGATGTATGGGGTATACTATGCTTATGAACTGTAATTGACCGATTGAAAAGGAGTATACCTTGAACAGATTTTGAGAAAACAACCGATAGCTCCCTCATTCGATTTGGGTCCTCGGTTTCTTGAATCTGATTGAGAAGAATAGGTTTTGGTTTTCTTGCTTGCAGAGAACGATAAGTGAGGGAAAAATAAACTGATTGAAGATTTAATATAGAGGAAGGGTGGTTAAAGATATAGGAGAGATTTAGGGGAGAGGGGAGGCGGTTAATACGTGAGGAAGGAGTGGAGAGATTTGTTTTCCTTGTTTTTTGTTGTGTGATATTCATTAATTTAATTTATTTTCAAATTTATTTTCAGATCACGGAGGAGGAAAATCTTTGCAGAATCTTTATTTAAAGTTTTAACTAAGGAATAATTGGTGACCAAGTCAACTAGGAAAATATTTAATTAGATTAATTTGATTTTTTTTTCTGGTTATTACATACTTCTACTAGACGAAGTACACAGAACACAAAAACGAAACATCAAATTCATGCACAATCAACTAACTCTGCTTCAGATCCACACGTCAGACGCTTAATCCACTCCGGATACAAGCAATCCGAACCCAATTACGACTAAAATCAACTCCATAAACTCCGATCCGACAAATCTGCTCCGATCAACGACAATCCATCCACGATTCTATCTCAACTCCATAGATCAAGTGCGAAAAGCATCCATTCAAGCAAATAACTATAAACTCAGAAACAAACATCATCCATACTCGAAATTCACATCTCCTTAACAAGAAATAGAAATTGCATAGAAAGGTTCAACAGTAATTCGACAGTCAAACAAACCGAGCTTCGAACAGCGAAGCTCGGTGAAATTCGCAGCAACAAACAAAAATGAAAGCAGTAATTGTTTCTTCGCCCTACGTGAGGATGGTGTTACATAACAACTAACTGAAAGTAAAACCCTAACCCTCCCGAATTCCGAAAACCAAATGTGTAGAAGTGTGCGAGTGAGCTGAGAGGCGAAAAAAAAGATCCTCTCTGAGTTGCATGCTCTCTCCCTTATATAGATGCGGAGGTGATCTACTAGAAGCCTTCATAGGAAATCTCTGTTCTGCCCTTCAGCTTTAGTGATCTCCTTCGTCTGGTCATTTTTTCTTCATAATGTTCACTTTATCTCCGTATTTCCTTCGCCTTGTAATTATCTTCCTTTCTTCCTAGGCCTGGCGATTCCTTCTACACATGGCTCAAAAAGATGTGTTAGACCCCGTAAATGCACGAAATTAATCCCCTAACCAATGCTTGAAATTAGCCTTATCAAACTGCTCACACTTAAACCATGCTTGTCCTCAAGCATGAACGACAAGAAAAAGAAATAAGGCGAATTTCAATGCATGGTTATCCTATGACCGACTCTACAGACTCATAGAGAAAAAACAAACACTTAAAGGATACAAAAACAACAAAGCATGAACTAGTTGCAACTTTTGGGCAGCCGTCCCCACAAGCTTGAGGTCTATCCGATTCGTCTACAGTCTCCAAATCCTCCCCTTTCCTTCTTCTACCTAATCGGTCTGTCAGTTTGTCAAGATAGCCTATTGACTTCCCAATTGTTGGATTCACTCGATCTCTCATTCCTCACCAGGGGTGTTAGGATCGATTCACTCTTAAATTTTTGCCACACCACTGATGCTTCGGGTTATGAGAGTTTCTCCTTCCTACAGTCCCCTTTTTCTTTTAATTCCTGGGTCAGGTTACTATTGCTTCCTGCCCTTATATTTCTTTCTCTTTTTTTTTGTCTATATATTTTTATATCCCAAGGACTTCGTCCAGCTTATACCTTCGAATTTAATTTTATTTCTCCCCTGGACTTCGTCCAGCTTATACCTCCTTTTCCTAGACTTCGTCCAGCTTATACCTCCTTCTCTGGACTTCGTCCAGCTTATACCTCATTTTCCCTTTTTTTTTTCTTTTTTCTCCTTCAGACTCTTCTCCCTAAGCACTCAGTGGCGCCCCCCCTTTTTTTAGCTCAAAGTGTTTAGGCTTATAACTCACTCTTATAGTGGGGCTTCAAACCGATGTCAGTTTATTAAGGAAAAAGGCCTCAAAGTTGACATGCATCCTATCTTCAATTGCTTTTACTAAGGGAATCATGCCTTATTGTATTCACTAGCTCATGTGACACACAAAAACCTAGACCTAAAGACTCCACCAACTCCCTCCCCCTCCCACTTCACTCAAGCTTGTCCCCAAGCTATCCTAGTGAAGGGGGGAAACATGGAAGTATGAACAGACAGGAAACAAACACAAAAAGCACAACACACAAAACAACAAACATATACAAGCAAAACAAACTTCTTACACTTAGACCAAGCAACGGGCTAAGTGAGAGAAATTACAACAGAACAAAAGCCAAAACATGCCTAAAAGAAACACAAGCCAAAGTTTGGGCTAAGTGGGAGATAACACATATAAATGCAGACACATATAGATATCACGAAGCATGCTAGAAAAACAAATGCAAAAACACGAACTCAAAACAGCAAACATATAAACATATAAAAACGGAAAGAAAACGAAAATAAAAACTGAAAAGTAAAAGTTACTTGGTCATTGGGGGGTCTAAATTCGGGGTCTGGCCCCCGCGGGAGCCAAACTGGGGTGGAACATAAGGGCGGGTCACTTTCACTTGTTTCCTAGCCAGTGACGGCGGCTTCTCCTCTTCCTTCTCACTCTGTTTCGACACATTCTTCTTCACAGACAAGGGTTTTGATGCAGACAGGGCTAACAGGGGCTTGGACATGTTGCTGGGTCTAGAGGGAAATTTCTTTTGGGGCTCGGGAAACTTCTTCTCCATCCACTGGGTCATCATCATCAACTTAACGGCTTCCGCCATACGATCATTCTGCGCGCATGACCTCACCACCAGATGAGTAATACTGCCCCTGAGGGCCTTTATCTCTTCTCGGACTCCGCCGAGTTCTTTCCTTATCTCTCCCATCGCCTTTTTCATTTATTTATAATCCACACTGGCTACCGTTTCAACACCATCCTGCTCCGTCTTCACCTGGGGTTCCATTCTTCCCACCTCATAGAAACACACATCCTTCCCGTGCATGTAGAGTAAGTCCTTGTTGAAGAAATAATTAACACTGAATATCTCTGGGGGCTAGCACATGACTACCTCGGGCGTGGATTTGGCTATCTTCATGATTGTGTTGCGTTGGAGGTATGCACCTAGAAGATGACATGTGTACATGTGGCGTGAAGGATTGGCGGCCATCTGATGACAAGCCTGAGCCAGCCAATAGCCCAGGTGTACCTTCACATCTTTTGCTATACACCATGTAAAGTAGAGGTCAGCAGTGGTCAAGGCAGAATTGGAAGTCCTCATCAGGTTGTAGCTTATAAATGTCTGGGCAAATCGTAAGATGCGGTTCTCAATATGAAAACTCTTTGAATAGCTGGTCTTGAATTGCCCCACCTTAGGATGGGTGACCAACTCCCATGCAGACTGTGGCTTAAACCCGGGTGTGAACTTCAGAGCTCCTACCATGCGTTTGTTCCAAATGTCCTCATCATCCTCGACGCGAGTGAACAACCCCATCCGTAGGGACCACTCCCTGATATTCATCTCGTGCTCCTCAGTAAACAGCCGGAAGGTGATCGAGTTCGCGTCAAGATCAGTGGTGGGTTTCAGCCTGAATGTTGAGAGAAACTCTCGTGCTAACACCGTTGGCACCTCCGCAGTGCTATGTTTCAAGAGCCAATCGAACCCAATGGCACCAATATATTGATGAAACTATTCATCTGAGTCAATCTCCCACAACTCTTCCGGATCGTACTGTTTCCCAGATTTCGCCAGCTTACTGCTACCGCTGCGCTCCTTGTAGGTTGTTGCCCTTTTTGAATCATCAAACTTCCCCATTGCTTCAAGCAATCCTTTTGTCAATCAGACCTCTGCCGGCTCAAAATTTAGCTCTTCCTCTTGCTCATCCGTCGCTTCATCCTCAGACTCACTAGGCGGACTAGGGCCGACCTGTTCCTTAGCGAAAGGAACTTTTGTTGGGGTAGGAAGTGGAGCATCACCAGATTTGTCCGTTGCGGTCTTCCTGGATTTCTTGGGCTGGGAGGGAGCCGCATGCTTTCCTTTCCTTTTGCGTTCCGCAGCTAGGCGGTGTTCTTCTGCTTCATCCTCCTCCCTGCTAGACCCAGGGACATGCTCCTCTAGTCCGCCCTCCGTACCCGGGGCTAGGCACTCCTCTTCTGCTGTAGGTCGGGCGAGATCATCAATCTCATCCCTCAAACTCCTTCTGGCCCTACTCCTGGCCTCCTTTGGATCCACCGGCTAGCTGTGGCCTCCGGATTCTCTACCAGATCTACCACCAATTTTAGCCCACTTTCCTCGGGCACCGAAATTTCTTCAAGAACGGGGGCCTCCCCCCCTCAGACAAACTAGGGGTTCCCCCCTCAACATAAACATGACTTTCCCTCTCAACAACCAACTGATCAAAACAAAGGGCTTCACCACCCTCAAACTTCTCCGGGGTTTCCCCCTCGATTTCTACCCCTTCGGTAATAATGGTTTCCCTCTCAACAGCCACGTCATCAAAAACCAGGGTTTCCCCCTCAACAACCTGTGTTGTACTTTCTTTACCAACCACCAGACGCTCGAGTTCTCCGGCTAAACCACCCTCGTCCTCCAGAATGTGGGTATTGTGAGAGAAAAGATTTGGGGGAGATTTTAGAGTTAGAGAGAGAGTTCGGTTTTTAGAGATTGGAAAATAAAAAGAATAAGGAGGGAATATTGGTATTTTAGGTAAGGATAGGGGACGACTGCAGGCATGATGTAAGCAACTGTACGCCTTCCCATAAAATTTGAATTTCGAAACTTTTACAATTTCCCTCCCAAATTCTGGTCCAAAAATCTCTCCACCCCCATGTAAATGCTATATTCCGCAATATCACACTTAGGAAAAACAAAAATGAAATGCCAGACTCCCAGGTCAATGATTCAACATGTGACAAAACAGTTTCCCTAAGAAGTCTAGTGTTTTGAAAATATTTTTCGAAGATTAGATTTTTTTATTTGTTTGGCTTTGTTTTTACTTTTTGAAAAACAATTAAATTATTTACACTTTCAATTGAGTACTCTCGAGATCCCCTGGTTTAGTGTATAGATTAAAAATGCATCCCCATTTATCTGACCCAGGAATTCGTCGAGAGTACTTACTCTCTAAACCGATTAGGTGATAATAGAGAGTGTGCGTAGTGGCACTTCCTCCACCACACACAACTCAGAATTATCCCTAAAAACTTTCACTCGATGACCATTAACAAGGAAAGGAGTAGAGTTTGAGGCACTTCCCTGGATTTCCATAGCTCCATTCGCTCGAAGGCCAACAATAGTGTATGGCCCAATCCACTTGGACTTCAGCTTCCCAGGCATCAGCTTGAGCGTGGATTGGAAAAGGAGAACCTTCTGACCCACTTGTAGTTCCTTGACCCGGAGGTTTTTGTCATGTCAAAGCTTCGTCTTCTCCTTATACCTCATCGCAGACTCATACGACTCAAGCCTTAACTCCTCCAGCTCCTGAAGCTGCAGTATCCTCTCTTCCTCACAAGCCTGGGGTCTCATATTAATCTCCTTCACCTCCCAATATGCTTTTTTGCTCCATTCCCACGGGCAGATGGCACATCTTGCGAAACACCAACCAATAGGGTGACTTTCCAATAGGTGTTTTGTATGATGTCCTATAAGCCCACAATGCATCACCGATCCTCTTGCTCCAATCCTTTCTTGACGGATTCACCGTTTTCTCCAATATTGCCTTTATCTCCTTGTTTGAGATCTCTGCCTGTCCATTAGCTTGTGGTGGACTCCGTATTTCCTCATTAGAGCTTCTATGGTTCGGTTACAAAAATGCGTCCCTTGGTCAGATATAATAGCTCGGGACACACCGTACCTGTTGAAAATGTTAGCTCTAAGAAACTTAGCCACTTCTTTGGCCTCACAAGACGTGCTAGCATTGGCTTCTATCCAGTTTGAAACGTAATCTACAGCCACAAGGATGTATGCATTCCCATACGAAGACGGAAATGGGCCCATGAAATCCATCCCCAGACGTCAAAGATTTCGCAGACGATTACTGGGACTTGCAGCATCTCAAATCTCCTTGAAATTCCTCCAGTTTGCTAGCATCTCTCACAATTTTGACAGAATTCAAAAGAGTCCTTGTGTAATGTAGGCCAATAAAATCCACTGTCTAGGACTTTCCTCGCAGTCTTCCTTGGCCAAAAATGACCTCCACACGCCAATGCATGACAATGATTAAGCACATCCATCTGCTCCCATTCGGGGATGCATCTCCTGATTACCTGGTCGGCTCCCATCTTCCATAAATAAGGGTTGTCCCAGAAATAATACTTAGCCTCGCTTTTAAGCTTCATATTTTGGGCCCGGGAAATTTCCTACGAACTGGGTACCTCTCCTGTGACCAAGTAATTTGCCAGGTCTGCGAACCATGGTTCAGCGTTTAGCTGACACTTCCCTTTCTCAGCATCTCCTGGACCTGTCATCGCTATTATTTCGTCCCAACTGATAGGTCTAGGAGATTTTCCTATGTAATACAGATGTTCCTCCGGGAAAGCGTCAGGTATAGCTTCCTCCGTTTCTCCCTGGAAAATCTGACTCAGATGGTCGACCCATTTATTCTCTGTCCCCTTTTTGTCTCTCACTTCCCAATCAAATTCTTGCAAGAGTAACACCCAACGGATTAACCTTGGCTTTGATTCTTTCTTTGCCAGCAAGTACTCGATAGCCGCGTGGTCGGTAAAAACTATCACTCTCGACCCCAGTAAGTATGGTCGGAATTTCTCGAATGAATATGCGACTGCTAACATTTCATTTTCTGTGGTGTCATAGTTTTTCTGAGCTTGGTTGAGTGTCTTCGAGGCATAGAAAATCACGTAACTTTTTCCATCGATCCTTTGACCTAGTACCGCCCCCATGGCAAAGTCGCTTGCATCACACATTATTTCAAACGGTAGACTCCAGTCGGGTGCCCTGATGATAGGGGCAGACACTAGCTTATCTTTCAATAATTGAAAAGTCTTCTTACACTCTTCGTCGAAGAAGAAATCAACATCATTGTGCAACAAGTGGGTGAGCGGCTGAGTAATCTTCGCAAAGTCCTTTATGAATCTTCTATAAAAACCTGCATGCCCTAGGAATCCCCTGACTTCTTTCTGATTCGTAGGGTAAGGCAATTTCGAAATCACATCAACCTTTGCTTGGTCCACCTGTATGCCATTTTCCGAGACTACATGCCCCAAGACGATTCCCTCGGGTACCATGAAGTGACATTTTTCGAAGTTAAGAACCAAATTCTTTTCCTGGCACTTTCTCAATACTACGTCCAGGCTAGCTAAGCAGGACTCGAAAGAGTTCCCATATATGGTGAAATCATCCAGGAAAATCTCGATACAATCCTCTAGTAGATCTGAGAAGATACTCATCATGCAGCGTTGAAAAGTGTCTGGCGCATTACATAGCCCAAACGGCATCCTTCTATAAGCATACGTGCCAAAGGGGCACGTAAACGTAGTCTTCTCTTGGTCTTCGGGATCTACATAGATCTGGAAGTACCCACTGTATCCGTCAAGGAAACAAAAATATTGCTTTCCAACCAGCCTCTCTAGCATCTGATCAATGAAGGGTAATGGAAAATGGTCCTTCCTGGTTGCTTTATTCAGTTTCCTGTAATCGATACACATCCTCCACCCAGTGACAAGTCGAGTGGGCACCAATTCATTCTTGTCATTCTTAACTACCTGAATTCCAGACTTTTTAGGCACCATGTGAACCGGACTGACCCATTCGCTATCCGGAATGGAGTAGAAGATACCCAGGGAAAGCAGCTTCAGCACTTCCTTCAGAACTTCCTCCCTCATGTTTGGGTTCAGCTTACGTTGCGGGTCCCTACAGGCCTTCACACCTTCCTCCAACCTGATGTGGTGTATACAAAGATCAGGACTGATTCCTACTAGGTCTGAGAGAGTCCATCCTATTGTCTTCTTATTCCTTCGGATTACCTCCAGTAACTCCCTTTCCTATTCCTCGGTCAAGTTGGTATTGATGATTACTGGAAACGTCTCATTTTCTTCAGATAGGCATACTTGAGCCCTGGTGGAAGCGTTTTCAATTCCTTATTGGGGGTACTTGTTTCCTGGGGTAAGGGATTTTTTTCTTTCACATCATTTATCATTCCCTTTCCAGACCCTGAAGAATTTCTCATACAAGCCACATGGGCTAATCCCCTTGACTTGGTTGACTCTGGATTCTTACAGAATTTCGACATAGCTTCGGCTAGCTCTTCATCCGATAATTCCCTTGTGTGCATTGCCTCACACCAACCAGCTACCTATCTGTCAATAGAGTGACTTGACTCTGAATTTCCAATCTGTTCCTGCATCAACTTGGTCTCAAGATATTCCTGGACCAGGGGGTTAATAACATCGATAGCATGCAAATTCTCAACATCTAATGGTTTCTTCATTGCTTCATCTATGCTAAATGTATATTTCTCCCCATTATATTCCAGGCATATTGTTCCATCAAAGACATCGATAATGGTCTTAGCTGTACGCAGAAAAGGTCGTCCTAAAAGCACCCCGCTAGACTCAGTAGATTCATGATCGCTCATTTTAATAACATGGAAATCGGCTAGATACAGAAAATCATGCATTTTGACTATAACATTTTCCAAGACTCCCTCTTGACAAATGCACGACCTATCCGCCAATTGGATTACCACTTTTGTATCCACCATTCCTACTCCTACCAATTTTTGTATATGGAAAGCGGTAAAACATTTATCGACGCCCGTAAGTCACACATAGCATGCTCAATTCTGACATCACCAATGGAAATGGGTAGGGTGAACATACCTGGGTCATTGTATTTCGAAGGCATCCTTTGTTTTTGAATCAATGCTGACACGTTCTCGCCAATCAGGATCTTTCCACTGGGTCTGGTCTTTCCAGCTATGAAATCCTTGATGAATTTGCTGAAGACCGGCAATTTTAAAGCCTGCAAGAACGGTAAGTTGATCTCTAACTTTCCAAAGATGTCCATAAAATCCACCGGTTCATCCTTCTTCTTCTTCTTAACCTCTCCTCGGTGCGGAAATGGTTTCAATTGTTTCCCTACTCCTGTAGAACCTCTAGCTGAAAACTCACTTGTTTCCTTCCTCACTACTTCATCCTCCACTTCTGGCTCTGGGTCTAGGAAAAATGGTTCATCCACACTTGGTAGTGGTCTTCTTAGATCACTTTCCCGAAGGTCATTTCCTCTTACAGTGCTCCATACTTTCGAATTCTCAGATTCAGGAACTGAGTTCTTCCCTTCTTTGCCTTCTGTGGGAGGTGTCTCGTCATTTATCCTCATCACTGGACCGTCATAACCTCGCCCAGATCTTAAAGTGATTTGACTGATGTTAGCTCTATCTGGTGGCCTTACTGAGGCAGGAATCTTTCCTTCGTTCCCTCGCATCTCGCTCAAGGAAGTCGCAATCTGGGACAATTGCTTGGCCAACATGTCCATTGCTGCCTTCTGCTCCAACTGAGCGTCTTGAAGCTTATGCACCACGTCATTGTTAGATTGCAAGTTGTTCTGTATATGTTGTTGCGAACTGACTAGATCGTGCACCATATCATCAAGATTCTTTGGTGGTTTAGAATTGGGTTGGCCGGGATTCGGTCCCGAACCTAGGTTTGGTCCACTCCCTAGGTGCTGGTGAAAATTTCCTTGACCTCCTGAACTATTGTTGTACTGATTTCCTGGCCCTTGGTTCCCCTGGTAAGTGGTTTGGGAATTCTGATAATTTCCAGGGTAGTTCCTTTGGTGTGGCGGTACATAAGAGTTCCCCTGGTGGTTTTGATTCCTGTTTCCCCAATTCGAATGATCTCCCTGGTTCCGGTTGCTCTAGTTGTTCTGCCCCTCCTGATTTGTCCCAGACCAGGTAGTCTGCCTTTCTGGTTGATGTGTCAAGTGGACGTTCTGTTGTGGAGGTGGCTGGTTCGGATCGTTGTCAGACCATCTATAATTGGGAAGATTTCTCCATGGCGCATCCGTATGTCTCCATTGATTCCAACTTCCGTCTGGGTTCCAACTCCGCACCGCGTTAACTTGGGTCTGGTAATCTCCCTCTTGAGGGCCATAATATTGCCTTGGTGAAATTTCTCCTGGACCCCGAGGCTTCTCTTTCTCTTGTGAGGCTGGTGGGTTAGTCTTCTCGATTGCACTCAAGAGTTCTTTCTCAAGCCTATCTATTCTCGCCTTGACTCTTCCTTCATCTTGCTCCCTCAGAGCATTTGCTGACCCTCTCCTCATAATATTCCTCGGGCTGTCGTATGCCTTTTTGGCCTCTATCAGCTTTCCCAAGATCTCTCTTGCTTCACTTCCCTTTTTCTTCGTAAAATTTACCCCGCTCGAAAAATTCATCAGATCCTTGGATTCAGGGTTTGCTCCTTAATAAAACATATAATAAATTTCTGCCTCGATTATTCTATGATTCGGGCAAGCATCTAACAATCCCTTAAATCGTGACCAATATTGACTCAGAGATTCATCACACTCCTGTTTACACTCTACGATTTCCTTCTTAAGAGCGTTTGTCTTGTTCGAAGGGAAAAAGTAATCCAGAAACTCCAACTTGAAATATCTCCATGTCCGGATGGAATCTCGAGGCAGACTCAGCAGCCATGTGTTAGTCTCTCCCTTGAGAGCAAATGGAATAGCACGTAGGCGATAATCTTCCTCTATTGTGTCGTTGGGCCTTTTCTGAATACTGCACAGCTTGCTAAACTCATTTAGAAACTCATATGGACACTCGTTCCTACGCCCGGAGAACGTCGGTAGAATGCCTAGCACATTTGTTTTAATATCGATGGCCCTCTGATTAATAACTATAGCCTGGGCTGACTCACCATCTAAATGGGCAGTGAGCTAACGGATCTCCGGATCTGGATCGACTACTTGTGTCATGTCTCTGATCCTCGCCTCCTCTGTTTCTGTTTCTGAAGACGACATAGGATCTTCCCTTCCTGACGAACTCCAATCCTCGTCACTTTCTGAACCAAACGGAAATGGATCTCCCATAGATAATCTCAATCTGGTGGTGACCGTAGATGCTGTCTCTCTGACCTACCATGTAAACCGATCGTTCCTCCACCCAGATGAATTACCCCATATTTATAGCAAATTTTGTTTTTTTGAACTGCGCAGTCCTGCCAGAAATTGTGTTCCGACCAGTGAGTTTCGTTTTTGTTTTGACTGATCAAAAGATATGATTTTGGTGTGAAATTTTAACTGGGTGAACCTTGATGTGTTTACTGGGTGGTGACCAAATTTTAGCTTCATATAATATCGGACGGAATTTTAATGATTTTTACAAAAAGACTGCGCTTTTCTGCCAGATTCTGGTTTTGTTGAAATAAGCTTTGTTGATAAGTTTTGAGTGAATTACATGATACATGTGTGAATAAGGCATGTATCTTATGATGTGGCTATGTGTTGCACGTTGTTGTATGCTAGAGTGTTCGTTTCGTTTATGTTGTGTACACTGGTGGATCGGGTGTCGTCCTTGCTACTCAGCCGGTCTCGTGGGCGAATAGTGTGGCCACACTTTTGTTGCACTATGGTAAGAGGATGTGATTGTTTGATTGATGAGAAAGTGGAGAGATTGTTTTGACTGACCAGTCTATGAAACTGCTTTTGTGATACTCAATGATATTTCTTTTCTAAATGTAAAAACTCGAGTTCACTATGGTATGGGTGACATAACATTTATCAACTATTTTAGCGTGTGCCCACTGAGTATATCAAGTACTTAGCCCTGCATGTGTTTTCCCTATGTGCAAGTTGAGAGAGATGTTGCGGCGGATGTTGAGTCGAGCCTTTAGATTCCCCAGATGCTTCGTGTCTTCATACATGGGTGTCATCCTATGACTCTCTCTAGATACTTGATTTCCGCTGCCTTGTTGAAATTGCTTTCCTTCTAAAAGTCTTTCGTTTTTCCCCACACTATGTTATGACATTATTTACCTTGAGTTATTAATTCGTTGTTTAACTATTCGATATACCAAAATATTTCTTTTGGAAATTTATTTGAGTTTTCATAATAAGTGTCGACCTTTATTGTTTTTCCCATAGTCACGATTTCCATGTCTTTACTATCCTTAGTGAGGGCGGGCGTGACATAACTTGACCCGAGAGAAAAGTAAGGATATGGGCAGAAAAAAAAGAGATATACATGTTACCAGGCCTAAGAAAACAAAAAGAAGTTAGAAAAATGGGCAGGAACAGTTCTACCTGACCCAAAAAAAAGAAAAAAGAAAAAAACGGGCAAGAAAAAAATTGTGGCCCAGAGAAGTAAGGAAAATAAGGGTAAAAAGCCAAGGAACATCTCCATAAGGAAAGAAGGATAAAGTCATATACGGGAGTTGTTGCTAAGCTTTGTCCCTGAAGTTCACGTGTCTGCATTATGTTTTACTTATACTGTTGAACTTAGATCCTTAGGATTCTCACCAATAAACACTATAAACCCCTAGCCCCATTACAACCCAGTGAAAGACCTTAAGGAACTATTCTGTGGCATCAATCTTAAGGCATCAATGGTAAGGCAGAATGAAGAGCGAACGATCATTACGTCCCTGGTAAGAAATGAGTGATCGTGTGAACCTAACAGAGGCAAAAATGTAAGTTATCTTGACGAACTGACAGCTGGACTAGATAGAAGAAGGGAAGGGGAAGAATCTGAGGCTATAAATGCTTGGATTGACCTTAAACTTGTGGGGATGGCTGCAAGAGAAAAATACCAGTTTATGTGCTTCTGTGTTTTTCTTTTCTTGTGTTTTCTGTGCGTTTTCTTTTTCTGTGTCTAGGTCTAGGAGTTTTCATTTTTTAGGATGGTTGATAGGGGAGGATGCATAGAAACTTGCCTTATTTCTTTGTTTCTTGTCTTTCATACTTGACGACAAGTATGGTTTAAGTATGAGTAGTTTGATAAGGATCGTTTCATGCATCTATTTTATATATAAATTCTGTGATTTCTACGGTGCTAACATGCATTTATAAGTCCAGGAGCGTGAAAAATCTGCCAGACCCAGGAATGAAAGACAATTACTAGGGCATAGGGAATAAAGGAGAAAAGTGAAGAAAAAGAGTGAAATCCGCAAGATCACAATCGTCAAATCAGGAATACCGTTGCCCTAGGGATTTGAGCCACGCCTATAAATATCAGGAAGCTTACGAAGAGAGGAGATTTTTTTTAGTTAGAGAATTTCCTTGGTATTTTCGGCACTTGGTTCAATGGATTTGAGCCACGCCTATAAATATCAGGAAGCTTACTCACTCACGCACTTGGTTCAATGGAGATTTGGGGTAGTTAGTTGATGGTTTTGTCTTGTTCAGTTGAAGGTGTAACACCACTCCGAGAAGGAGTGGAGAAAAAATTTTAATTTCTCGCGCGTACTTTTGTCTCGCCGATTTCCTTGCCGGAAATTCGGCGATTGCTTTGTGACTCATTTCAGCTTATGCTTAATCTAGTTCCAATTTCTGTTTTTGTTTGACCTTAATGTTTACTGAGTTGGATGTTTTTCGCAGTTGATTTGTCGATCGGAGTTGAGATCGGTGTTGATCTTAAGTGTTCATCGTTCGATCTGAAGTATGCTCTGTTTTCATGCTCTGTTTTGTTCATTTCGTGCTTGTTTGTTGGAGAAGATGAAATCATTCGGTAGTTGTAGTCGCGCTACTTTAGTTTGTTAGTTGTAGCTTTTGTTAGTAGCTAATTAGAGTAATCTGTTTTGCTGTTTACTTTTGCTTACCTTGTGTTTGGTTAATTTAGAAAACTCTTTTACTTGACCCAGAAAGTTTGTGAATGCTCTCAAGTTACTTTCGGATACGAATCATGCATGCAATTATATTTTACGTACTTTCAATTCTCCAGATCTGGTAGTTAGAATAGACTAGATTTCATTTCCCAGGCCTAGTAGTTAAAACTAGACCCTCATGTTGCGTGGCAGCAGCCAAACCCCTCCAAAAGTTCTCTCGATGCATTCCGACCCTTCCATCCTAGTGGATTCGATCCCGACTTCCCTATACTAACCAATAGTGTAGAGGGTTGAGGTTTTGAGGCGAGATTGTTGCAACAACGACTACATTCGGAAAGTTCACGATCTCCTAGACCTTATGCTCTAGCGAATCCTCTGGACCTAAAAATTAAGCACAAACACAAAACAATAGCACATTCGTTCGCTCCTCAAACACCAATTTTAGTCGGAGTCGGAAATAGCAAAAGAAGTCGTAATAAATATTGTAAGATTGGGAATTTCTTAATAAGTAATAACAATAATAACCTTGAGATTTTCTTTCTAATTTAATTAGATTAGTTTAAAACTAAATTAGTACTTTCCTATTGTGATATTTTCAAAAGGGTACGTTCGCAAGTAAAGTCGGAACGAAAGATTCAAGTTAAGTGAACTAAACGATCAATGTGAGCTTTCATATACTAAAAATACAAATTATTTTCTCAACGAAAACTGGAACTCATGTTCGTGATTTTAAATGATGTTGTTTTGCCATAAATGTTTTTGTGTATGATGCCTATCTGTTGGCTACGGCCAAGTAAATTATGAATGATGATATATGAATCGAATTCAGGTCCGAGGAAGGATGGTGTCCCTCTCGGGCTACTGTACACATGAAACATCTGACCGTGAAAGGCAGAGAAGGTGACCGTGGAAGGTGGCCACCTTCTTGGCACAAGGAAACCTCTGACATGTTGGGCAGAGAATGTGACCATATGAGAATACCATCTCAACGGCTCAGGTCTTTTCAATAAAACCCCTGGGTGGCTTGACAATATATATATTTGGAACAGATATGGATCAGATATGGCTCAGGTCTTACTGTGATGATGGCTTGACAATATTTTCAAATGTATATTTGTATTTTTCGGCAATTTGTTCACTGAGTACCTTTGTACTCAGCCCCGCATATATTTCTAAATGTACAGGTTGAGTCGTGGAAGGAGGGGTAGAGGTACCCACGGTTCGTAAACCGGCGGTTCAGGTTTTGAGAAAGGTAGAACCGGAACCGAACCGTGAGGCTATTTCACGGTTCCGGTTCCGGTTCGAAAACCGGCGGTTCCGGTTCCGGTTCCGAACCGCCAGTTTTCAGACGGTTCTCACGGTTGCGGTTCGGTTTTGCTGGTTTTAGCGGTTGTTTTTTGGTATGTAGTTTGAAATTTGTACTTATACAATAAATTGTAACAAGACAATGGATAATTTAAATTGGAATAAGACGAATAAGGTGAAAATCATATCAATTTTATTGAATTTGAGTTGTAACGGACAACGATACATTACAATTTACAATACATATACAAGTATACAACAATGTGATATAATTTACAAGTGTCGTCGGAACATAAATAAAAAAACATGAAATGGGGGAAAAATGAAAAAATTGAAAAGGGCTTGAGCTCAACTTAAACTTTCAAAGTTAAACTTTTCAAATTTAAGTTGAGTTGGCAACGTATCCACAATTTTATTGAGGAATCAAAGCCAACGTAGTTCTCTTACCTTGGTTACCATTTTGGTCGGTCGTGCTTGCCATTCACTGCCCCCCGTCATTGATATTGTTGAGGGCCCTCGCTTCCTGAAACTCACTTTGGAAACGTGTGTGCTTTTAATGCTAGGTCAAGCTTCTCAGATCCTGAGAATCCGCTAGATCACGAGGTCTAGGAACTCAGAGGATATCAGAAATCTCAGTCGTTGGACACACTGATTCCGCGTTCAAAACCCTCAACCCGCTATACTATGAATTAGTACAGGGAAGCAGGGATCGATCCCACGAAGATGGACGCGTAAGAAAGAATTTAGAAGACCTTGGAAATGGTGAATGGCTGCTGCCACGCAATTTTGGGTTGAGGTAAAACTACAACTAGACCTAGGAACGAATTAAACACTAGACCTAGGAAACTGAAAACATCATGCTGACATCAAACTTCCTCATAACTGCGAGATATTAAACTAACTTCTTAGAATGAGCAAATAGCTTCCTAATCTAGCTGGACAGAAAGTGAGTAAACAGCCGGGACCATCGTCCAGAAATAGTAAGTACGGAATAAAAGCTGCAAATAACAAACTAAGGATTTAACTAACAACTACCTGCATTTAGTAACATAAATCACATGCGAACATAAAGAAAACAGAGCACATTTCCAGATTCAAACAGAATGTAAAAGTACGGACGTCGGAAACTTGAAATTAGCCGGAAATAAAACAGATCTACATATACTAGACGGAATGAAACGAAAACTCGTAAATAAGGCATCAACCACGATCAACTCTATTTCAGATCCAGACGTCGGATGCTTAATCCACTCCGGATCCAAGCATTCCGAACCCAATAACCAACAAAATCAACTCCATAACTTTCGATTCAACAGATCTGCTCCGATCAACACAAACTTCCAATACTTCCACACAAACTCAGTAAACCAACGCAGAAATCAAACATCCAGTCAGTAACTATGATAAATTCAAAATCAATTGCATCCATAATCGATATCAACAGCAGCAAGGTAAATTGAGAAATAGAAAATTGCATAGATAACGGAAATTCAACAGAAAACAGAGCCGAGTTTCGAACGGCGAAGCTCGGTGAAATTCACGATAACAAACTAAAACGAATGAAATAAATTGTATCTTCGCCCTCTTCAAGGACGGTGTTACCCAACTAGGTAACAACAATTGAAACCTGAAAATCCCTCAAGTTCCCGATAAAAACAAATGTGTAGAGTATGGCGAGTGAGCTAAGAGAGCCAAAAGTGCCGAGAGACGAGAGCTCCCTGTCTAAAGTCCTCCCTAGATAACTCTCTTCACCCCCCCCCCCCGTTAAAATACATGTTCTCCTCCGTATATAGGTGCGGGTTTGATCTTCTCGAAGTTTTCATAGAAATCTCCGTTCTGCCCCCCCGTCTGGTCATTTTTCCACAATGCTCACTTATATCGCCATTACCTTGCGCCATGCAAACGACCTTCTCTTTTTCTTGGACCTGGCGAATTCTCAACACACTTGGCTTAAAAAGATGTGTTAGACCCCGTAAATGCATGAATTTAACCCTTTAATCAATGCATGAAATTAGCCTTATCAAACTGCTCACACTTAAACCATACTTGTCCTCAAGTATAAAGACAAGAAAAAGAAATAAGGCGAATTTCAAAGCATGATTGTCCTATGACCGACTCTACAAAAGCAAAAACACAAACTCCTAGACCTAGTCACACTAACAGACTAACAAAAAGAAAACAACACTTAAAGAAAAACACAAAGAAAACACAAAGGCATGAACTAGCTTCAACTTTTAAGCAGTCGTCCCCACAAGCCTAAGGTCTATCCAATTCGTCTACAATCTCCAAATCCTCCCTTTTCCCTCTTCTACCCAATCGGTCTGTCAGTTCGTCAAGATAGCCTATTGACTTCCTAATTGTTGGATTCACTCGATCACTCATTCCTCACCAGGGATGTTAGGATCGAATCACTCTTAAGTCAATGTTATACCACTGATGCGTCGGGTTATGAGAGTTTCTCCTTCCTACAATCTCCCTTTTTAACTTCCTGGGTCAGGTAACTATTGTTTCCTGTCGTTAGAATATTTTTTCTTTTTCTTCTCCCTTTAGGGATATTTTCTTTTTACCTTGGACTTCGTCCAGCTTATACCTCCGATTTTTTTTAATTCCTCCTCTGGACGTCGTCCAGCTTATACCTCCATTCCCTGGACTTCGTCCAGCTTATACCTCTGATTATATTTTTATTTTCTCTCCTTCGGACTCTACTCCCTAAGCATCAAGTGGCGGCCCCTTTTTATACAAGTTAGCTCAAAGTGTATAGGCTTATAACTCACTTTTAAAGTGGGGCTTCACAACTAAGTCATCTAAGGCATCCTCTATCGTTCTTACTTCATTCAAACTGAATTCAGCTTATTAAGGAAAAAGGCTTCAAAGTTGACATGCATTCTATCTTCAATTGCTCTTACTAAGGGAATCTTGCCTTATTATATCCGCTAGCTCATGCGACACACAAAAGCAAAATCCTAGACCTAAAGACAACTATTCACAGTAAACAGAAATTGCACGACTCCCTCCCCCTCCCACTTCACTCAGGCTTGTCCCCAAGCTATCCTAGTGAATGGGGGAACAGGGTGTTAGGGTTTTGTATACTAGAAATCACCTTTCGAGTGATTGGATACTGTAAAACTCTAATTGTTATTTTCCAATAAATGCAACAGATTATTTTTGTCATAATGTTGTTACGTTTTACATTTAATGGTTGTTTATTACATATTTAAATGTATGAGCAAACGTAACAAAGTCTAAGTCTTTGTTTTAGTAGACCGGTTGTGGGCGTCGTCCAATTTAAGGTAACACGGTCAGATCTAAACAAAGAAAAATAAGAATTTCACAACCTAGATAGGCCTAGACTACCTATCGCGAAAGGTTGAAATGTCAGTCCGATTATTTCTAAACCTTATTGAAATAAGATGACGTTGGTGTGGTATAGCACTGAATGGATCTAACAGCAAGACGAGTCTTTATGCTATCTACTGAAAGACGAGGTCTTGAAAATTAATTTCTTAATCAATGTACGTTAGCATTGAGCATACGATATTGAGGATCCACTACTTTGACTTACCAAAGGTGCGGGTTTTTCGTAACCCAACGATCCAGGTATATTGGGTAGTGGTGATCATTATCTAGAGGTGCTAGGATTGCTATTATGTTGAAACGTGCGCGAGAAGAGTCTCGTTTGATAACATCCACAAGAGGAGCTCGAAACAAGGTTTTATTATTCGGAACCTAGCTAGTTGGAGTTTGATTACTCTATGAATAATAAATAAGAGTTTCTTGCTAAGTCCACTCTTGGAATTCGAATTATGTTAATTAATTAAGTCTATAGCAGACATTAATTGATTAATGGATGTTTCCATCTTAAGCGTGGGAAATGAATCAAATGCAATTAAAGGAAACCCGGAATACTTGTAATTTCGGATTTGGAAGGCAGTGCAATATTACTTCTGTAGTGGCTGCTCGTAATATTCTAATATAAGCTTATATTAAATTGTGGGTTCAATTTAATTAGTAAAAAAGCTAATTGGGTGAGGCATGTTCCAAATTCTTCCTTAGATCCCTGACTGGGCCCAATATGTGACTTATATAAATAGGAGAATAAAGGAGACATAAAACATAACAATTTATTATCAAAATTTTCGTCCCCCTCTAAAGAGAGAGCATGAAATTTGTGCCTCCTTCGTGAGCTGAGTTTTGTCATCCATTATTCGAGTCCTAGTACGTTGGTGAGATTTGCCCACACAAATATCAGCGTATAGTCCAGGACACCAGTCAGAAGATCCGAGGTCTTGTATTGAAGATCTTCACGTGGAGACGGAGCAAGCCATCATCGGTTCTTGATTGAATCAACAAGGTAAATTGGCTAATTCCGTAATAAGCATGTTTTAGGGATTTTATGTGCTAAAGCATGTTTTAATTCAAGTTATGAGCATGATACATGTGATAATTACGTGAATAGATTTTGTCTAAATAATCTGCTAAATAGATCAAATTCATGTGATCCGTTTTGAACGCACGCTTCCGCTGCCAGCCCCTTCAGTTGGTATCAGAGCCAGTCTTTGGCTCTGATTATTTGGATTTAAATTTCGTGAAATTCATGTATGCATGTGTTATTTGATTGTGAAGCATGTTCTTGGTGTTTTTGTTTAATTTTATGCATGATGAACTCAAGAACTATCGAATCAAAGAACTTGAATTGCTCGAACGCACCACGTGCGATCGAGGTAGGGATGTCGAGACAGTGGGAGCCAGGAGCCGTGATCACGGGGCGACGCGCAGACGAGTAGAGCTCGTGCGCACCGCCGGCCGTGATCACGAGGTCGACGCGACTGATGGAGTGGCACGGCAATTCAACCGAGAACGTGCCGAGGTGCCGAGACGCCAGGCCGAACCCTAGGTGGAAGGTTGGAGCTGGCCGAGAGCAGGCGCGCTACCGTGCGCGCCGCTGGCCAGAGCTCGCGCCACCCGACGGCTCGGATGTCCGAGACGGGCGTCGAGACGCTGGCCGAGAGGCAAACGCCGCCGCGTGCGCGCCTTGCCGAGAAGCATCGGCACCCGACGAGCCGAGACATCGTGACGGGTACTGGCCGCTGGCCGAGAGGAGCCGCGCCTCCGTGCACGCTCCTGGCCGAGACGCTGGCGACACCCGACGAGCCGCTGGCCGAGCCGCTGGCGCGCCATCTGCGCGCTGGTGGCCGAGACACTTCGTGCGTCGTGGTCCGACGAAGAACTCGTCGGATTTTCGTCGTTCATCGTTCGTGCGAACCTCGTACGATGAGATAACGATGAATGATTATTTTAATGATTATTTAATTATTTTATTAAAAGATATCATTAAAATATTATTATTTAATGGAAATAAAATCATTTTGGAAGATTTACCTAGATTTTAGGAATATTTTTATTATTATCTATATCTATGGAAATAAATAATATTATTTTATTCCTAGATGATATAGATGAGAATAATTTAATAGTTTCCTAATATTTATCTAGATTTAAGGAATATTTTTATTATTTTCTATATCTATGGAAATAAATAATAATATTTTGATTCCTAGATGATATGGATAAGAATAATTTAATAGTTTCCTAATATTTATATATCTAAGATCCTAAAAAGGATAGATACGTATGAATACATTAAATAATGAAATATCTCTTCCTAATCTTGAACATGGAATTAATTTGAATTTAATTTTTCATGTCTTATTAAGAATTAAATAATTCATTTATTTTAGTCAAATCTTATAGTAGACATGAATAAGAATTATATTCTAGAATAATTATTCCCTAAAGGAAGATACCAATTAATAAAAGATTTAATTATCCAGTAGATTAAATATCAACAGAATTTAACCAAGTCTTTCTCTTCCCTAAGACTAAGGATAATTAAAGAAAAACCATAACCGAAATATCTAAGCTATAATTACGAACTCAACGTTTGTATATGGTCTCCATCAATTGGTCTGCAATTTATGAAGCCTTTTTCTAATATTATCGCCACCTGTTCCGTGGGGACAATAATCCTAAGAAAATAGCAAGTTCATGAGGGCGGACTTCTCAAATATAAATAGTATGAACTAGAATGTGGTTTCCAATATTATCGCCACCTGCTCTGTGGGGACAATATCCTAAGAAACTATGAGATTCAGAAGTTCACACAGAATTTATGAGATAGCTTGATCTTGTTAGCAGCACATAAGCATTGTTATGGGAGTGTGTTGTAGAAACAAGACTCTGTAATGCTAAAGAGATGGTCTTGCTTAGGCAACATTTGGCGGCCATGCCACTCTGTGGTCTCTGGACTATTCGTTGGTGTTGTGACCAGTAAAACTGTAAGATTTTAATGCGTATTGACTTCCTCTGGAGGGTACAAAATTTTAATTTTACAGTTGTAAAATTTTGAAAAGTTTTATGGTTAATCTAATCAAACTTCTTAGATAAGTTTATGACAATAGTAAAATATCCTGTTTTGCAGTGCAATCCTAATCGTCAATATGTCGTTCAATCCTCTTTCTGCAATTCTCAAAGAAAATAAACTCGAGGGCCAAAATTACATAGAATGGAAACAAAATTTGGACATCGTTCTCACAGCAGATGAGTACATCTTTGTGCTCACCACCCCGCGACCTCCAGTACCGGCGGCTAACACTGCGGCAGGAGTCAGAGATTCACATAGACGGTGGCATAAGGTGAATGAGATGGCTAAGTGCTACATGTTGGCATCTATGTCATCAGTACTCAAGCATCAGCATTCTGCTATGGAAACTGCCGCCGAGATTATGCAGAATCTCAAGAATCTTTTTGGTACTCAGAATCGAACGGCTAAGTCTCAAGCCTTTCGGAGTATCATGTCGAAGACAATGAAGGAAGGCTCGTTTGTGAGGGACCACGTCCTCGAGATGATGGGCCACCTCAACCAAATTGAGGTCTTGGGAGGGACGATCGATCCCGAGTCCCAGGTGACTATCATCCTTCAAAGTCTTCCCCCTAGCTTCCAACAGTTCAAGCTCAACTTCGAGATGAACAAAAGGAATTACACCTTGGCAGAGCTGTTGACTGAACTTCAGTCGGCAGAGGATCTTATGGTCCAGGCTAAGGCGGCCATGATGATTTCGGCGCCTCGTTCCTCTGGCTTAAAGCCTAGCAAAGGAAAAAGGCAGGCACCGAACTCAGGACCGGCCAAGGTAGCTAAGGGAAAGAAGAAGAAGAGGGCTAACAAGAATCCCACGGGGAAGTGTTTCAAGTGTGGAGAGAAGAGGCATTGGAAGCCAGACAGTCCTAAACGGGGCAAGGCTACAGGTATGCACCAGGCTCTAGTTGTCGAGTCTTGTTTGACTTCGACATCAATTTGCACTTGGGTTATTGACACAGGAGCCACTGATCATATTTGTTTTGATCCTGTCTTAATGCAGGTGACAAGACGGCTACATGATCGTGAGATCGAAGTCCAGCTGGGCGACGCCACCAAAGTGGCAGCCGTTGCAGTGGGAGACATTTATTTGCGTTTTAGTAGTGATAGATTTTTTATTTTGAAGAATGTTTTGTTGATACCTTCTTTTAGAAGAAATTTAATTTTAGTTTCTAAATTGGTTTATGATGGATATTTGATTTCTTTTAATGACAACTGCGTTATTAAGAAAGATGGTTCTTATATCTGTCGTGGTATCATGGAAAACAATCTGTACACAATCACTTCTACACAGTTTAAAAATCGCAAATCAGAACTCAATACAACATCGAAAATTTCAAAGAAACTAAAGGAACCTTCAAGTTCAATGAACGAAACGTACTTGTGGCACCTTAGACTTGGTCATGCCTATGAAAGGAGGATCCATTCTCTTGTTCAACAAGATCTTATCAAAGGTCTAGAGGAGGAACCTTTTCATAAGTGTGAGTCATGCTTAGAAGGCAAGATGACCAAGAGGCCTTTTAAGGCTAAGGGCAATAGGGCCAAGGAAGTACTTGAGCTCGTTCGTTCCGATGTATGTGGACCAATGTCAACTGAGGCAAGAGGTGGTTTTCGATACTTCATCACATTTATTGATGACTTCTCGAAAATTGGATATGCCTACTTGATGCGTCACAAGTCAGAGTCTTTTGACAAGTTTAAAGACTTTAAGACTCTTGTGGAGAAGTATCATGGGAAGAATATCAAATGCCTACGATGTGATCGTGGAGGCGAATACCTCAGTGCCGAATTTTTGGACTACTTATCAGAAGTGGGAATTCAATCCCAACTGACTGCGCCGGGCACGCCCCAGCAGAACGGCGTGGCTGAAAGAAGGAACAGAACCTTATTAAACATGGTTCGATCGATGATGAGTTATGCACATCTGCCTATTTCATTTTGGGGATATGCCTTGCTTTCCGCAAGTCACATTTTAGACAATTACCATCAAAATCCGTACCTAAAACTCCATATGAGTTGTGGACTGGGCGTAAGCCCAATCTAGCACATCTCAAGGTTTGGGGTTGCCCGGCTCATGTATTGGAAAAGGATCCAACTAAGCTAGGATCTAGGACGGAGGTATGTTTGTTTATAGGATACCCCAAAGGAACGAAAGGTTATGAATTCTTTAGTCTCCGAGATAAGAAAGTCATTGTGAGCACTCACGCGACATTCTTAGAGGAAGACTATGTAATGAATCATAAACCCAGCAGTGAAGTGGCTCTTGATGAGCTAACTTCTGTCACAAGTTCCATTAACCAAGAACAAGTACCAAGTGTACAAACAATTCCCGAAACTTCAACTTCTACTCAAAATATTGTAGTGCCGTGCCGCAGTGGGAGGGTCTCACATGAGCCCGACAGATACATTGGTTTGGGAGAATCTATGGATCACTCCTCGGACAGCAATGTATTAGATCCCTGAAACTTTGCGGAGGCGTAGGCAAATGTCGATCATTGCGAATGGGTAAAAGCAATGGATTCGGAACTACAATCTATGATAGACAAAGACGTCTACGATTTGTCCGTACTACCCGAAGGTTGTACTGCCATTGGGAGCAAGTGGATATATAAACGTAAACGTGGATCCGATGGACGAGTTAAAGTCTTTAAAGCAAGACTAGTGGCCAAGGGGTATACCCAAAAGGAAGGCATCGATTATGATGAGACCTTCTCCCAGTGGCCATGCTCAAATCGATCCGGATACTATTGTCTATTGCAGCTTATATGGATTGGGATGTATGGCAGATGGACGTTAAGACTACGTTTCTAAACGGCAGTCTTGAGGAGACCATCTACATGGAACAACCCGAAGGATATGCCATAAAGGGCAAAGAACACATGGTTTGGAAGCTTAAGAAGGCCATTTATGGCCTCAAGCAAGCATCCAGATCGTGGAACCAATGTTTCGATCAAATTGTTTGCAAGTTTGGATTCGAAAAGTGCCCAAGTGAAAGCTGCGTGTATAAGAAAGTTGATAAGGGGAATGTGGTGTTCTTAGTTTTATATGTAGATGATATTCTTCTAATTGGAAACAATAAAAAGATGTTGTCATCAGTTCGAACATGGTTATCAAACCAGTTCGAGATGAAGGATATGGGAGACGCGGGACACATCCTCGGGATCAAGGTTCTTCGGAATCGAGAGAAGAAGATGTTGTGCTTATCTCAAGAATCTTACATCGAAACAGTACTTAGTCGTTTTACCTTTTAGACATGGCATCCATTTATCTCAAGAGATGTGCCCTAAAACGCCGTCTGAGATACAAGCAATGAGAAGGATTCCATATGCTTCGGCAGTTGGAAGTCTCATGTATGCTATGCTTTGTACTAGACCAGATATTTGCTTTGCTGTTGGCATGGTGGCAAGATATCAGTCGAATCCGGGCCAAGGACATTGGACTGCCGTAAAGAACATACTCAAGTACCTTAAACGGACCAAGGACTATGCTCTAGTTTACAATGCAGTCGAGCTCTGTCCTTTGGGATATACTGACTCAGACTTTCAAGCTGATCAGGACTCGAGAAAATCTACTTCAGGATATGTGTTCACCTTAGGAGGTGGAGCCGTAATTTGGAAGAGTGTGAAGCAGAAATGCATCACGGACTCGACCATGGAAGCCGAGTATGTGGCCGCTTCGGAGGCTGCAAAAGAGGTTGTATGGTTCAAGAACTTCCTTATGGATTTAGGTGTGGCTTCGAATCTGGTGCTGTGGCAAACTCGAAAGAACCAAGAGCTCACAAAGCGAGCAAACACATAGAGCAGAAGTATCATATCATTAGAGATATAGTGTAGAGAGGAGACATAAAAGTGGTCAAGATTGCGTCAGAGAACAACCTGGCAGATCCTTTTACAAAGGCTTTGGCGGTAAAACCGTTCGAGTGCCACGTTGAAGGGATGGGAGTTCGACTCATTCAAGACCTCAACTCGCTTTCAGTATAAGTGGGAGAAATTTAGACGTGTGCACTACTATTTTGTATACTCGAAAGCTGTTTTGAGTATAAGTGGGAGATTGTTAGGGTTTTGTATACTAGAAATCACCTTTCGAGTGATTGGATACTGTAAAACTCTAATGGTTATTTTCCAATAAATGCAACAGATTTATGTTTTACATTTAATGGTTGTTTATTACATATTTAAATGTATGAGAAAACGTAACAAAGTCTAAGTCTTTGTTTTAGTAGACCGGTTGTGGGCGTCGTCCAATTTAAGGTAACACGGTCAGTTCTAAACAAAGAAAAATAAGAATTTCACAACCTAGATAGGCCTAGACTACCTATCGCGAAAGGTTACAATGTCAGTCCGATTATTTCTAAACCTTATTGAAATAAGATGACGTTGGTGTGGTATAGCACTGAATGGATCTAACAGCAAGACGAGTCTTTATGCTATCTACTGAAAGACGAGGTCTTGAAAATTAATTTCTTAATAAATGTACGTTAGCATTGAGCATACGATATTGAGGATCCACTACTTTGACTTACCAAAGGTGCGGGTTTTTCGTAACCCAACGATCCAGGTATATTGGGTAGTGGTGATCATTATCTAGAGGTGCTACGATTGCTATTATGTTGAAACGTGCGCGAGGAGAGTCTCGTTTGATAAAATCCACAAGAGGAGCTCGAAACGAGGTTTTATTATTCGGAACCTAGCTAGTTGGAGTTTGATTACTCTATGAATAATAAATAAGAGTTTCTTGCTAAGTCCACTCTTGGAATTTGAAATATGTTAATTTATTAAGTCTATAGCAGACATTAATTGATTAATGGATGTTTCCATCTTAAGCGCGGGAAATGAATCAAATGCAATTAAAGGAAACCCGGAATACTTGTAATTTCGGTTTAGGAAGGCAGTGCAATATTACTTCGGTAGTGGCTGCTCGTAATATTCCAATATAAGCTTATATTAAATTATGGGTTCAATTTAATTAGTAAAAAGCTAATTGGGTGAGGCCTATTCCAAATTCTTCCTTAGATCCCTGACTGGGCCCAATATGTGACTTATATAAATAGGAGAATAAAGGAGACAGAAAACATAACAATTTATTATCAAAATTTTCGTCCCCCTCTAAAGAGAGAGCTCAAAATTTGTGCCTCCTCCGTGAGCTGAGTTTTGTCTTCCATTATTCGAGTCCTAGTACGTTGGTGAGATTTGCCCACACAAATATCAGCGTATAGTCCGGGACACCAGTCAGAAGATCCGAGGTCTTGTATTGAAGATCTTCACGTGGAGACGGAGCAAGCCATCATCGATTCTTGATTGAATCAACAAGATAAATTGGCTAATTCCATAGTAAGCATGTTTTAGGGATTTTATGTGCTAAAGCATGTTTTAATTCAAGTTATAAGCATGATACATGTGATAATTACGCGAATAGATTTTGTCTAAATAATCAGCTAAATAGATCAAATTCATGTGATCCGTTTTGAACGCACGCTTCCGCTGCCTGCCCCTTCACAGGGAAGTTCAAAAATTAAAAAAAAACAAAACAACCAATATGTACAAGAACATCCAAACGAAACAAACTTCTCACACTTAGACTGAGCAACAATGGGAGAGGTTACAACAGAACAAAAACCAAAACATGCCCAAAAGAAACATAAAACAAGGCATGCTGGCACAAAAACAACACGACGAACATAAAAAAACAGCAAACACATAAACATATAAAAGCAATAAGAAAATAAAGAAATACTGAAAGTAAAGTTACTTGGTCAAGGGGGTCTCAATTCGGGGTTTGGCTCCCTTGAGAGCCAAACTGAGGTGGAACATAGGGTCGGGTCACTTTTACTTTCTTCCTCGCCGGCGACTCCGGCTTATTCTCCTCCTTCTCACTCGGTCTAGACACTAGCTTCTTAACTGACACGGGCTTCGATGCAGACAGGGCTGTCAAGGGCTTGGACGCTGGTGGGGGCTGCTGGATGGAAGAACTTTCTTGCCCTGGCTGCTTGGGCACACTGATAGGTCCAGCAGGCAATTTCATTTGGGGCTCGGGAAATTTCTCCTTCAGCCACTTTGTCATCATCATAATCAGGTTGACGGCGTCCGCCATACGATCGTTCTGTGTAGATGACTTTCCCACCAAAACAGTGATGCGCCCTTTGAGGGCCTGCATCTCCTCCCTGACACCGCCGAGTTCTTTCCTCATCTCGGTCATCTCCTTCCGGACGTCACTGAGCTCTGTTTGCATCACACCCACTTCCTTTTTCATCTCCCCGTACTCAACATTGGCAACAGCTTCGACAACATCCTGTTCTGGCTTAACTAGGGGTTCCGCTCGACCGGCCTCATAAAAACAAACATCCTTCCCAGACATGTATAACAAGCCTTAGTTGAAAAAGTAATCCACACTGAAAAGCTCTGGAGGCTCGCACATCACTACCTCAGGCGCAGACTTGACAATCTTCATAATTGAGTTGCGCTGGAGGTAGACACCTAGAAGGTGACATATGTACATGTGACGGGAGGGATTTGCTGCCATCTGATGGCAGGCCTGGGCTAACCAATAGCCCAGATGCGCCTTTACGCCCTTGGCCATGCACCATGTGAAATAAAGGTCGGCTGTGGTCAAAGCAGAATTGGCGGTCCCCATCAAGTTGTAGCTAATGAACGTCTGAGCGAGGCGCAGGATTCGGTTGTCGATATGGAAGGCTTTCGAGTAGCTAGTCTTGAACTGCCCCACTTTCGGATGCGTAACAAACTCCCAAGTAGATTGCGGCTTGAATTCGGGCGTGTACTTCGGTGGTTCCAC
The DNA here is from genome assembly GCF_004379255.2 of Salvia splendens. Classification (NCBI taxonomy): domain Eukaryota; kingdom Viridiplantae; phylum Streptophyta; class Magnoliopsida; order Lamiales; family Lamiaceae; genus Salvia; species Salvia splendens. Next base: position 25,637,033 of record NC_056035.1, read on the forward strand.
CACGCGCTCATTCCAGATACCGTCCTCATCCTCTGCACGCGTGAACAAGCCCATCCTGAGGGACCATTCTCTAAGACTCATTTCATGTTCTTCAATAAAAAGGCGAAAGGTAATTGAATCTGCATCCAAATCAGTGGTGGGCTTCAGGCAGAAGGTGGAGAAAAACACCCGGGCAAGTACTGTTGGCACTTCCGCGTCACTATGCTTAAGAAGCCAATCGAACCCTATGGCGCCAATGTACTGACGAAACTTCTCGTCGGAATCTATCTCCTCCAATTCCTCTCGAACATACCATTTTCTGGACTTTGCTAGCTTTCCCGAACTACATCGTTCCTTATAAGTCGCCGTTCTCTTGGGATCCTCAAACCTTCCCATGGCTTCCAACAACCCTTTCGTTATCCAAACTTCCGCTGGCTCAAAGTTCAACTCTTCCTCAGGCTCATCCACTTCTTCCTCAGGCTCATCCACTTCTTCCTCCTCGGATTCACTAGACGAAGGAGGCCCGACTGGTTCCATGGCGAATGGCACTTTAGTAGGGGCTGGGAGTTGAGCTTCCACAGTTTTGTCCTCCTTAGTCCGCTTGGACTTCTTGACCCGGGAAGTAGCAGCATGTTTGCCTTTCCTTTTTCGCTCTGCCTCCAGGCGGCGCTCCTCTGCTTCGTCTTCTTCGCCTCCAGACCTAGGGGTATTGAAGTGGAACAAGTCGGATCGTGTCTTCGTGTGCTTACAGGGAAAACTATGCAAGTGCTTGGTTAAGACACCGCGCTTTTTAAATCCGCTGGATCACTAGGTCCAGGAACTCAAGGAACACAGAGTGTTTTTGTCGTTGGACACACTCGACTCCCCTTCAAAAATTAAATCCCTCAACCCGAATACTATGGATTAGTATAGGGAAGTGGGGTCGATCCCACGAAGATGGAGTCGTGAAGTAGTGCTTAGAGACTCTGGAAACAAGCGGCTGCTGCCACGCAAAAGGGTTGAGGTTTAAACTACCACTAGACCTAGGCACGGAAATTAAATGCTAGACCTAGGACACAGAACACTTATAAAATCAGACATTAATGCCGAAAGAAACAATTACTCACTAGACCGTGTAAATGACTGACTAAATATGACTAGGCAGAGAGAATTAAAAACTGGGGACCATGACATTCAAATAAGGTAAGTACGGAAAAAACTGCAACTAACAAACTCATGCAATTTCCTAACCAACTCAGACGCGTAAATGAAGGAAACATAGCATACTCCTAGATTCGAACAGAATATAGAAATCAGGACGCCGGAAACTTGCTACGAATCGGACGTACGTCAGATCTACATAACTAGGCGAAATGAAATGAAAACACGTAGGCTAGGCATAAAATTAAATCAACACGGCTCATATTCACGTCGAATGCTTAATCCACTCCGGATCCAAGCCATCCGAACTCAACACCCAGCAAAATCAACTCCATAACTCCGATTCTTACAGATCTGCTCAGATCAACTCCAAATCCCAACAATCACAGACAGCCTTACAACATCAGCAAATTAAAAACCCGATTCATCCACAAACAAACTCCATTCTCCCAGATCCAACCACGAACCTGCAATAATCCAGAAAACAACCTCGAAAACAACCAACTCCAACAATCCAACTCAGAATTCAAGTAAACATAATCAACAAACAAAGATCAACACAATCGACATAAGCTAAAACGAAACTTGCATAAAAACAGAGAAATATCCAGAAAACAAAGAGATCCGAGCTTCGAACAGCGAAGCTCGGCGAATTTAGCAGAAACGAAAATAGAAAATAAATTGTTTCTTCGCCCTAAAGAAAGACGGTGTTATGACCAGATCGAAATGTATGAAAACTAGAGGTGAACCCCAAGTACGCCCTGAATCTCCCCACGAAAGAACCCAAGTGTGTGAAAAAGTCTACTAAGCTACAAGCTGTTCTCGAGGTCTCCAACCGAGAAGATCCCTCCAGCGTGCATGCTTTTCCCTTTTATAGACGCGGACATAACCTACTAGAGACTTCATAGAAATCTCTATTCTACCCTTCAACTCTGAGGCTTCCTCCGTCGAGCAATTTTCCGCATAATGTCCACTCTTTCGCCTTCTTCCTAGGTCCACGCAACTGTCTCCCTCCTTTGCTGGACCTGGCGAAAATCTTCACACACCTGGCTTAAAATGTGTGTTAGAACCAGAAATTTCATGAATTAAAGCCCTAGACCTATGCATGAAATTAGCCTTATCAAACTGCTCACACTTAAACCATGCTTGTCCTCAAGTATGAAAGACAAGAAAATGAAATAAGACAAATTTCAATGCACGGTTCCCAAGAACGACTCTATAAACAAGATCTAACAAAAACAAAAACCTAGACCTAGAAAACTTACAGACTCAGAAAAGAAAATAACACACAAAGAACACAAAACACAACACATAAACATGCACTAGTTTCAACTTTTAGGCGACTGTCCCCACAAGCTTAAGTTCTCTCGGATCGTCTACAGTCTCCAAATCCTCCTTCTTCCTTCGTCAACCCAAACGGTTCGTCAGTTTGTCAAGAAACCTATGGATTCCCTAGCGGTTAGGTTCGCTCGATTACTCATTCCTCACCAGGGATGTTAGGATCAAAAACGCTCCAGAGTTAAAGTTACACCACTGATGCGTTGGGTTATGAGAGTTTCTCCTTTTTATCATCTCCTCTTTTTTCCTGGGTCAGGCAAATATTTCCTGGGTCAGGTAATTTTTACTTCCTGCCCTTAGATAATTAAGCTTCTTTTTTCCTCTTTTTATTTTCCCCCTGGACTTCGTCCAGCTTATACCTCCATTTCCTGGACTTCGTCCAGCTTATACCTCCTTTTCCTGGACTTCGTCCAGCTTATACCTCCAAAAACCCTTTTTTTTCTCCTTTATACTCTACTCCCTAAGCATCAAGTGGTTGCCCATTTGTTACAAGTTAGCTCAAAGTGTTTAGGCTTATAACTCACTTTATAGTAGGGCTGCACAGCTAGGTTATCTAAGGTATCCTCTATCGTCCTCACTTCATCCAAACCGTTTTAAGTTTATTAAGGAAAATGGCATCAAAGTTGACGTGTATCCTATCTTCAATCGCTCTTACTAAGGGAATTTTTCTGCCTTATTGTATCCACTAGCTCATGCAGCACGTAACACACAGACAAAACTAAAAAAACTATAAGACTCACATTCACATTCTGCACCTATTCCCTCCCCCTCCCACTTCACTCAAGCTTGTCCCCAAGCTATCCTAGTGGAGGGGGGAAATAGGGAAGTACAAACAGAACACAAAACAGACAAACAACATGCCAAAATAAACAAACTTCTCACACTTAGACCGTACACCGGGCTAAGTGGGAGAAAGCACAACAACTAAAACCAAACATGCAAAACAGTTCAACCCCTTCTCACACTTAGACCAGGAATTGGGCTAAGTGGGGGAAGTAGTAACGCATATGTACAGAACAAGCATACTGGCACAGAAAATTAAAACAGAAAGCAAAAACAGAAAGCAATGAAAGAAAAAAAAAGTAAAAGTTACTTGGGCTGGGAGGATTAATTCGGTGCCTGGCCCCCTCGGGAGCCAGACTTGGGCGGCACGGCCTGTTGGGTCACCTTAGCTTTCTTTCTTGCCGGCGACTCCAGCTTCTCTTTCCTCTCTTCTGTCTGTCCGGGTACGGTCTTCTTCAAGGTCATGGGTCTAGTAGAGGATGGGGTGATTAGAGGCTTGGTGACTTGTGGCTGCTTCCGGATAGATAGATCTCCTGGACTTGGCGCCTTGGGTCCGCCACTAGGTCCAGGAAGTAACATTGGTGCGTCTGGGAATTTCTCGCGCAACCACTTCATCATTGTCATTATTAACGCGACACCCTCCATCATCTTCTCAGTACATCGGGACGACATTACCACCAGATCAGAAATGCGCCCCTTGAGGGCTACCATTTCCTCCCTAACCTTCCGAACCTCCGTTCTCATTCCTTCCATTTCCGTTCGTACTCATGCAACTTCCTTCCTTACTCTCTCAGCTTCACCACTGTCCTTTTCTTTACCCCGCAGGGCCACTATCCCTTCCATCACCTTTTGAATCTCGGATCTCATCCAGCTGACTTCCTTCCTCATTGCGTCCACTTCCACGACTGGCTTCCTGGCTTCACCCACGTCAGCAACGTTCTTCACTCCCGCCACCCCTTGTTACTGTTTGATCTGGGCCTCCGACTTACCAACTTCGTAAAAACAGACATCCCTCTTGTGCATGATTAGCAGCCCCTAGTTGAAGAAGTACTCCATATTGAAAACCTAGGGGGGTAGACACATCTTCACTTCCCGGCAAGCCTTGTGGATCTTCATGATCACATTGCGCTGCAAATAAGCCCCCAGAAGGTGGCATGTGTATAGATGTCGGGAGGGGTTGGCAGTTACTTGGTGGCAGGCTTGAGCTAACCAGTAACCCAAGTGGACACGTACACCCGTGGCCATGCACCAGGTAAAGTATAAGTCGGCGGTTGTCAAGGCGGTGTTGGCTGTGCCCATCAGATTGTAGCTAATGAAGGTTTGGGCGAACCTCAGAACCCTGTCTTCGATATGGTGAGCCTTCGAGGAACTAGTTTTAAATTGACCCACCCTCGGGTGAGTCAAGAACTCCCATGCGCTCTGCGCTTTGAAACCTGGTGTGAGCTTTGGTGGGCCGACCATTCTCTCATTCCATAATCCTTCATCATCTTCTGTACGCGTCAACACACCCATCCATAGAGTCCACTCCCTAACGCTCATCACATGCTCTTCATTGAAGAGCCTGAAGTTAATGGAATCGGCATCCAAGTCGGTGGTGGATTTAAACCGGAAAGTCTAGAAAAATTCCCGCGCCACGTCTATCGGCACCTCAATGGTGCTATGCTTTAGCAACCAGTCAAAGCCGATTGCCCCTATATACCCCCGAAAATCGTCATTGCTTGAGATCCCCTTAAGCTCGGCCGAATCGTACATCTTCCCAGATTTGGCATATTTCCCCACGGCACTCTTCTCCGCATATATTGCTGTACGTTTTGGGTCCTCAAACTTCCCCATCGCGTTCAGCAGTTCCTTAGTGATCCAGATTTCTTTCGGCTCAAAATTGAGCTCCACTTCTTGTTCTTCCTCGGAGTCACTAGACTCATTAGGGCTTTCCGATTCGGCATCGGACGGTACTTTAGCAGGTGGAGAGGGAGAGTGGTCAGCGGACTTCCCTTTTGCTTTCTTGGTCGAGGAAGGAGCAATCTGCTTCCCCTTCCTCTTCCTCTCGACCGCGTGTCTGCGCTCCTCCTCTCACTCTCCCCATCAGTAGGTCTAGGAGAGTTTACCTGCTCAGGAGCCGCAGTCTCTAGACTCAGCGATCCTTCTTCTGTCTGTGGAACGGTTTCATATATCTCATCAAGCAGACTCCGACGAGCCTGTCTTCGCTCCTCCCTCGGATTTACTAGCGAATTGGTGTCCCCCGTCAGGTCTACGAGCAAATTCAACCCGACATCGACGGGTTCTTGAGCATTCTCAGCATCGAGGGCCTCTCCCTCCTTGTTCAACAATGGGGTTGCCCCCGAAATGTAAACAGGGGTTTCTGTCCCCTCAGACTTCTCAGGGGTTTCCCCTTCCCTGACATCTTTCTCACCAATTTGGGCTTCGGCCCCCCAACCACTTCTGAAACATTACTATCAACAACAAGGGTTTCCCCCATAGCAAATTCTTCCAAAACAAGGGTTTCCCCCTCTGTAACTCCTACAGCCGCAGAAAGATCTATACCCACAGATGCATTCAGGGTTTCATTCTCAGCAAATATCACAGTGGCAATAACAGGATTTACCTCCTCAGTGACAGAACTTAACCTGGGTTCACTTACGGCCAACAACTCCAACCCCGCGGTCAGATCTGCTTCTTCTTCGCGAGTTTCTGCGGCGGTTGGTTCTTGAACAGTGACGGCTTCTTCTGGTACAGCGGGGGTGGGTTCTGCGGCAGCCACCGGTTTGGGTGTTGAAACCCCTGAAGTTTCCGGTTGTGATACGGCAGATGTCAAAACGGCTGGTATAGATTTCTCCATTACCGCCGCGAACATGGCAAACACCTCCATTGCCTTGTCTGGCCCCCCAAATTTTTGTAGTATATCTGCCATAAACGCCGCCGCACTTGAATCGGCGGATCCTGAAGTGTTTCCGATACTCTGCTTGTTATCCATGAAGAATTCTGTAGAAGTTTTGACAAAAACTTGGACAGAAATTTCTTTGATTAGGGTTAGAGAAAGAAAACCTAGAGAGAAATTTGGGGAATTTTGGATGTAGAGAAACGGTTTGTAGGCGGTTGCAGGCATGACGCTAGCAAATTCCTTCTGCGAAACCATACTTAGGAAAAACATTAAACAAAAAAACTGAAACGCCTGACTCCCCTTTTCTAGGATATGACAATATCAAAAACATTCCTAAGGATTCTAGTATTTCAAAAATATTTTTGGAAGATTATTATTATTTTTTTTCTGAGTTTGTTTGGTTTTTTCTTGATTTAAAGAAAGCGATTAAATATTTACAATTTATGTTCAAGTGTTCTCAAGATTTCCTGGGTCAGGGTATGGTAAAAATTCCTTGAATACTGGACCTAGGAGAGCTTTTAAGAACACTCACTTCCCATACTGATTAGGCGAATTCAGGGAGTGCGCGTAATGGCATATCGTCCACTACACACATCTCCGAGTTATCCCTAAATACCTTTACCCTATGACCATTGACAAGAAAAGGAGTAGAGTTTGAAAAACTTCCCTGGATCTCTACTGCTCCATTTGCACGCAAACTCACAACAATGTACGGCCCAATCCATTTGGATTTTAGCTTACCGGACATTAACTTGAGTCGGGACTGGAACAAGAGAACCTTCTGCCCAACTTGTAGTTCCTTGGTCCGGAGATTTTTATCATGCCACAACTTGGTCTTTTCCTTGTACCACATTGCTGACTCGTAAGACTCAAGTCGCAATTCTTCCAACTCCTGGAGCTGCAGTTTCCTCTCTCCCTCACAAGCTCGAGGATTCATATTAATCTCTTTGACCGCCCAGTACGCCCTGTGCTCAATTTCCACCGGTAGGTGACACATCTTGCCGAATACTAACCTGTAAGGAGACATTCCAATGGGTGTTTTATATGCTGTTATGTATGCCCATAATGCATCATCAATTCTCTTGCTCCAGTCTTTCCTCGACGGATTCACCGTCTTTTCCAGGATCGCTTTGATTTCTTTGTTTGATATTTCTGCTTGGCCGTTGGATTGAGGATGGTATGGTGTGGAAAGGCGATGGTGAACTCCGTACATTCTCATTAGAGCTTCAATAGTCCGGTTGCAGAAATGTGTCCCATTGTCAGATATTATAGCTCTGGGCACTCCGTACATGTTGAAAATGTTAGCTCTAAGGAACTTCTCTACCTCTTTAGCTTCACACGATGTGGTTGCTTTTGCCTCTATCCACTTCGAAACATAATCCACTGCCACAAGTATGTAGGTGTTCCGGTATGAAGACGGAAATGGACCCATGAAGTCCATCCCCCAGACATCAAAGATCTCACATACAATTATGGGAACTTGTGGCATTTCGTCCCTCCTGGAGATTCCCCCGGTCTGTTGACACCTCACACAGTTCTGACAAAATTCAAAAGCATCCTTATTCAACGTAGGCCAGTAAAACCCACTGTCCAACACCTTCCTTGCGGTCTTCCTAGGTCCAAAGTGACCTCCACACACTAGGGCATGACAATGATTCAGCACATCCCTCTGTTCCCACTCCGGGATACACCTCCGGATTACTTGGTCGGCTCCCATTTGTAACAAATACGGGTCGTCCCAGAAATAGTACTTGGCCTCGCTCTTCAATTTCATCTTCTGGGCCCGGGAGATTACTTGGGAACTGGGCACCTCTCCAGTGACTAAGTAATTTGCCAGGTCCGCGAACCATGGCTCAGCATTTGTCTGACATTTCCCTTTCTCGGCATCCCCTGGACCTATTAATGCCATGAGCTTTTCCCAATTGATGGGTCTAGGAAATTCTTCCAGATAGTACAAATGTTCCTCGGGGAATGCATCTGGAATTGCTTCCTCGGTCTCCCCTTGAAAAATACGACTTAGGTGGTTAGCCACCTTGTTCTCAGTTCCTTTCTTGTCCTTAACTTCCCAATCGAATTCTTGTAAAAGTAATACCCAACGGATTAATCTTGGTTTAGACTCCTTCTTTGCCAGCAAGTACTTAATAGCTACGTGGTCCGTGAAAACGATCACCTTCGACCCCAGCAAGTACGGGCGAAACTTCTCAAATGAGTATACCACCGCCAGCATTTTGTTTTTCGGTGGTGTCATAATTCTTTTGAGCTTGATTCAGTGTTTTGGATGCATAAAAGATCACATAGCTTTTTCCATCAATTCTTTGACCTAACACCGCTCCCACGGCATAGTCGCTTGCATCACACAAAATTTCAAAGGGTAGATTCCAGTCGGGCGCTCTAATAATGGGGGCAGATATTAGTCTATCTTTCAACAACTGAAAAGCCTTTTTGCACTCCTCATCGAACACAAACTCCACATCGTTGTGCAGTAAGTGAGTGAGTGGTTGAGCAATCCTCGCAAAATCCTTTATAAACCTCCTATAAAATCCTGCATGCCCTAGGAATCCTCTCACCTCTTTCTGATTCGACGGGTAAGGCAGTTTTGAGATGACATCGATTTTTGCTTGATCTACCTGTATGCCTCTTTCCGATACCACATGCCCTAGGACAATTCCTTCAGGGACCATAAAGTGGCATTTCTCGAAATTCAAAACCAAATGCTTTTCCTGGCACCTCCTCAGCACTATATCCAAACTTGCCAAACACGAGTCAAATGAATTCTCGTACACCGTGAAGTCATCCATAAAAATCTCAATGCAATCCTCTAGGAGATCCAAGAAAATACTCATCATAAACCGCTGAAAAGTCCCTGGCGCATTGCAGAGACCAAACGGCATCCTCCTATAAGCATACGTCCAAAGGGACACGTGAAACTTGTCTTCTCTTGATCCTCAGAATCCACATAGATTTGAAAATACCCACTATATCCGTCCAGGAAACAGAAATATTGCTTGCCCGCCAGCCTCTCCAACATCTGGTCAATGAAAGGTAACGGGAAGTGATCCTTCTTAGTAGCCTCGTTCAGCTTCCGGTAGTCAATACACATCCTCCACCCAGTAACAAGTCGAGTGGGGACCAATTCATTTTTATCGTTCTTAACTACCTGTATACCTGACTTCTTGGGTACCATATGTATGGGACTAACCCATTCACTGTCTGGTATGGAATATATGATTCCTAGGGATAGCAGCTTCAATACTTCCTTCAGCACTTCTTCCCTCATGTTCGGATTCAACTTGCGTTGCGGATCCCTACAGGCCTTTGCTCTTTCTTCTAAACGAATGTGATGCATGCACATATCTGGACTGATTCCAACCAAGTCAGAGAGCGTCCACCCAATGGCTTTCTTGTTTCTCCTGATTACATTCAGCAGTTCCTCTTCTTGTCCCTCGGTCAAGCTGGTGTTAATAATCACCGGGAAGTTTTCGTTCTCCTCCAGATATGCATACTTGAGCCCAGGTGGAAGTGTTTTCAAATCTTTCTTGGGGACATCTTTTTCCTGGGGCAAGGGGTTTTGTTCTGTTGTCATTCCCTTCTTAGACTCAATAGAACTGTCCATGCTCGCCACATAAGATGTCTTCCTTGACCTAGCTAGCTCCGGACTTGAACAGAATTCCAGAATTGCTTCCGCTAGTTCCTCATCCGATAACTCACTTGTGTTCATCGCTTGACACCAACTGGCTACTTCTCTATCAATGGCATGACTCATCTCAGAATTCTCGATCTGTTCCTGCATTAACTCTGTCTCAAGATATTCCTGGACCAAGGGGTTAATAACATCTATAGCATGCAAATTTTCAACGTCAAGAGGTCTTTTCATTGCCTCATCTATGCTGAATGTATATTTCTCCCCTTTGTAATCAAGGCAGATAGTACCGTCAAAACATCAATGATAGTTTTAGCGGTACGCAGGAAAGGTCTCCCTAGAAGTACTCCGCCAGACTCTGCAGACTCATTATCACTCATCCTAATCACATGGAAATCAGCTGGGTACAAGAAATCATGTACCTTCACTATCACATTCTCAAGCACTCCTTCAGGACAAATGCATGACATGTCTGCCAATTGGATCACAACTTTCGTGTCCATCATGCCTACCCCTACTAACTTCTTGTATATAGACAGTGGTAACACATTTATCGACGCACCTAAATCACACATAGCATGCTCGATTTTCACATCACCAATAGAGATGGGTAAGGTAAACATACCTGGATCACTGCATTTTGAAGGCATCCTCCGCTTCTGAATCACTGCCGAGACATTCTCGCCTATCAAAATTTTCCCACTGGGTCTAGCCTTTCCAGCTATAAATTGCTTGATGAACTTGCTAAACACCGGCAATTTCAAGGCCTGCAGGAATGGTAGATTAATTTCTAGTTTCCCAAAAATGTCCATGAAATCCACCGGCTCTTCCTTCTTTTTCTTAGCTTCCCCCGGCTTGGGAAAGGCTTCAGTCGTTTTCCTGCTCCTGGAGAGCCTTCGGCTGAGAATGCTCCAGTCTCCTCCCTTACTGCCTCGTTCTCAAACACTGGCTCTGGATCGAGGAAGAATGGTTCAGTTGACTTAGGCAAGGGTTTCTCCAAGTCTCCTATCTTAAGGTCATCCTTGACCAAGGAACGTTCTCCTTCTGAGTCCCTAGATCTAGGAATTGTATCCTCTTCCTTACCTTCCTTGGGGCTTATCGCTTCCTTCGTTCTTACCACTGGCCCATCATATGCCTTCCCGGATCTCAAGGTAACCTGACTTATATTCGCCCTATCTGGTGGCCTTACGGAGACGGGAATCTTTCCCTCATTTCCCCTCATATCACTCAAAGAAGTGGCTATCTGGGACAATTGTTTAGCCAGCATATCCATGGCTGCCTTTTGCTCCTGTTGAGCATCTTGAAGCTTGTGCACTACGTCATTGTTTGATTGCAGGTTGCTTTGCATATGTTGCTGAGAACTGACGAGGTCGTGCACCATATCATCGATACTCTTTGGTGACTTTCGTGGTTGACTGGACCCTGGCCCTATACTCAGAGTCGGTCCACTCGCTTGATTCTGACGAGTGTTCCCTTGACCGTCTGAAGAGTTGTTGTATTGATTTCCTTGGCCCTGGTAATTGTTCTGAAAATTCCTTTGGTGCGGTGGCACATAAGAGTTCCCTTGATTATTCTGATTTCTGTTCCCCCAGCTTGAGTGGTCTCCTTGGTTCCGATTGATCCATCTGCCCTGCCCCTCTTGATTCCTTCCTGACCAGTTACCTTGCCTTTCAGGCTGAGGTGCAAACTGCTAACTTTGTTGTGGTGCTGGCTGATTCTGCTCATTGTCAGTCCATCTGAAATTCGGATGATTCCTCCAAGGTACATCTCTCTGTCTTCCTGGATTCCAGCTCTCATCGGGATTCCAACTACCCATTGCACTGACCTAGGCCTGATAATCTCCTTCCTGGGTCCCGTAATATTGCTGAATTTGACTATCTCCTGGACCAGGAGATTTCTCCTTCCCTTGTGAAGTCAGTGGATTCGTCTTCTCAATCGCGTTCAAAAGAACCTTCTCGAGCCTATCAATCCTTGCCTCCACTTTATCATTTTCTTGCTCTCTTACGGCATGCACCGACCCTCTTCTTACTGCATTCCTAGGGTTATCGTACGCCTTCTTAGCGTCGATCAACTTTCCCAGGATTTCCCTTGCTTCACTTCCCCTCTTTCTTGTGAAATTCCCCCCACTCGAGGAATTCATTAAGTCCTTTGACTCAGGAGTCGCTCCTTCGTAAAACAGAGAGTAGGTCTCTGCCTCTATCATTCGGTGGTTCGGGCATGCATCCAACAACCCCTTAAATCTCGACCAATACTGACTCAAGGATTCGTCGTAATCCTGCTTACACTCTAATATTTCTTTCTTCAGTGCATTCGTCTTGTTGGATGGGAAGAAATAATCTAGGAACTCCAATTTGAAATCCCTCCATGTGCGGATAGAATCCGGGGGAAACCTTAATAACCACGTGTTAGCTTCCCCCTTCAAGGTAAACGGAATCGCCAGTATGCGATAATCCTCCTCTGTTGCATCATTCGACCTCTTCTGAATACCACACAACTTACTGAATTCATTTAAGAACTCATACGGACATTCATTTCTACGCCCAGAGAACGTCGGCAAGATGCCGAGCACGTTTGTCTTGATCTCAATAGTTCTCTGGCGTGGATTCATCACTATGGCTTGTGCTGGCTCTCCATCTAAGTGGGCAGTGAGAGAGCCGATCTCTGGATCTGGATCTACTACCTGCGCCATGACTACTTCCTCTGCTTCCCCTGTTTCTGACTTTGTTTCTGATTCTGTTGGGGACTCTGGATCTTCGCGTCCTGACGACGTTCAAGATTCGTCGCTACTGAATTCACTCGGAAACGGATCTCCTGTGGTGAACCCTGATCTGGTGGTCACAGTAGAGGCTGTGTCCTTAACCCGCCAATTAAACTGGCCGTGTTTCCTCCCAGACGAGTTGCTCCGGTAGGTAGATCCTGAGCCTCTGCTCATAAACTACAAACAAAAGAGAAAGAAAACAAGTAAAAATTATTTACACCACAGACTCTGAACACTAACACTAAGCACGCCCTCCATCCCCGGCAACGGCGCCATTTAAAGTGGAACAAGTCGGATCGTGTCTTCGTCTGCTTACAGGGAAAACTATGCAAGTGCTTGGTCAAGACACCGCGCTTCTTAAATCCGCTGGATCACTAGGTCCAGGAACTCAAGGAACACAGAGTGTTTTTGTCGTTGGACACACTCGACTCCCCTTCAAAAATTAAATCCCTCAACCCGAATACTATGGATTAGTATAGGGAAGTGGGGTCGATCCCACGAAGATGGAGTCGTGAAGTAGTGCTTAGAGACTCTGGAAACAAGCGGCTGCTGCCACGCAAAAGGGTTGAGGTTTAAACTACCACTAGACCTAGGCACGGAAATTAAATGCTAGACCTAGGACACAGAACACTTATAAAATCAGACATTAACGCCGAAAGAAATAATTACTCACTAGACCGTGTAAATGACTGACTAAATATGACTAGGCAGAGAGAATTAAAAAGTGGGGACCATGACATTCAAATAAGGTAAGTATGGAAAAAGCTGCAACTAACAAACTCATGCAATTTCCTAACCAACTCAGACGCGTAAATGAAGGAAACATAGCATACTCCTAGATTCGAACAGAATATAGAAATCAGGACGCCGAAAACTTGCTACGAATCGGACGTACGTCAGATCTACATAAACTAGGCGAAATGAAATGAAAACACTTAGGCTAGGCATAAAATTAAATCAACACGGCTCAGATTCACGTCGAATGCTTAATCCACTCTGGATCCAAGCCGTCCGAACTCAACACCCAGCAAAATCAACTCCATAACTCCGATTCTTACAGATCTGCTCAGATCAACTCCAAATCCCAACAATCACAGACAGCCTTACAACATCAGCAAGTTAAAAACGTGATTCATCCACAAACAAACTCCATTCTCCCAGATCCAACCACAAACCTGCAATAATCCAGAAAACAACATCGAAAACAACCAACTCCAACAATCCAACTCAGAATTCAAGTAAACATAATCAACAAACAAAGATCAACACAATCGGCATAAGCTAAAACGAAACTTGCATAAAAACAGAGAAATATCCAGAAAACAAAGAGGTCCGAGCTTCGAACAGCGAAGCTCGGCGAATTCAGCAGAAACGAAAATGGAAAATAAATTGTTTCTTCACCCTAAAGAAGGACGGTGTTACGACCAGATCGAAATGTATGAAAACTAGAGGTGAACCCCAAGTACGCCCTGAATCTCCCCACGAAAGAACCCAAGTGTGAAAAGTGAACTAAGCTACAAGCTGTTCTCGAGGTCTCCAACCGAGAAGATCCCTCCAGCGTGCATGCTTCTCCCTTTTATAAACGCGGACATAACCTTCTAGAGTCTTCGTAGAAATCTCTATTCTACCCTTCAACTCTGAGGCTTCCTCCGTTGAGCAATTTTCCACATAATGTCCACTCTTTCGCCTTCTTCCTAGGTCCACGCAACTGTCTCCCTCCTTTGCTGGACCTGGCGAAAATCTTCACACCTGGCTTAAAACGTGTGTTAGACCCAGAAATTTCACGAATTAAAGCCCTAGACCTATGCATGAAATTAGCCTTATCAGGTATCCTCTGCTTGTACGCCCTAAGTTCCCGGGGTTAGGCTTCCCACCACCGCCGGTATAGTGAGATCCTCGATTTCATCCCGCCAGTTCTGTCGGGCCTTACGCCTGGCCTCTCTCTTATCCACCGGTGAGTCTGCGCCCACCGGATTTTCTTCCAGATCGATCACCAACTCGAGCCTGCTCTCCTTAGGCTCCGAAACTTCATCAAGAACAGGGGTCTGTACCCCCTCAAACAAACTAGGGGTCGCCCCCTTAATGTAAACAGGGGTTTTCCCCTCAATGTAAACAGGGGTTTCCCCCTCCGAAACACTTGCAGAAATAACAGGGGCTCCCCCCTCAACGACAGGTGCTATCCTTTGATCACCAATCGCCATTTGTTCCAATCCCGCAACCAGATCTGCCTCCTGTCTCTGTTCTTCACCTACTGCAGTGTCTTTCTCGGAAGCACTGGTGGACGGTTCGGCTACTGCATGTATAACAGAAGGTTGGACTGTCGGATCTTCCGGAATCGGCGGTGGTGGTGGTGCGGTGGTTGTCGACGCGGTAGGTTTTGCATTCTCCATCATCGTCGTAAACATGGTGAAGGCTTTCATCGCCTCTTCTGGACCGCCGAATTTCTGCATTAATTCTGACATGAACGTTGCTGCACTTGAATCGGCAGATGTGGTGGGTTTCCCTGCGTCAGATTTATACTCCATGGCCTGAATCTGCAAAATCTTTTCAATAACTTGAGAGAAAACTTCCGATTAGGGTTAAAGAAATGTGGGTATTGCGAGAGAGAGTTTTGGGGATTTTTTTAGAGTGAGAGAGAATTTGGTTTGAGAAATAAATAATAAGGAGGGAAAATAGGTTTTTTTCAGATAGGAACGGGAATGGTTGCAGTAGGTGGTTGCAGGCATGAGGTCAGCAATACGTACGCCTTCCCCTAAAGTTAAATTTGAATTTCGAAACTTAACCACTTCCCTCCCAAACTAAAACTCTCTGCCCCATGTAAACGCTCTTCTCGCCAATACCATACTTAGATAAAAACAACGAAAATGAAGCGCCAGAATCCTAGGTCAAGGATTCAAAATGCGACAAAACAATTTCCCTCAGAAGTCTAGTGTTTCGAAAATATTTTTTTTTTGAAAGATGAGAATTTTTTTCTTTGTTTGACATATTTTCATTTAGGAAAGCAATTAAACTATTTACACATTCAATTGAGTGCTCTTCGAGGTCCCCTGGTTTAGTGTATAGGTTGAAAATGCATTTCCATTTACCTGACCCAGGACTTCGTCGAAGGCACTTACTTATCAGACCGATTAGGCGATAACAGAGAGTGTGCGTTGTGGCACTTCCTCCACTACGCACAACTCAGAATTATCCCTAAAAACCTTTACCCGGTGACCATTCACAAGGAAAGGAGTAGAGTTTGAGGCACTGCCCTGAATCTCCACAGCTCCGTTTACTCGAAGGCTAACAACAGTGTATGGCCGACCCATTTGAACTTTAGCTTCCCAGGTATTAGCTTGAGCCTGGATTGGAAAAGGAGCACCCTCTGCCCTACTTGGAGTTCCTTCACAAGATGTGGTAGCCTTGGCTTCTATCCATTTTGAAACATAGTCAACTGCCACAAGTATGAATGTATTCCCGTATGAAGATGGAAATGGACCCATGAAGTCCATCCCCAAGACGTCGAAAATCTTGCAGACAATCACTGGGACTTGCGGCATTTCATCTCGCTTAGAAATTCCTCCTGTTTGCTGGCACCTTTCATAGTTTGACAGAATTCAAAAGCGTCCTTGTGTAGTGAAGGCCAATAAAATCCACTGTCTAGGACTTTCCTCGCAGTCTTCCTGGTCCAAAATGACCTCCACATGCCAACGCATGGCAATGATTCAGTACGTCCCTCTGTTCCCATTCGGGGATGCATCTCCGAATTACCTGGTCAGCTCCCATTCTCCACAAGTAAGGGTCGTCCCAGTAGTAATAATTGGATCAGCTCCCATTCTCCCATTCAACATCTAGTGGTTTCTTCATTGCCTCATCTAAGCTAAACGTATATTTCTCCCCATTATAGTCCAGGCATATGGTCCCATTAAAAACATCAATTATGGTCTTAGCGGTACGGAGGAAAGGTCTTCCTAGAAGCACACCGCTAGACTCAGCAGATTCATTATCACTCATTTTAATAACATGGAAATCGGCCGGATATAGAAAATCATGCAATTTGACGATAACATTTTCTAAAACTGCTTCTGGACAAATGCATGACCTATCCGCCAATTGGATTACCACCTTTGTGTCTACCATCCCTACTCCTACCAGTTTTTTGTAAATGGAAAACGGTAAAACATTTATCGATGCCCCTAGATCACACATGGCATGCTCAATTTTTACATCACCGATGGAAATAGGTAAGGTAAATATACCTGGATCAGTGCATTTCGAGGGCATTCTTCGCTTTTGGATCACTGCCGACACATTCTCTCCAATCAGAATCTTCCCACTGGGTCTGGTCTTCCCAGCTATGAATTCCTTGATGAACTTACTGAATACCGGCAATTTCAAAGCTTGCAAGAATGGTAAGTTGATTTCCAATTTCCCAAAGATATCCATGAAATCCACCGGCTCTTCCTTCTTCTTCTTAGCCTCTCCTCGGTGCGGGAACGGTTTCACTTGTTTCGTTGCACCCATAGAATCTCCAGCTGAAAGTTTGCCTGTTTCTTCCCTTGCTAATTCATTCTCTACTCCTGGCTCGAGGTCTAGGAAAAATGGTTCGGCTTCACTAAGTAATGGTTTCTCCAGATCTCCTTCCTGAAGGTCATCTCTATTCCTAGAACTCTCTGCTTCCGAATTCTTGGACTCAGGAATTAGATCCTTCTTTTCATTGTCTTTCACGGAAGGTGTTTCTTCCTCTTTTCTCATCGCTGGACCTTCATAACCTCGTCCAGATCTTAAAATGATTTGACTGATGTTTGCTCTGTCTGGCGGCCTTACTGAGGCAGGAATCTTCCCTTCGTTTCCTCGCATCTCGCTCAAAGATTTTCCGATCTGGGACATTTGTTTTGCTAACATATCCATTGCTGCCTTCTGCTCCAATTGAGCATCCTGGAGCTTATGCACCACGTCATTGTTGGACTGCAAGTTGTTCTGCATATGCTGTTGAGAACTGACTAAATCATTTACCATATCATCTAGATTCCTTGGTGGTTTAGAACTAGAATGGCCAGAACTTGGTCCTGGACCCAGATTTGGACCACTTTCTTGATTCTGGAAAAAGTTTCCTTGACCTCCTGAGCTGTTGTTATACTGATTTCCCGACCCTTGATTCCCCTGGTAAGTAGGTTGGGGATTCTGATAATTTTCGGTGTAGTTCCTTTGGTGTGGCGGCACATAAGAGTTCCCCAGATTCTGATTCTTGTTCCCCTAATTAGAGTGATCCCCCTGGTTCCGGTTGTTCCAGCTGTTCTGCCCCTCCTGATTTCCCCCAGACCAATTAGTCTGTCTTTCTGGTTGATATGTCAACTGGGTTTTCTGTTGCGGAGGTGGCTGGTTCGGATCATTGTCAGACCGTCTAAAATTGGGATGGTTCCTCCAGGGTGCGTCCCTCTTTTTCCCAGGGTTCCAACTCCCATCTGGATTCCAACTTCCCATTGAATTCACCTGGGCCTGATAATCTCCTTCTTGAGGACCATAGTACTGCTGGGGTAGGATTTCTCCTTGACTCGGATATTTCTTTTTCACTTGTGAGGTTGGTGCAGTGGTTTTCTCAATTGCAATCGACAGTACTTTCTCAAGCGTATCTATCCTTGCCTCGACTCTTTGGTCATCTTGTTCTCTCAGCGCATTTGCTGACCCTCTCCTCATAACATTCCTCGGGATGTCGTACGCCTTCTTGGCCTCTTTCAACTTTCCCAAGATCTCTCTCGCTTCACTCCCCTTTTTCTTCGTAAAATTTCCCCCGCTCGAGGAGTTCATCAAATCCTTCGACTTGGGGTTTGCTCCTTCATAGAATAGATAATAAATCTCTGGATCGATCATTCTGTGATTGGGCAAGCGTCCAGCAACCCCTTGAATCGTGACCAAATTGACTCAGAGACTCATCATACTCCTGCTTACACTCCACTATCTCCTTCTTGAGGGCGTTCGTCTAGTTCGACAGGAAAAAGTAATCTAGAAATTCCATCTTGAAATCTCTCCATGTACGAATCGAATCTGGAGGTAGCCTCAGTAGCCATGTGGGAACACGTTTTATTTAAATAATTAAATAAAAAATTCGTCTTCTGTAAAATATAAGTACTTTAAGTTGTATATTGCAATTTAGAAAAATAAAAAGAGAGAGATTGAAGGGTTTATAACAGTGGCACACAGAAACGGTGAAAAGAGGGTTTGAGTCTTTGAGATTCAAATTCTACACAAATTGTGATGTAAAGGAATTTATTAAAGTGTTAATTTTGTATTCTATCTATTGTTTTTTTAAGATTTTCAGAGAATAGTTGCAAGTTTGTAAAAAAAGTTATAAACAATAGTTATTTTAAAGTTTTTATTTTTTTTTAATTCTATGGCTTGAACTTTGAAATTCTTGTCAAATACACATATTCTAATAGCTACTTTTTATCAAAAATATGAGATTGTCTAGAATGACTTGTGAAATCGATGGAAGAAGAGTGGAAGAATGACAGTTTAATTATATATTGAAAAGGACCTATTTTTAACAATTGAAAACGAACAAACCTGCAACGTTTTCAATCGATGAGAACACGTAGAATTCAGTTATCGCCGCTTTAAATGTAAAAACACAACTATGACACGGTTTTTTAGGTCGTTTTATTAGATATATATTGGACTAGTTCGTATTAAATATATATACATTTTTACGGTTGTTGTAATTGTGGTTTTTGCATTATATAATATTATATATATACATATATTATATATATAATATATTTGACTATGAAAAATTATATAGTGGAATCCAGCGCCAGCCCCTATGGCCAACTTTTTCTGCGTCCGCCCCTGTATAGTGCCTAATAAAAAGTGCATCAGACACAGAGTGTTAGATTAGAGTGCTCTAAGTAGAACGGCGGTGGAATTGCCGGAATTTTCGGGTGAGGTCGAGAGAGAGAGAGAGAGTAGGGTTTGAGATGAGGAGAGAGAATAGTGTTGCGCAAATGAATTACACTCGTAGGGTTCCGCATTTTCCTTTTCTTTTATTTTGTTTTTATTTATTGTTAAGTGTAATAAGGGGTCTTTAATTAAAACCTTTAATTTATCATTGACTGCCCTAATGATTTCCTTTTGTAGAAATGACTCTACGATTGTGGAACAGAGGGAGTACTATATATTTTGATAAGATCAACCCACCCTGATATTGAATTATAGTTCGGGAACTAGGTAGAAGATCAGTGGTCTAGTGTTGAAGACTGAAACTCGGTTTTGGAAACGTGTGTGCTTTTAATGCTAGGTCAAGCTTCTCAGATCCAGAGAATCAGCTAGATCACGAGATCTAGGAACTCAGAGGATATCAAAAATCTCAGTCGTTGGACACACTGATTCCGCGTTCAAAACCCTCAACCCGCTATACTATGAATTAGTAAAGGGAAGCAGGTATCGATCCCACGAAGATGGACGCGTAAAAAAGCATTTAGAAGACCTTGGAAATGGTGAATGGCTGCTGCCACGCAATTTTGGGTTGAGGTAAAACTACTACTAGACGTAGGAACTAATTAAACACTGGATCTAGGAAACTGAAAACATCATGCTGACATCGAACTTCCTCATAACTACGAGACCGAGCAAATAGCTTCCTAATCTAGCTAGACAGAAAGTGAGTAAACAGCGGGGACCATCGTCCAGAAACTGTAAATACGGAATAAAAGCTGCAAATAACAAACTAAGGATTTAACTAACAACTACCTGTATTTCATTACTTGAATCACACGCGAAGATGAAG
The DNA here is from genome assembly GCF_004379255.2 of Salvia splendens. Lineage (NCBI taxonomy): Eukaryota > Viridiplantae > Streptophyta > Magnoliopsida > Lamiales > Lamiaceae > Salvia > Salvia splendens. The sequence continues at coordinate 25,657,311 of NC_056035.1, forward strand.
AAAACAGAGCACATTTCCAGATTCAAACAGAATATAAAAGTGCGGACGTCGGAAACTTCCTACTAGTTGGAAATAAAACAGATCTACATGTACTAGACGGAATGAAATGAAAACAAGAAAACTAGACATCAACTACGATCACTCTGTTTCAGATCCAGACGTCGGATGCTTAATCCACTCCGGATCCAAGCATTCTGAACCCAACAACAAACAAAATCAACTCCATAACTTTCGATTCAACAGATCTGCTCCGATCAACACAAACTTCCAATACTTCTACTCAAACTCAGTAAACCAACGCAAAAATCACAGTAACTACGGCAAACTCAAAACCAAATGCATCTATCCGATTCGTCTACAGTCTCCAAATCCTCCCTTTTCCCTCTTCTACCTAATCGGTCTGCCAGTTCGTCAGATAGCCTATTGACTTCCTAATTGTTGGATTCACTCGATCACTCATTCCTCACCAGGGATGTTAGTATCGAATCACTCTTAAGTCAATGTTATACCACTGATGCGTCGGGTTATGAGAGTTTGTCCTTCCTACAATCTCTCTTCTTAACTTCCTGGGTCAGGTAACTATTGCTTCCTGTCCTTAGAATATTTTTTTCCTTTTCTTCTCCCTTTAGGGATATTTCCTTTTTACCCTGGACTTCGTCCAGCTTATACCTCCGATTATATATATATATATATATATATATATATATATATATATATATATATATATATATATTATTCCCCCCCTGGACTTCGTCCAGCTTATACCTCCATAACCTATATTTTTATTTTCTCTCCTTCTAACTCTACTCCCTAAGCATCAAGTGGCGGCCCCTTTTTATACAAGTTAGCTCAAAGTATATAGGCTTATAACTCACTTTTAAAGTAGGGCTTCACAACTAAGTCATCTAAGGCATCCTCTATCATTCTTACTTTATTCAAACCGAATTCAGCTTATTAAGGAAAAAGGCCTCAAAGTTGACATGCATCATATCTTCAATTGCTCTTACTAAGGGAATCTTGCCTTATTATATTCGCTAGCTCATGCAACACACAAAAGCAAAATCCTAGACCTAAAGACAACTATTCACAGTAAACAGGAATTGTACGATTCCCTCTCCCTCCCACTTCACTCAGGTTTATCCACAAGCTATCCTAGTGAAGGGGGGAACAGGGGAGTACAAACAGAACACAACAAAACACATACCAACAAACACGCACAAACGATACTAACTTCTCATTCTTAGACCGAGCAACGGGCTAAGTGGGAGAGAAGTCAACTGAACAAAAACCACAACATGCCCAAAAGAAACACAAACTTCTCACACTTAGACCAAAAATTAGGCTAAGTGGGAGAAGATACATAAAACGCAGACAAATATATACATCACAAGGCATGCTGGCACAAAAACAACACGGCAAACATAAAAAAAACAGCAAACACATAAACATATAAAAGCAGAAAGAAAATAAAGAAATACTGAAAGTAAAGTTACTTGGTCAAGGGGGTCTCAATTCAGGGTTTGGCCCCCTCGGGAGCAAACTGGGGTGGAACATAGGGTCAGGTCACTTTTGCTTTCTTTCTCGCCGGTGACTCCGGCTTATTCTCCTCCTTCTCACTCGGTCTAGTCACTAGCTTCTTAATTGACACGGGCTTCGATGCAGACGAGGCTGTTAAAGGCTTGGACGCTGGTGGGGGCTGCTGGATGGAAGAACTTCCTTGCCCTGGCTGCTTGGGCACACTGCTAGGTCCAGAATGCTATTTCATTTGGGGCTCGGGATATTTCTCCTTCAGCCACTTTGTCATCATCATCATCAAGTTGACGGCCTCTGCCATATGATCGTTTTGTGTAGATGACTTTCCCACCAAAACAGTGATGCGCCCTTTGAGGGCCTGTATCTCCTCCCTGACACTAAGCTCCGTTTGAAACACACCCACTTCCCTTTTCATCTCCTCGTACTCAACACTGGCAACGGCTTTGACAACATCCTGTTCTGGCTTAACTAGGGGTTCCGCTCGACCGACCTCATAAAAGCAAACATCCTTCTTGGACATGTATAACAAGCCTTTCTTGAAAGAGTAATCCACACTGAAAAGCTCCGGAGGCTCGCACATCACTACCTTAGGCGCAGACTTGGCAATCTTCATAATCGAGTTGCGCTAGAGGTAGGCACCTAGAAGGTGACACGTGTACATGTGACGGGAAGGATTTGCGGCCATCTGATGGCAGGCCTGGGCTAACCAATAGCCCAGATGCACCTTTACGCCCTTGGCCATGCACCATGTGAAATAAAGGTCGGTTGTGGTCAAAGCAGAATTGGCGGTCCCCATCAAGTTGTCGCCCCCTCAATGTAAACAGGGGTTTCCCCCTCAATAACCAGACTGTTAGAAATTAGAGCTTCACCGCCCACTAACCTTTCAGGGGTTTCCCCCTCAACAACCTTCTCAGAAATAACAGGGGTTTCCCCCTCCGAAACACCATCAGAAGAAACAGGGGTTTCCCCCACAATCACACCATCAATAGAAACAGGGGCTTCCCCTTCACAAACACTTGCAAAAATAACAGGGGCTTCCCCCTCAACGACAGGTGCTATCCTTTGATTACCAATCGCCATTTGTTCCAACCCCGCAACCAGATCCGCCTCATGTCTTTGTTCTTCGCCTACTGCGGCGTCTTTCTCGGAAGCACTGGTGGACGGTTTGGCTACTGCATGTATAACAGAAGGTTGGACCGTCGGATCTTCCGGAATCGGCGGTGGTGGTGGTGCGGTGGTTGTCGACGCGGTAGGTTTTGCGTTCTCCATCAACATTGCGAAGGCTTTCATCGCCTCTTCTGGACCACCGAATTTCTGCATTAATTCTGACATGAACGTTGCTGCACTTGAAGTGGCAGATGTGGTGGGTTTCCCTGCGTCAGATTTATTCTCCATGGCCTGAATCTGCAAAATCTTGTCAAGAACTTGAGAGAAAATTTATGATTAGGGTTAAAGAAAGGTGGGCATTGCGAGAGAGAGTTTTGGGGATTTTTTAGAGTGAGAGAGAATTCGGTTTGAGAAATAAAGAATAAGGAGGGAAAATAGGTTTTTTTTTAGATAGGAACGGGAACGGTTGCAACAGGCGGTTGCAGGCATGCGGTCAGCAATCCGTACGCCTTCCCCTAAAGTTAAATTTGAATTTCGAAACTTAACCACTTCCCTCCCAAACTAAAACTCTCTGCCCCATGTAAACGCTCTTCTCGCCAATACCATACTTAGATAAAAACAACGAAAATGAAGCGCCAGACTCCCAGGTCAAGGATTCAAATGCGACAAAACAATTTCCCTCAGAAGTCTGGTGTTTCGAAAATATTTTTTTTTTTGAAAGATTAGAATTTTTTTCTTTGTTTGACATTTTTTCACTTAGGAAAGCAATTAAACTATTTACACATTCAATTGAGTGTTCTTCGAGATCCCCTGGTTCAGTGTATAGGTTGAAAATGCATTTCCATTTACCTGACCCAGGACTTCGTCGAAGGCACTTACTTATCAGACCGATTAGGCGATAACAGAGAGTGCGCGTAGTGGCACTCCCTCCACTGCGCACAACTCATAATTATCCCTAAAATCCTTTACCCGATGACCATTCACAAGGAAAGGAGCAGAGTTTGAGGCACTGCCCTGAATCTCCACAGCTCTGTTTGCTTGAAGGCTAACAACAGTGTATGGCCAGACCCATTTGGACTTTAGCTTCCCAGGCATCAGCTTGAGCCTGGATTGGAAAAGGAGCACCCTCTGCTCTACTTGGAGTTCCTTGACCCAGATGTTTTTGTCGTGCCAGAGCCTTGTCTTCTCTTTGTACCACATCGCGGACTCATATGACTCCAGTCTCAACTCTTCCAGCTCATGAAGATGCAATTTCCTCTCTTCCTCACAAGACTGAGGTCTCATATTAATCTCCTTGACCGCCCAGTATGCTCTGTGCTCCACTCCTACGGGTAGATGGCACATCTTGCCAAAAACCAACCTGTAGGGTGACATTCCAATAGGCGTTTGTATGTTGTCCGGTAGGCCCACAATGCATCTCCAAGTCTCTTACTCTAGTCCTTCCTTGACGGATTCAGCGTCTTCTCCAATATAGCCTTTATCTCCCTGTTGGAGATCTCGACCTGTCCATTAGACTGAGGATGATACGAGGTAGAAAGCCTATGGTGGACCCCGTATTTCCTCATTAGAGCTTCTATTGTTCAGTTACGGAAGTGCGTACCTTGGTCAGAAATAATCGCACGTGCCACTCCGCATCTATTAAAAATGCTAGCCCTAAGAAACTTGGCCATCTCCTTGGCTTTACAAGATGTGGTAGCCTTGGCTTCTATCCATATTGAATATAGTCAACTGCCACAAGTATGTATGTATTCCCGTATGAAGATGGAAATAGACCGATGAAGTCCATCCCCCAGACGTCAAAAATCTCGCAGACAATCACTGGGACTTGCGGCATTTCATCTCGCTTAGAAATTCCTCCTGTTTGCTGGCACCTTTCACAGTTCTGACAGAATTCAAAAGCGTCCTTGTGTAGCGATGGCCAATAAAATCCACTGTCTAGGACTTTCCTCGCAGTCTTCCTCGGTCCAAAATGACCTCCACATGCCAACGCATGGCAATGATTCAGTACGTCCCTCTGTTCCCATTCGGGGATACATCTCCGAATTACCTGATCAGCTCCCATTCTCCACAAGTAAGGGTCGTCCATGTAGTAATACTTGGCCTCGCTCTTGACCTTCATCTTCTGGGCTCGGGAAATTTCTTGTGAACTGGGCACCTCTCCTGTGACTCAGCGTTTAGCTGACACTTTCCTCTCTCAGTATCTCCTGGACCTGTTATCACCATTATCGATTCCCATCTATTAGGTCTAGGAATTTTACCTATGTAGTACAGATGCTCCTCGGGGAATGCATCAGGTATAGCTTCGTCTGTTTCCCCCTGGAAAATTCTACTCAGATGGTCAGCCACTCTATTCTCTGTCCCCTTCTTGTCTTTGACTTCCCAATCAAATTCCTGCAACAGTAAAACCCAACGGATTAACCTTAGCTTGGACTCCTTCTTTGCCAGCAAGTACTTGATAGCCGCGTGGTTGGTAAAAACAATCACTCTCGACCCCAGTAAGTATGGTCGAAATTTCTCAAATGAATACACAATGGCTAACATTTCTTTTTCCGTGGTGTCATAGTTTTTCTGGGCCTGGTTGAGTGTCTTCGAGGCATAGAAGATCACGTAACTTTTACCATCGATTCTTTGACCTAGCACCGCCCCCACTGCGTAGTCGCTTGCATCACACATTATTTCAAACGGCAGACTCCAGTCAGGTGCTCTGATAATAGGGGCAGATACTAATTTATCTTTCAGTAGTTGAAAAGTCTCCTTACACTCCTCGCCGAAAATGAAATCAACATCATTATGCAACAGATGGGTGAGCGGCTGAGCAATCTTCGCGAAATCCTTTATGAATCTTCTGTAAAACCCCGCATGCCCTAGGAATCCCATAACTTCTTTCTGATTCGTAGGGTAAGGCAATTTTGAAATCACATCGACCTTTGCTGGGTCCACCTGTATGCCCTTCTCTGAGACTACATGCCTAGGAAAATTCCCATGGGTACCATGAAGTGAAATTTTTAAAGTTGAGGACTAAATTCTTCTCCCGACATCTCCTCAATACTACGTCCAAACTTGCTAAACAGGAATCGAAAGAGTTCCCATATACGGTGAAATCATCCATGAAAATCTCAATAAAATCCTCCAGCAGATCCGAGAAGATGCTCATCATGCACCGTTGAAAAGTGTCTGGCGCATTGCACAACCCAAACGACATCCTTCTATAAGCGTACGTGCCAAAAGGGCAATTAAAAGTAGTCTTCTCTTGATCTTCGGGATCTACATAGATCTGGAAGTATCCACTATATCCGTCAAGGAAACAAAAATATTGTTTTCCAGCCAACCTCTCTAGCATTTGATCAATGAAAGGTAAAGGAAAATAATCTTTCTTAGTTGCTTCATTCAATTTCCCATAATCGATGCACATCCTCCAACCAGTGACAAGTCGAGTGGGCACCAATTCATTCTTATCATTCTTAACTACCTGTATCCCTGACTTTTTAGGTACCATATGAACCGGGCTAACCCATTCACTATCTGGAATAGAGTAAATGATACCCAGCGAAAGCAGTTTCAAAACTTCCTTCAGAACTTCTTTTCTCATGTTTGGATTCAGCTTACGTTGGGGGTCTCTACAGGCTTTTGCACCTTCCTCCAGCCTATTGTGGTGCATGCAAAGATCAGAACTGATTCCTACTAGGTCTGAGAGAGTCCATCCTATCGCCTTCTTATTCCTTCTGATTACCTCAAGCAACTCGTTTTCCTGTTCCTCGGTCAAGTTGTTGTTGACGATGACCGAGAAAGTCTCATTTTCTTCCAGATAAGCATACTTGAGTCCTGGTGGAAGCGTCTTCAATTCTTTCTTGGGAGTGCTTGTTTCCTGGGGCAAGGGGTCATTTTCTTCATCAGTTTTCATTCCCTTCCCAGACCTGGGAGAATTTTCCATACTAGCCACATGAGTTGAACCTCTTGACCTAGCTGACTCCGGATTCGTGCAGAACTCCAAAATAGCTTCGGCCAGCTCTTCATCCGATAATTCCCATGTGTGCATTGCCCGCACCATCCAGCTACCCATATGTCAATAGAGTGACTTAATTCTGAATTAACAACCTGCTCCTGCATCAACTCTGTCTCAAGATATTCCTGGACCAGGGGGTTAATAACATCGATAACATGCAAATTTTTAACATCTAGCGGTTTCCTCATTGCCTCATCTATGCTAAACGTATATTTCTCCCCATTATAGTCCAGGCATATGGTCCCATCAAAAACATCAATTATGGTCTTAGCGGTACGGAGGAAAGGTCTTTTTATAAGCACACCGCTAGACTCAGCAGATTCATTATCACTCATTTTAATAACATGGAGATTGGCCGGATATAGAAAATCATGCACTTTGACGATAACATTTTCTAAAACTCCTTCCGGACAAATGCACGACCTATCTGCCAGTTGGATTACCACCTTTATGTCTACCATCCCTACTCCTACCGGCTTTTTGTAAATGGAAAGCGTTAAACATTTATCGATGCCCCTAGATCACACAGGCATACTCAATTTTTACATCACTGATGGAAATAGGTAAGGTAAACATACCTGGATCAGTGCATTTCGAGTGAATTCTTCGCTTTTGGATCACTGCCGACACATTCTCTCCAATCAGAATCTTCCCGCTGGGTCTGTTCTTCCCAGCTATGAATTCCTTGATGAACTTATTGAATACCGGCAATTTCAAAGCTTGCAAAAATGGTAAGTTGATTTCCAATTTCCCAAAGATATCCATGAAATCCACCGGCTCTTCTTTCTTCTTCTTAGCCTCTCCTCGGTGTGGGAACGGTTTCACTTGCTGGACCTTCATAACCTCGCCCAGATCTTAAAGTGATTTGACTGATGTTAGCTATGTCTGGCGACCTTACTGAGGCAGGAATCTTCCCTTCGTTTCCTCGCATCTCGCTCAAGGATGTTGCGATCTGGGACATTTGTTTTGCTAACATATCCATTGTTGTCTTCTGCTCCAATTGAGCATCTTGGAGCTTATGCACTACGTCATTGTTGGACTGCAAGTTGTTCTGCAAATGTTGTTGAGGACTGACTAAATCATGTACCATATCATCTAGATTCCTTGGTGGTTTAGAACTAGAATGGCCAGCTATGAATTCCTTGATGAACTTATTGAATACCGGCAATTTCAAAGCTTGCAAAAATGGTAAGTTGATTTCCAATTTCCCAAAGATATCCATGAAATCCACCGGCTCTTCTTTCTTCTTCTTAGCCTCTCCTCGGTGTGGGAACGGTTTCACTTGCTGGACCTTCATAACCTCGCCCAGATCTTAAAGTGATTTGACTGATGTTAGCTATGTCTGGCGACCTTACTGAGGCAGGAATCTTCCCTTCGTTTCCTCGCATCTCGCTCAAGGATGTTGCGATCTGGGACATTTGTTTTGCTAACATATCCATTGTTGTCTTCTGCTCCAATTGAGCATCTTGGAGCTTATGCACTACGTCATTGTTGGACTGCAAGTTGTTCTGCAAATGTTGTTGAGGACTGACTAAATCATGTACCATATCATCTAGATTCCTTGGTGGTTTAGAACTAGAATGGCCAGAACTTGGTCCTGGACCCAGATGTGGACCACTTCCTTGATTCTGGCAAAAGTTTCCTTGACCTCCTGAGCTGTTGTTATACTGATTTCCCGACCATTGATTCCCCTGGTAAGTAGGTTGGGGATTCTAATAATTTTCGGTGTAGTTCCTTTGGTGTGGCGGCACATAAGAGTTCCCCAGATTCTGATTCATGTTCCTCCAATTAGAGTGATCCCCCTGGCTCCGGTTGTTCCAGCTATTCTGCCCCTCCTGATTTCTCCCAGACCAATTAGTTTGTCTTTCTGGTTAATGTGTCAACTGGGTGTTCTGTTGCGGAGGTGGCTGGTTCGGATCATTGTCAGACCGTCTAAAATTGGGATGGTTCCTCCAGGGTGCGTCCCTCTGTTTCCCGAGGTTCCAACTCCCATCTGGATTCCAACTTCCCATTGGATTCACCTGGGCCTGATAATCTCCTTTTTGAGGACCATAGTACTGCTGGGGTAGGATTTCTCCTTGACCCGGATATTTCTTTTTCTCTTGTGAGGTTGGTGCAGTGGTTTTCTCAATTGCAATCAACAGTACTTTCTCAAGCGTATCTATTCTTGCCTCGACTCTTTGGTCATCTTGTTCTCTCAGCGCATTTGCTGACCCTCTCCTCATAACATTCCTCGGGTTGTCGTACGCCTTCTTGGCCTCTTTCAACTTTCCCAAGATCTCTCTCGCTTCACTCCCCTTTTTCTTCGTAAAATTTCCCCCGCTCGAGGAGTTCATCAAATCCTTCGACTCGAGGTTTGCTCTTTCATAGAATAGATAATAAATCTCTGCTTCGATCATTCTGTTATTTGGGCAAGCGACCAGCAACCCCTTGAATCGCAACCAATATTGACTCAAAGACTCATCATACTCCTGCTTACACTCTATTATCTCCTTCTTGAGGGCGTTCGTCTAGTTCGACAGGAAAAAGTAATCCAGAAATTCCAGCTTGAAATCTCTCCATGTACGAATCGAATCTGGAGGTAGCCTCTGTAGCCACGTGTTAGCTTCTCCCTTCAAGGCGAACGGAATCGCGCGTAGGCGGTAATCCTCCTCTGTTGTGTCGTTAGGCCTTTTTTGAATACTGCACAGCTTGCTGAACTCATTTAAGAACTCATACGGACACTCATTCCTCCATCCAGAGAATGTCGGTAGAATGCCTAACACATTCGTTTTGATATCTATGGCTCTTTGATGCGGGTTCATCACTATAGCCTGGGCCGGCTCACCATCTAGATGGGCAGTGAGCGAACCGATCTCCGAATCTGGATCGACTATGTGTGCCATGTCCCCGATTTCTGCCTCCTCTGTACTTGTTTCTGAAGATGACTCAGGATCCTCCCTTCCCAACGAATTCCAACTTTCGTCGCTTCCTGAACCAAATGGAAATGGATCTCCCATAGATAACCCTAATCTGGTGGTGACCGTAGATGCTGTGTCCTTGACCTGCCAAATAAATTGATCGTTCCTCCACCCAGATGAGTTATCCCAGTGTCCAAACCGTGAGCCTCTGCTCATAATCTGCAAACAAAAAATCTCTAAACACAAACGCAAACTACACCATCCATCCCCGGCAACGACGCCATTTGAAACTCGGTTCTGGAAACGTGTGTGCTTTTAATGCTAGGTCAAGCTTCTCAGATCCAGAGAATCCCCTAGATCACGAGGTCTAGGAACTCAGAGGATATCAGAAATCTCAGTCATTGGACACACTGATTCCTCGTTCAAAACCTTAAACCCGCTATACTATGAATTAGTACAGGGAAGCAGGGATCGATCCCACGAAGATGGACGCGTAAGAAAGCATTTAGAAGACCTTGGAAATGGTGAATGGCTGCTGCCCCGCAATTTTGGGTTGAGGTAAAACTACTACTAGACCTAGGAACTAATTAAACACTAGACCTAGGAAACTGAAAACATCATGCTGACATCGAACTTCCTCATAACTACGAGATATTAAACTAACTTCTTAGACCGAGCAAATAGCTTCCTAATCTAGCTAGACAGAAAGTGAGTAAACAGCAGGGACCATCGTCCAGAAACAGCAAGTACGGAATAAAAGCTGCAAATAACAAACTAAGGATTTAACTAACAACTACATGTATTTCATTACCTGAATCACACGCGAACATGAAGAAAACAGAGCACATTTCCAGATTCAAACAGAATGTAAAAGTGCGGACGTCGGAAACTTGCAATTAGCCGGAAATAAAATAGATCTACATATACTAGATGGAATGAAACGAAAACTCGTAAACTAGGCATCAACCACGATCAACTCTGTTTTAGATCCAGACGTCGGATGCTTAATCCACTCCGGATCCAAGCATTCCGAACCCAACAACCAACAAAATCAACTCCATAACTTTCGATTCAACAGATCTACTCCGATCAACACAAACTTCCAATACTTCTTGTCACGACCACCCATACTAGGGGTACTATAAACGAGGAGATCGTGACCATGGGATAGAAATAAAGACAATATTTAAGGACGACAGTTCATATGAAAGACCTAATTAACTTAAGAAGGAGAATATTTTAGTTCATTGAAAAGTTAAGCAACGAATTTTAGTTCAAAATACTTAATGTCATAATTACAACATCAAATAGTGCGGAGATTTCTAGCAAACAATTTTTCAAAGAAAACAATGGAAAAATAAATATCAAAAATCCAATTAACTCCTAAAAGAACATTTGTTTTAGTTTACGAAAACCATTTTAGAGTAACGAAACAAGCAGCGGGTTAAAGTCTCAAAGTATTTGAAAAGACAAAAATCGTACGAAATAAAATAAATTCTTGCGACACAGTTTCAATAATAGCAACGGAAATAGGTTATCAAGAGAGTCATAGGTGTTAGGGTTTGTATACTAGAAATCACCTTTCGAGTGATTGAATACTGTAAAACTCTAATAATTATTTTCCAATGAATGCAACAGATTATTTTTATCGTAATGTTGGTATGTTTTACATTTAATGGATGTTTATTGCATATTTAAATGTATAAGCGAACATAACATAAGTCTAAGTCTTTGTTCTAGTAGACCGGTTGTGGGCTGCGCTCAATTTAAGGTACGCGGTCAGTTCTGAACAAAAAAAATAAGAATTTCACAACCCAGATAGACCTAGACTACCTATCGTGAAAGGCTGCAATGTCAGTCCGATTATTTCTAAGCCTTATTGAAATATGATGACATAGGTGTGGTATAGCACTGAATGGATCTAACAGCAAGACGAGTCTTTATGCTATCTACTGAAAGACGAGGTCTTGAAAATTAATTTCTTAATCAATGTACGTTAGCATTGAGCATACGATATTGAGTATCTACTACTTTGACTTACCAAAGGTGCGGGTTTTTCGTCACCCAACGATCCAGGTATATTGGGTATTGGTGATCATTATCTAGCGGTGCTAGGATTGCTATTATGTTGAATCGTGCGCGAGGAGAGTCTCGTTTGATAACATCCATAAGAGGAGCTCGAAACAGGATTTTATTATTCGAAACCTAGCTAGTTGGAGTTTAATTACTCTATGAATAATAAATAAGAGTTTTTTGCTAAGTCCACTCTTGGAGTTCAAAATATGTTGATTAATTAAGTCCATAGCAGACATTAATTAATTAATGGATGTTTCTATCTTAAGTGCGGGAAATGAATTAAATGCAATTAAAAGGAAACCCGGAATACTTGTAATTTCGGATTTGGAAAGGCAGTGCAATATTACTTCTGTAGTGGCTGCTTGTAATATTCCAATATAAGCTTATATTAAATTGTGGGTTCAATTTAATTAGTAAAAAGCTAATTGGGTGAGGCCATGTCCAAATTCTTCCTTAGATCCCTGACTGAGCCCAATTTGTGACTTAATATAAATAGGAGAATAAAGGAGACAGAAATCATAACAATTATCGCTCAGAATTTTGTGTCCCCCTCAGAGAAAGAGAGAGTTCGAAATTTTGCCTCCTCCGTGAGCTGAGTTCTGCCTTCGTTATTCAAGTCCTAGTACGCTGGTGAGATTTGCCCACACAAATATCAGTGTACAGTCCGGGACACCAGTCAGAAGATCTGAGGTCGAGTATTGAAGATCTTCACGTGGAGACGGAGCAAGCCATCATCGATTCTTGATTGAATCCCCGAGGTAAATTGGCTAATTCCGTAGTAAGCATGTTTTAGGGATTTCATATGCTAAAGCATGTTTTAATTCAAGTTATGAGCATTATACATGTGATTATTACGCGAATAGAATTTGTCTAAATAATCTGCTAAATAGATCAAATTTATGTGATCGATCCACATGCACGCTTCCGCTGCCAACCCCTTCAATAGGATGACGCCTATGTATGAGGACACAACGCATCCAAAATTTCTAGGCCGACTTAACATCCATCTCAACATCCCGTTCAACCTGCACATAGGGAAAATATATGCAGGGCTGAGTACTTGTTGTACTCAATGAGCTCATGCCGAAAACATTTTATAACAGTTATGTCATCCATACCAGTGATCTCGAGTTTTACATTTAGTTAAGAAATATCATCGAGAACACAAAAATATTTTATAGACCGGCCAGTCAAATAATCTCCCCACTTTCTCAACAATCCATCAATCACAATCATCATTCCATGTGCGACGAAAGTGTGGCCACACTATTCGCCCACGAGACCGGCCGACTAGCAAGGACGGCTCACGATCCCATCAGTGTACACAACCTGATAGGGTTTGCGGCCCTACTCAGACCCGAATTCGTTTCACAACACAGCCATATACCCTAACGGAGCAAGCTCGGACGAACTAGGCATCAGGCAACAATCTCATAAACAAAACATCATGGCATGACATAACAAGTTAAACCACCCTTATAACACCACATCATATTTTCGGAAAATAAAAGATTTGTAAAAGAAAGCCCACATCGTTTGCTTAAACAACACAATACCCAACTCAAAGCAACCCTCGTTCCTTGTGCTCACGTACACACAATCCCCTTGCCAACACCACAACACAGTCAGCCTTCCATCAATACAAATTATCATGCATGTCCTATCGTTCCTTTCATCGTTCTCTTAAATTACCCACCCCAACATTAATCCACATAAGGAAAATTATGTCATAATATTTCTCAACTTATCACACATAATCACGTCATAAGATACATTCCTTGATCATACATGCATCATATAATTCACCCAAACTTGGCAACAAGTATTATTTTGACATAACAGAAATCTGGCAGAACTGCGCAGTCGTTTTGTAAAAATCACCAAAACTCCATCCGACCTCATATGAAGCTAAATTTTGGTCACTACACAGTAGACACATTCAAGCAAGTCCAGTTAAAATTTCACACCGAAATCATATCATTTGGTCAGTCAAAACAATAATGCAACCCTCTGGTCGGAACGTAAAAATTCTGGCAGTACTGCGCGGTTCGATTGAAAAAAATTACCAAATATTCATCAGATGTTCAATGAGGCTGAAATTTTCACAAAACACAGAAGACACTTCAAATTTCATCCATTCAAAAATTCACATCAAGGTAAGGCCATTTGGTCAGTCAAATCAAAAACGAAACTCACTGGGCGAGAATACAAGTTTCTGGCAGAATTGCGCAGTCGACTTCAAAAATTTATTAAAATTTCATATTTCGTCAAAAAGTGCTGAAATTCACATACAACAAAGAAACCACCTTGAAGTTTAATTAGTTAAAAATTTGCACCAAATAAGATTGTTGGGTCAGTCAAACACACGTCGGAATCTACTGTCCGAACACTACAGTTTCCAGGCTTTACAATTTCGAAATTAGGGTTTCTTCCTCATTCATCCAAACACAATTTTTCATGCTTCCAACACACAATCATGCTTCCAAAACATAATCAAGCTTCAAAAGGTTCTCACAATCATGTTCTCATATAATCACACATCATTCACCAATGATTCATCCAAACTTCACACATATTCTATCAAAATCGCCTATTCACAAATTTTCTCACACAAAACACAAATTCTCACCGATTAATTATGCGATCTATGATTCCTACACTCACTATATGCATGAGTGAATCAAGAACAAGGTTTCAATGGAGGAAAACGAGGAAAAGATTTTAGTTATACATTCTCGGATCAAAAATCAAACGATAGAAGCAAGGATTGATGCGATTCGTCGGGAATTCTTGAAAATCCAACTCCAATCGATGCAAGAACAATGATGGAAGAAATTTTGGAGAGGATGAAGAGAGGGAGGAGAGGTAGGCATGTGAAGAGAGGGAGAGAATGGGTGAGGGACGAAAATGAGGGGGGAATGGGGGCTAGGGTTTAGTTTAGGTGATTATATAGTCCTAGGTTTAATCCCACAAAAATTAATTAATTGTGGAAGAATAAAATAGAGGCCAATAAATAAAATCCCACAATTAAAAGAAAAGGCAATTTTCGAAAATTTTGACTAGGAAATTAATAAGGAATTTATTTGGTATTTACTTGGAGAGAAATAAATTCACAATTTAGGAAATAAAACAATGACTATTCCATAAACAAGGGAACAAAATAAATTAAACATCCAAGTAGGAAATAATGAGAGGTGGCCGAAAATCCCAAAGGTGTGCACAAGGGAATTATTTAAATCCTCAATTAAATAGAATAGGATTTAAATTTGGTAATTTCTTTATGGGAAAAGCCTCCCATAAAATAGGTAACAATTAAATAAATTCCCCCGAGGAAATTGAACAAAAGGGGCGTGTGATACAAGGAAAATATTCACATCCCCAATTAATTAGGCATAGATATTAATTTGATATTTATTTGAATAAAGAGGGTTCCACAAAATAGGAAACAATTGTATTCTCCTCTACAATAAGGAGGGGGGGGGGGCGAAAAATTTGCCCTAAATTCCACAAGGAAATAATTCAAATCTTCATTTAATTATGGTGAGGAAACAAGGTGTGGCATGATTTTAATTGGATTTAAAATAAAGGAAGGGAATCAACAAGACACCAATTTATTCAAGGAAACTTATTCATCCTCCTAATTAAAAATAGGGAACATTCGAAACTCACAAAAATAATAGGCTAGAGTTCGAATTTCATGTAGCACAATTTAGGGATAATTTGATTTGGATTTAATTTGGATAAGTATCCCAAAACAATTAATTAAATCCACGAAAAAGAATCTAGTTTCCAATAATTGGAGGGCCGACAATAGCCACTTTACTTGGCTAGAACTAAATGCATGATCTTATTTAAATTGATCCCCCACATAAAAAAATAATATAATTAGCACTTCATTCCAAAACCCATGACAATTTATTCCACATAACCAAATCAATCACGTAGCAACAATTAAATTCCATAAATGAAAATTCCCAATCGACATATTAAAATAAAAGTCGCAAAAATTTTGGGATGTTACACTTCCACTCAAACTCAGTAAACCAACGCAAAAATCACAGTAACTACGGCAAACTCAAAACCAAATGCATCTATGATCGAAATCAACATCAGCAAGCTAAATTCAGAAATAGAAAATTGCATAGATAACGGAAATTCAACAGAAAACAGAGCCGAGCTTCGAACGGCGAAGCTCGGTGAAATTCACGATAACAAACTAAAACGAAAGTAATAAATTGTATCTTCGCCCTCTTCAAGGACGGTGTTACCCAACTATGTAACAGCAATTGAAACCCGAAAACCCCTCAAGTTCCCGATAAAAACAAGTGTGTAGAGTATGGCTAGTGAGCTAAGAGAGCCAACAGTGCCGAGAGACGAGAGCTCCCTGTCTAAAGTCCTCCCTCGACAACTCTCTTCAATTTCTTTTTTAAAATGCATGCTCTCCTCCTTATATAGGTGCGGGTCATTTTTCCACAATGCTCACTTTTATCGCCATTTCCTTGCGCCATGCAAACGTCCTTCTCTTTTTCCTGAACTTGGCGAATTCTCTACACACCTGGCTTAAAAAGATGTGTTAGACCCCGTAAATGCATGAATTTAACCCCTTAATCAATGCATGAAATTAGCCTTATCAAAGACCATTAGGGTGGAGAAGTAGCGAGCTATTGACGATTATTTGGAGAATCAAGAATGTATTCAATTCCCTCTGTAGAAAAGCATGTTTAAGGTTTCAATTAATCAAAAGCTGTTTCGATTCAAGTTTTAATCATGATAAATATAATAATTACGTGAATAGACTTTGTCGAAATAATATGCTAAATATTTGTTCTTACGCTGCCAACCCCAATAGTATTATTTATCCTTACGTTGATCTATCATTACATTGACTGGCATGACACTTTTATCACATGTTAGCATAGATGAAGTGTCATAACAATAGATTTTTAGTGGCGTATTTCAGTGCCATAAAAGTCCATTTCTATAGTAACGATATTCTATTTTTTCCTTTATTTTTTTACCCTTTAAATATTTATTACTCTTATTATTTTTAAAAATGACTGAAAAAAAGTGTGTTAAGTAGCGTGAGACTCTTAGTAACAATAATAATTTCATAATATAGTAAAATTTAACCTTGGAATAAGTAAATAAAATCCAAAATAAAAGTTTGTTAACACTTGGACCGGAAATGAACTCGCTATGAAGTTAACATACTCCCTCCGTCCCAAATTACTTGAGTCGTATTCCATTTTGGGTTGTCCTAAGTTACTTGAGTCATTTCTCTTTATTCTTTTTTTACTTTATCTTCTCTCATACTTTACTCTCTTCTACTTTATTTAACTCACTAAATACAACTTTCTTAAATTCCATGCCGAAAAGAAACGCCTCAAGTAACGTGGGACGGAGGGAGTACAAATGAAGGGAGTAATATAAAATGAAAGTGTACATAGACTAAACTATTAGATTCAAATATATACAAACAAAGGGAGTAATATAAAATGAAAGTGCACATAGACTAAACCATTAGATTCAAATATGTACCTACTGATTGATTCAATTTATTTAATTATAAAAGGAAAGTGTAACTATGATAAGCAAAATATAAAATGGAAGTGTACCTATTATAAGCCAAATATGTAGTACTCCGTATTGATTGATTCAATTTAAAATTATTCAATTGATACCAACTTTATCCACCTTAGACCACAGTTTATTTTTGGATACCAAATTTTAAAAACTAGTAGTGTTTCATAAGTTAATGCAAAGAAAAAATTTACTTTACCCCGTCCTTTAATATTTGTTCCTACATTAGAGCATCCACAACGGCGGTCGTCCCGATGGACGTCCGACCGACGTGCCGGACGTCTGCGCAAGACATCCGCCATTAGGCAGCAGGGAGGCAGACGCGGACGTGCGTTGCGGACACCGGAGGTCCGCGGCATTCCGAGGTCGTCCGTCGTGACGTCCACCATTGCGGTGACATGACGGACGTCCCGACGAACGTCTCGTTTTTCATTTAAAATAAAACTCTATATATACGGCTCGTTGAACTCCATTTCATTCACACTACTTGTTTTAACAAGTTTCTCTCTCTCTACTTTCATTTCTTTTGAAGATAAATGGAGCACTTCGATAGTGATTCCCCCGCCATGAGGGAGTCACAAACGCCGATTTTTCCAGTTAGAGTTGGGGGAAATGCCGGCGGAAGTGCACCGATGTCCGGGATGATGCCCGGAATGGCGCCGATGATGCCCCAACCCCCCCAAATGGCGGGGATGATGCCCGGGTACTACAATATGTACCCCCTTGGTGTGGGATGATGCCCCAAATGCCCTAAATGCCCGGGATGAGTGCCGCGGTGACGGGGATGATGCCCCAAATGCCCGGGATGAGTGCCGCGATGCCCGAGATGATGCCTCAAAGGCCCGGATGATGCAGGGCATGCCTGCTGCTGCGGGGGGAGCAGGCAGGGGGTCCCCCAATCACTTGGGGACAATGTCTATCGCTACTACATGGATCTATTGTCGAGTGATTCCCCCCAGAGTACTCCTCTGGAAACTCAGTTCACCGGCATCAAGACTTTCTCTTTTGAGGAGTTGAGGCTATCTCCGGTCAGGGAGTCTCCCACTGAGATGCCATAGGCGACAGGGAGGACGCGGAGGCAAGGGAGAGGGAAGCGCAAGGGCACTACCTCGTCCGCACATGTGTGGAACGAGGGTGGGGCTGGGGCTGGGGCCGAGGGGGAGGGGGAGGAAGCCGGCGGGAGAAAGAGGACCATTTGGAGCATAGGGGAGTGCGTCGCACTGGCGAAGGCCTGGATCAGTGTAGTCGAGGATCCCTACGTCAGGGCTAACCAGCATATCGACAGAATGTGGTGGCGCATTAGCTGAAGCTACCTCCAATTCAAACCACCAGGTGGGAAGCCTCACGATGGAGAGCAATGCCGGAAACAGTGGGAGCGGCTGAGGAGGCAGCTCAGCCGATTTGACGGCATCTACCAAAACAACCTTCGCACGGCAACCAGCGGCATGTCCACCGATGATGTGAAGCTTCTATCTCACCAGCAGTACCCCGACAGTGAATTGAGTTTCGGGGAATTCAAATATTGGGATGTCTATCTTGTGGTGCAGACTTCTGCCAAGTTTTGTTCGGGTGTTGAAGCTGGTTGGCCGAAGCGGACTAAGATCAACGCCTCCGGGGAGTACAGCAGCAGTGCCGGTTCCCACGAACTCCCTGACGCCGAGGCAGAGTTCCCGACCCCTCAATCCAGCCGCTGTCGCCCGGTTGGGCAAAAGTCCGCGATGCGGATGGCTAGGGAAGCGCCTGCGGGTTCAGACCTGAGGTCCAATAGGCAGCTCCTTCCCAGATCGATCTCGAGCCCCCCTCGCTCGCCTGCACACAGCAGCATAATTCACTTTTAATCACCATGGAGAAGTGGCTTGCAGCGACGGACCCCTTATATAAGTTGATCCTAAAGGATGACATCGATAGTATGCGGCGCGATTTGGGGATGCCACCACTGCCCGATTGTGACGACGGGACTGGCGGTGGGGACGACGAGGAGTGAGACGGGGGCCGCATTTGTCGAAGCTTGAGGTTGTTTTTTTTTAACTATGTATTTTTTTAATAATTATGTATATTTTTTGTTTTAAATAAAAAGGTTACATTTTCTCCGTATTCGTGTCGAAATTATAATTCCGTAAATTGTTTAATTCCGTAAATTAATTAATTTGGTGAATTTGTGAATTTTTATTATTGTGGGATGTCCTTGGGGATGTCCGTCATTGTGCAGTGAGATGTTCTTATGACGTGACAGTGCAATTAGATATCCTTATAACGTGACAGAAGGTGTTTTTGAGAAGTCTGTCAGGATGTACGCCGAGACATCCATCTCACTGTGGATGCTCTTGACTTAGAATCAACTAAATTAAATATTGCCAGACAAGAGTGGGCTAGGGTTGATTTAGTTGTTGAGGTGAGTTTGTGGGCCGAATCCATCACAAACACAAATTCTGAATCAATATTCCACCCCACCAGAACGCCCTCGACTGTCATTAACTACGCTTCATTTTGACAACCCGATTATACCCATTTCCCCTTCACGCGTCGGTGCTCCAAAAACCGATGGCGGAGCAAACGGAGAAGCAGCCCAAATCCATCCCGCCCTACATGAAGGCTGCGTCCGGATCATTCGGCGGCGTAGTCGAGGCCTCGTGCCTCCAGCCAATTGACGTCATCAAAACCCGCCTCCAGCTGGACCGAACCGGCTCGTACAAGGGGATCCTCCACTGCGGCTCCACCATCGTCCGCAACGAAGGCGTCCGCGCATTGTGGAAGGGCTTGACTCCTTTCTCTACGCATTTGACGCTCAAATACGCGCTCCGGATGGGCTCCAATGCCTACCTCCAGTCCGCCTTCAAGGACTCCGAGACGGGGGAGCTCAGCCACCATGGGCGATTGTTTTCTGGATTCGGCGCCGGAGTGCTCGAAGCTCTCGTTATCGTCACTCCATTTGAGGTTAGTCAGAATCTGATTAATTTGAATTACTTGGGGATTTTAGCTAGTTCTGCTTAATTGTGCTCAGAATTCAAAGGATTTTGAATTTGATTGCATTCCGTTGAATTGAGAGAAGTTGTTGTGGTTGAATGCATATAATTGAAATTGATGTATGATAATGCCTATTTGAAGATCAAACATTAATTCCTCTATCTGCGCAGGTTATGGTACATTGGTAGTTTAGGTTTTGTTGCTGCAAATAATTTGTCTACATTTTGCAGTTGATGTGCTTTTCTGATTTGCAGCTAAGTTTCTCTTAGAATTGTACTCCCTCCGTTCCCTCATAGATGAGGCGGAACTTTCCGGCTCAGAGTTTAGAAAGAAATGTTTAAGTAAATAGATAAAAAAGTAAGAAAGAGAAAAAAGTAGATAGAATAGAGTAGAAAGTGAATAGAGTAGAAAAAAGTGTTAATTATTACTCCCTCCGTCTCATAGTAGATGTCAGATGTCACAGTTTCCTTTTTAGTTTGTCCCATAAAAGATGTCACATTTCCTCTTTTGGAAAAAGTTTCTCTCACATCAATTATAAAATTATATTTTCTCTCACCACTTAACACACAAACAACATCTCCTAAAATCTCGTGCCATCTTCTTTGGGACGGAGGGAGTACTATATAAGGAAGTGACTCAACTACGAGGGAACTTCTCAAAATGGAAAAATGACTCAACTATGAGGGAAGAGAGGGAGTATGCTTTATTGTAACTGGAGTGTACTTTTGTTGTCGTTCAATATTTTCCTTTGATCATTGAAAATATACTGCGGTGCTCTCCTTCCGTTAATAGATAACTGAATATCCAGTGTTATCATTATCGTTGTCTGCTTCCGCCCGTCCTGCCCTTTTCTCGTGCCTGTTTACAGTGAATGTTTGTCTTTCAAATTCTACTTATTTAGTTTGTTTCTAATGAGTTGTAACGTAGTAGCAAGAGGCGATCATCAAAGTCTTTTCTTCAAACTTGTTCTCGCTTACTAGAAAGTTGAACTCGCTTGTTTCAAATGCAGGTTGTTAAAATTCGACTGCAGCAGCAGAGAGGATTGAGTCCCGAACTCTTCAAGTACAAGGGACCTGTACATTGCGCTCGTATGATTGTCCGTGAAGAAGGGTTGCGTGGTCTGTGGGCTGGAGCTTCCCCAACTGTGATGCGTAATGGAACAAATCAGGCTGCCATGTTTAGTGCTAAAAATGCATTTGACGGGTTATTGTGGGGGAGACACGAAGGTGATGGGAAAATCCTCCTACCTTGGCAGTCTATGATATCGGGATTTCTTGCTGGAACTGCTGGTCCAGTATGTACCGGGCCCTTTGATGTCGTGAAAACAAGGCTCATGGCTCAAAGCAAATCGAGCGGGTTGAAATACAGAGGTATGTTTCATTGTATCACAACTATATATGCTGAGGAGGGAATTCTTGCATTGTGGAAAGGATTATTGCCAAGGTTAATGAGGATCCCGCCCGGGCAGGCGATCATGTGGGCTGTGGCTGATCAGATAACTGGATTTTACGAGAGGCGATACCTACAAGCCTATTGAGCGTTCTGTAATTCACTTTGGAAGTGAAAGTTTCAGAGTTTTTGATGCCCTTTTTAGCTTGTGTAGAACTGAGTATTTTCTCTTGTTCTACATATTTAGCTTTTAATTTTCTCATTTGTAGGACATTCTTTATGTTGAAATGCTGAAATGTTTAGCATCAGCGAAATTGTTTGGTGTTAGAATTTCTGCTGGATTTGATTCATAGAAGTATGTAATTCATTTTATTAATTTGGATAATGGTTTCATTGAAATTCGAATGAATTCTTGATTGATCAAAGATCTTCATTGGCTGGTCACATTGTAGCAAAAATAATGGAAGGGTTTTCTACCACGTGTGTAGACAACGTGCCCTTGTTTTCAGCCCATGCGCGGATGTGGCATGGGATTGTCTTGGCCAATCGCGCGCAATTTACCCTGCTTCTGTCAACCTGCCTAGATGCATGATTCAGCGGAATTTTAATGTTCTCTTTTTGAAAAAAGATCTTTGACAGTTTGAATTTTTAATTTTTTCAGTTGAAATTCGATCTTTTTCTTTTTAAGTAAACTACATAAATGATACCTAATCTTTTACTTTCGCACATTTTTTTTAATAAACACCCCGAGGTTGGAGGGTTAAGGCGGACCCACACTTGTGCATTACCAAAGACAATTGCAACAAGCAACCAAACACCGAGTCACCCAAAAGTGACGGCTCGCGGCGATTAATTAGAGTACAACGAGGGCCTTTCTATCGACTAGAGTGGTCATCTATCTACTCTTGCCAATCCTATTACAATTAACATGATGCCGCCTTCGCATCTCAAAATCCTTAGTTCATCTCTTAATTGAGGCCCGCAAAAGGGATACCTCCGCGCTGGACAATCTCTCCTGGGTCAAGTTCCTCGATAAGACCCTCCTTCTCCCGGTTGGGGATACCACACGATATGGCTATTGGGTCTCCTCTCGTGTCGATGTTTCCTTTGGTGCAGCTCCCAAATGAGACCGTGGCCACATTTCCTTTCAAGTGTAACCTCTCTAGGTTTTGAGGCTTGATGTTCGAGCCCTCTTGAGGAGTGCGAGCAGAGTCTCTTGACTTGCTTTTGTGACGTTTTGCCACCAGTTGGAAGCCATCATCATCTATCAAACCTTGATGCCCTTGCGTCAGATGTAAGACTTTCTTGGCCCTAGCCCCCGGGTTGTCCTTGTGAGCCTCATTTCCGTGGCCTTCCTTATCCGTGGCCGGCGGATCTGCATTTGACGAGGTGCTAGCCCTCTTTGGTTCCTTTGGTCGCCACTCTTGACGGGTTTTTGTGGGGGTCAACCCTGCCCCTCCAGACCTTGTTGCATGCTTATGATCTGCCCCGCCAGACCTTGTTCCATGTGCCCCACATGTTTGCAACTGGAGCAAAACAAAGGGATCTGATCCCATACCACCTTGTAGTGAGTATCTTTACCCAGAATATTCAGAATAATCTCCTCCGGATGACGAAGAGAAATGTCGATCTCCACACAAATTCTAGCAAAGGATAACCTAGTCTGGTTAATTGTGGCATGGTCAACTTGGATTGGCTTCCCAAGTAATTTGCCAATTGCAAAGAGGGTCGATTCTTCATAAAGATGTATGGGAATTCCAATCAAATTGCACCAAACGACAGCAATAGGGGATTCAAAAAAAAGTATCAAAATCTGGCGACCATTTGAAAACCCTCATCGGGTGTATGTCAATTGACCACATCGGAACTCCGTTAGGACCATTAAGGACCCAAGCGTAATCGGTCACATCCTTGAATTGGATAAGGATGTGCTTAGCATTCAAGTATATCCACGTGAATGGCCTAACAAGATCCAAATCCCCAAGGGCTCGTTGGATTTGATTTGTCGATGGGAGTGAGTGAGAAAATTTCCCCACTATTGCGAGCCCTACTTTCTCCGAGAGATATGCAGTTTCTTTATCGGAAAAGGAGATGGTTGGGGTACCTTCGTTCATTCCAGCCGTCCCCATCGGTGTGAGTTTTTCGGCATCAAGCGAAGCCGGCTCGGTTTCCCGGTGCGTGGACGTGGCTGTTGCTCCCTCCTTGAATCCCTCGACCCCAACACCCGGTTTCCAATTGTTGTGTAGCTTCCCTGCTGTGTCCCAAACGTTCGCCGACGTGTTTGCAGCTTCCGGCGAAATTTCCGGCGGTGACGCGTCGGTTGTATGACTACCTTTCGACCCTTCATCCAAAGTGATTTGGTCTTCTGTCAACTAGAGGAGAGTTGGTAGTACATGGGACAATTTTTTAATTGTTGCTGCATATTTCCAAAAAAGTAGCAACATTCCCATGCAAATTCAAAAGTGAATTGTCACTATTCCATTCGTGTTAAGTCACATGCACATGCCAATCAGCTGACAGCCCATTCTGTAACGCCCCACTTTCGGAACCCTAATTTGCGAAGCATAAAATTTTTTGTATTTAATGCTTTTAATGCCGTGAAGTATGTGAATTAAATGATGAGTGAATTAATTGCATGTTTTCTGTGTGACCTAATTGCGTTTTGGAATTTAGATTTGATTTGATTAGTCAAATCCGTTGAGCATATGACGTGGCTGTTGAATAGTCAAAGATGTGGAGCACATGACATGGCCATTGAAAGGTCAAAGTGTTGAGAATATGTGGTGGAAGTGAAAATGGTTGAAATTGTGACGTGGCTGTTTGAATGATTGATGCGGGGTGAAATATATATTGTGGTGAATTATTTTCTAAGGGTGTGTGAGATTAAATAAGATCCTCAATAATTACCTTGCCCTTTTTATTTGAAATTTTCGACCACTATTATTTATTGGAGAGGAATTCTATTTTTTCATGGATTTAACTATTTGTTGGGATAATTATCCTAATTAAATCCAAGACCCGATTATTCTTTATTTCTCCATGAGAAATTCGACCCCTACCTTATTCCTAGGGAGATTTCGAAATTTTCCTTATTTAAGGGAAGAAGGAATTGTTTATTATATATTTCGATCCCTTATTTATTCTATTCCATGAATAAATATAAATATTCTAGCAAATCTTACCATACCTAAGGAGATCTTGCCATATCCTATTTTTTATTAGGATTTGAGTTTAATTCCTCGTGGGATAAGGAATAAAATCGCCTACTACATATATTATTGGGAGTATTATTATTTTTATTCTGCTCCGTATTAGTTTATTCTACTCCGTGAAATACCAAATTAAATCATAGGCTAATTAAATAGCCTAGATTTCGAATTCCTCCTATTTCCACTCCCAATTCACGCCAACTTCCACTCATCCATATCTTTTCAAATCTTTAATTTATTTAATTAAAGATTATATCTTGCACTCTATAAATAATAGAGAAACCCTAAACCTAAATCACAAAATACACGCCTCCCACTCCCTTGAAATTCACGCCTCACTTCTCCCTCTCCCTCTCACTTTTTCTTCTATATTTCTCTCCATGAATTCTTCATCTTTTGAGAAGAATTTAAGTTGAAGCCTCAAGATTGTTGAAGAATCAAGATTGTACTTTGTTTCTACTGATTGCTTTTGATCAAGAAAGGTATAATTGATTTTCTTTTCCTCATCCTCTCCATTGAAACCTTGATTTAGATTTCATCATGCATATAATGAGTGTAGAGATCGTAGATCTAAGATTTAATCAGGTGGGGTTGATGGTTGCATGAGAAAAAGATATGTATATGCGTTTATGGTTGTTTATGAATGAACTTATGGATGATTTGTGGTGAATGCTATGTGAATATATGAGAACATGATGGTGAGATCTTTTTGAAGCATGATTATGTGTTGGAAGCATGAATATATGTGTTTGGATGAATATTTGATAAACCCTAATTCGAAATTTGGAAGCATGACAACTGTGGTGTTCGGACAGTAGATTCCGACGTTTGTTTGACTGAACAAACGATCTTATTTTGGTGCTCACTTTTAACTGAATAAACTTTAAGGTGTCTTCTGTGTTGTGTGTAAATTTCAGCCTTTTTGGACGAAAGATAAAATTTTAATGAATTTTTGAAGTCGACTGCGCAGTTCTGCCAGAATTTGTAATCTCGTCCAGTAAGTTTCATTTTTGATTTGACCGAACTAAAGATGTGATTTTGATGTGAAATTTTAACTGGATGATCTTTGATATGTCTACTGTATTGTGGTAAAATATCAGCCCCAACGGAGGTCGGATGAATTTTTAATGATGTTTACAAAATGACTGTGCTATTCTGCTAGATTTCCAACATACAATAATAATCTATGTTGTTAAGTTTTGAATGATATACATGATGCATATGTGTTAAGGAACCCATTCTATGATGAAGTGATGTGTTGTTCGGTGATGTAAGCTATGGTGTGTTTCCTTGCGTTGATGAACGTTTGGGATGGGTAAATTAAAGAGACGATGGAAGGAACGTTAGGGCATGCATGATAATTTTTGTGATGAAAGGCTGATTGTATTGTGGTGTTGACAAGGGTTGTCGTGCGTACGTGAGCACAAGGAACGAGGGTTGCTTTGAGTTGTGTATTGTGTTATCTAAACAAGCGAGGTGGGCTTTCTTTTAAATAAGGACGATGTCCTAAATGTTTTATCGATGGGAATGAAACTGTGTTTATCATGCCTTGTTTGATTTTAACGTGCCTATCTGATATGGCTTTATGCCATTATTATTTAAATCGAATTCGGGTCCTCGTAGGGCCGCAAACCTTACTTGGACTAGTGTACCCCTATGGTAGATCGTGTGCTAGCGTACGGGCTGGCCGGTCTACTGACTTGGTTTGTGGCCACATTCCAAGTCATGTATTGGCAGATATGGTAAACGTCTATGGGAAAATGACTGATCAGTCGACTTTTGAACGATGAAATATTTTGGTACCTTGGGCTTTTCTAAAAATAAAAACCCCGATGGATACTTGAAAAAGGCATGATAAATAATATTTTGATAAACTGTTTTCGGCATAAGTCCACTGAGTATCTTTATAGTACTCAACCCTGCATGTGTTTTCCCTATGTGCAGGTTGAGCGGCGGCGAGAGTATGGTGGTGTTGAGCAAGTTAATTGAAGAATGAATTGTTTATCTTTGATATGTGAGTGTCGTTGTGTCTTCACACATAACTTCACTCTTCTCTTGGATGCTTCCGCTGAAACCTGTTTTACTTATTGTTTGATCTTGACACTATTTTGAGTTCCGTTTAGAATCTAAAGACATGTTATGTTTTGGAGTACGCTGAACCCTTGTTATCTTGAATATCAATGATGATAATTGTTTTCTCTTTGGTCTGTCTGTCAAAGCGTCACCCTGACCTTCTTCTCTCTTTGATTTTTGTTCATTAATTACCTTGGTCAAACCCCTTTTATAAAACCCTAGTCTTTTTCCTTGTTGCATTTAAGTCCTGTTAGGTCACGATCGCCGCATTTATTATACCCTAGAAGGGCGGTCGTGACAGTTTGGTATCAGAGCCAGGTTCTTTCCGCTCTGGACCCAAGAGCCTTGTTGAGTCAAAGTTTATTCACGTGTAAATTTACTAATTGATAACCGTCGAAGGCTCAACACCACGACTCGTCTCCGCCCAACCACGAAGAATAAGGT
Organism: Salvia splendens; assembly: GCF_004379255.2. NCBI lineage: Eukaryota > Viridiplantae > Streptophyta > Magnoliopsida > Lamiales > Lamiaceae > Salvia > Salvia splendens. The sequence continues at coordinate 25,684,589 of NC_056035.1, forward strand.
AACAAGCGTTTCGATAAGTTTGATCTGAACCTGTGAAATGTTGGAAAGCGTGATGGGGATATTCCTCTGGTGGAAAATGAAATTATTTTGATGGAAATCGAAGATAATATGACGTCTTTGAAAATGTTGTTTGGAAGTGTGAGATGATGAAAATACATGGATATGAAATTGCTTAATACGACTATGCAAAAAATGATGAATACTGTTGTGCACACCCCAATAAGGAAAATCGTTGAATATGTGATTGGACTTCTATGAGTTTGGATAGATGAAATTCTAAATGATTGAAAATTACATGAATTGTGAAACGTGAAGTATGAGTGTGATTACTTGATTATACTATGAAACAACACCTGTGAGAAATAAGTAAATACTATGGCTTTTGGAAAATGTTGTGAAGATATGAACCAGGAGACACTATGAGATTATACAATTGCTTTTGTTTAACAGTGAGGAATGATGGCGTTGAATGTGCTGGATATTGAAGTATGATTGTGAACTTTTATTGGTTGATGTTGAGATTTGCTATTACGTCCACGAAACTGCAAAATTTACTTGAAGAAAATACATGTTGCTTCCAGGAACGACAAGATTTTATGCCTAGGCGGTTAAAATTTCATGACTATGAAACTGTGAAATGCAAAGCATGATACGCTTGTAGTTGCGAGTTGTGATTGTGATACAGATGAGCATGAACTGCATGATTCATGAAATGTGATTCCATGGATGATTGATTGACTGAGTGTTGCTATTCACATATATTAATGTACGATGTTTGTTATGCTATGAAACACCAAATGATTTATACGAATAAATGTGTTGATTGTGCAATATATGGATGACGTTTATGTGGTGAAAATTTATGACCAATGAAGTATGAGGTATTGTGGAGAACCACTATTAAAGTGAAATGTGGAACTTTTGACCTTCGTTGCGAACGTAGGAGCCATATGAAGCTTGAGTTAGGTAATGATCAAATATACGTTGAAGTACGAGACTTCAAGCTATACTTGAAATTATAGAGTGCCTATGAGGTAGGCCAGACTGAACGTGCTAGAACTTAGTTGTAAGTTGACAACTGCAATATCACTTTCCTAAGTGATAAAACCAACGAAAGTATATATTTCGAACTTTGGTGTATCCTCACAATGGCGAGATCATACCTAAGATCTAATAAAACTATGCAGTCTTGCATACCATGCCAAAGTGGCGATGCGACACAAGTACGACGACGTTTACGACAATTTAAGACCACGTGTGCCATGGCAAGGCATTTCAAAAACTACGTGGCATGGCAAGAAGACTTTGAAGATGCGACTATCAAATATAGTTATTAATTTCGACGATACGATGAATCTTAACTTGGAATTCACGATTTCATAGAACGATGTTACCATGTTCAGGCTCGCGAAAATGTGCGAGGGAGTGCGACCCTCGTAGCTAGAATGAACGTTTTACTTTCAACAGTACTTACTTGGATTCTAAGTTCCTTTCGGGACGTTTTGAATAAACGTGAGCCCTTGTCTATTTAAACACCTTGGTTGACTCCCAATTTGCAAGTAATGTCCATTATTTTTTTTTCTCCCTATATCGAGTCATGACTCACTTGTCTCGAAAGTTTGTGTTTGCCTTTGTAACGTTGGATAGCTTGATTGAGTAGTCTCCTTTGATTCATCATTCATAAGGACAATATTTTGACCTTATGAACTTCCGTCATTGAGCTTCATTCCTAAGGTTGTTTGCAGTTATGACCTTCAGTATGATCACACCTCTAGACATGTTTTCTTCAAAGAATGGAATATTATTCTTGGAACTACTGGTTTCCCTCTTTATTTTGTAACCATGTATGTGACAAGTTCTTTCTTGCAGAAGTGAAATTTTTTTTAGCTCGGTTTCACTACATATATTGTTTCATACTCAATGATTTTTCTTTCTGCAACACCAAGTTAAGGCTATCATGTTCTCTTCCTCCTTAACGGGTTGATCGTGTTAAATTTCTGAAAAGTTCCATTCACTTCGAGTTGTCCTTAACAAACCCACGAACCCATTGATGTGATTTCATCTTTTCCAATAACCTGATGTTGTTGAACCATCCTTTGTACTACTTCATGACATTTGTCCATGTTTCTAAATCCTGCCGCGACTGATTATTTTAGGCCTTGACATGTTTGAACGATATCCTTCATTGCTGTCCGGAATTTTGTAAATTGTGATCTAGCAGTCGGCTATGGAATTTGAGAATTTTTGCAGTTTCATCCTGTTTCCATGACCTATCTCATGTTCTTCCGAGCTCTCATCAAAAGTAAATTCTCAAAGCTCTATGGGTTTTATTTGATACCTCTAAACCATTTATTTCTCAGAATGGACGGGTTGAGTCCAATGAAACTCAATCATTGCATTGTTGTTCTTGTTTCCTTGATTAATTTGGAGCCTTCCCGACTAAAGATATCCTTAGCAATGTTGCAATAATTTGAAATCTGTTCATATCCAAGTAAGACTGTTGGGTCAAACTTCGAATCCTTGATACTAGATGGTAGGAAAATGCAGTAGTCGACTCGGATATACACAAGGAATAAGTTTCTATAGTCAGACATGCTCAAAAATGACACACCACTCCCGGGAGAAAAGGAAGTGGGATGATTTCGGACTCCATACGACGAAAAACGGTACCAGTCGAGTCAGCATCGATCTCAACACGGAGGAGGACAACATACTTCTAGTCAGAGATGTGACTACCGATCCAGGGCACCACAGTGCAATGTGTGCTCTAAGTATCACTTCGAAGAATGTCGGCATCAAAATGTTACCAAGTGTTACAAATGCGGAGGGAATGGTCACTTCTCTAGGGAGTGTCTGAGCAAGAAGGGAGGATCGGGATCGAGGCAGAACTATCAAGGATCCCATCAGTAATCAAGGGCACCGCAGAGTGAATCGAAGGGAAATCGCGACCAGTTGTCACGACAACAACAACCCACTCAAGACTTCCGTCTCCAGCTAGAACATACGCGTTGGAACAAAAACAACCGAAGATGGAGCAAGGCGATCGAGAAAAAGGAAACCTGACAGGTATGGGCGAAATTCTCGACACTCCTGTCGTTGTGTTGTTTGATATGGGCGCATCGCAATCATTCGTATCTGTTTTGTGTGTGAATACATTGAGCTTTCCTGTTAGCAAATCTAAACTTAAGATGGTAGTGTCTTCACCAGTGGGTGGGACAATAGAAATCTCTCGAACATGCTCGAACGTAGAAATCGTTATGGGAAACCTTAAGTTAGTCGCTCACGATCCGCAAGTTATGGCGATGGGAGATATCGACGTAATTTTAAGGATGGATTGGTTGACCGTGAATTTTGCGACGATTCGTTGTAAGGAGAGACAAATATCTCTACAAGCTCCGGGGAAAGGAACCCATCGTGTACCATGGAATCTCGATGAACCGGCGAACTGCTATAATCTCTGCACTTCAAGCTACCGCAATGATGAAGAAAGGGCGTCCTGTATATCTCGTTTATCTCCACAGAGAAGAGATGGAGGAAAGGAAAGTGGAAGACGTCGCTGTTGTGTGAGAATTTCCAGACGTTTTTTCCCGAAGCGTTACCTGGACCGCCGCCAGATCGACAAGTGGAGTTTACAATCGACCTCGAACCAGAAGCCGCACCTGTATCTAAGGCACCGTATCGAATGGATCCTAAAGAGTTGGAGAAACTCAAGATACAACTTCAAGAGCTCATGGACCTAGGATTCGTTAGGCCTAGTATCTCACCGTGGGGCACATCGGTGCTTTTCGTCAAGAAAAAGGACGGGTCGATGAGAATGTGTATCGACTATAGAGAGTTGGACAAATTGACTCTCAAGAACGAGTATCCACTGCCAAGGATAGATGACCTGTTTGACCAACTCCGAGGAGCCGGCGTGTTTTCAAAGATGGACTTAAGGTCCGGATACTACCAACTGAGAGTTCGAAGGGAGGACATACCGAAGACCGCATTTCGTATGGTCACTATGAGTTCGTTGTGATGCCGTTCGGTCTAACGAATGCACCTGCGGTATTCATGGACTTGATGAACCAGGTATTCCATCCGTACTTGGATAAATTCATTTTGGTCTTCATAGATGACGTCCTAGTCTAGTCGAAGAACGGGAAGGAGCACGAGGAGCATCTACGAATCGCTTTGGAGACGTTGAGGACCAAGAAGCTATACGCTAAATTTAGCAAGTGTGAATTTTGGCTGAAAGAAGTAAACTTTCTTGGACACATTGTATCGGCAGAAGGAACCCAAGTGGATCCCGCCAAAGTTGAGGCAAGTTTTCAACTCTTGAAGGAGAAATTGACCACCGCGCCAGTGTTAGCTTTGCCGGAGCCTGGAGTGAACTACGTAGTCTGCACCGACGATTCAAAGGTGGGACCAGGATGCGTGTTGATGCAGAACAACAAAGTGATCGCCTAAGCATCACGACAATTGAGACCGCACGGGTTGAACTACCCAACCCACCATCTCTACGGAGTTCGATGTGAAATCTTTACGGACCACAAGAGCTTGAAATATTTCTTCGAGCAGAAAGATTTGAACATGCGACAACGAAGATGGCTCGAATTAGTAAAGGACTACGATTGTGGCATCAACTACCACCCTGGCAAAGCAAATGTAGTGACAGATGCTTTGAGCCGAAGGAACCATTCGCAACTAGCTGCTTTTTCTGACGGAAGAGGAAAGTCTAATACGAGAGTTTAGTAAAATGCAATTGGAAGTGGCAAGGGCACCTGAAACAGTGGAAGGCCGAATCGCCACCTTAGTGGTTGAACCTAATCTAAGAATGAGAATCGTTGCAGCACAACGGATGGATACGAAACTTGAAGAAATTCGAATTGAAGCGAGAACTGGCAAATCTGGAAGCTTTAGTGAGGAGTCTGACAACGCCCTCACTTTTGAAGGGAGACTGTGCGTACCAAACAACGTGGAACTCAAGAACGAGATCATGAGTGAAGCTCATGAAACTCCATACACCGCTCACCCGGGAATCACGAAGATGTATCAAGACTTGAAAAAGTCCTTTTGGTGGAATGGCATGAAGAGAGACATAGCGGCATTTGTGGAGCGTTGCTTAGCCTGCCAGCAAGTGAAGGCTCTATATCAACAACCGTACGGAAAGTTGCAACCACTAGAAATTCCCGAGTGGAAATGGGAGCACATCGCCATGGATTTTGTGATGGCAATGCCAAAGACGCAAAAAGGGAATACTGCCATATGGGTAATTATAGACCGACTCACCAAGTGTGCGCATTTCATACCGATTCCCGTAACGCATGGATCGAGCAAGCTAGCTCAGATCGACATAAAGGAAATAGTGCGACTGCATGGAGTCCCAGTGACAATCACGTTCGACCGTGACCCAAAATTCACTTCAAGATTTTGGATGAGTCTGCAACGCGAGCTTGGAACTCAATTGAATTTTAGCACGACACTTCACCCGCAGACCGATGGACAATCCGAGAGGGCGATCCAAACTCTTGAGGACATGTTAAGAACCGTGGTGCTCGACCGCGGAGGATGTTGGGAATCAGTGCTACTGCTGATCGAATTCTCTTACAACAACAGTCTCCAAGCAACGATAAACATGGCGTCGTACGGAGCCTTGTATGGAAGAAAGTGTATATCGCCGCTCTATTGGGACGAAGTTGGCGAACAAAGAGTACTTGGCGAACAAAGAGTACTTGGTGTTAAGGGAAAGTTGAAACAGCGATTTATCGGGCCTCATGAAATTCTAGAAGGAGTAGGACCCGTTGCGTACCGACTGGCGCTACCGCCAAGTCTCGAAAATGTGCATAGCATCTTTCACGTATCACAGTTGTGGAAATACGTGTTCGACCCAAAGCATGTGATTCATTACGAAGAAGTTGCGTTGAATTCCGACTTGAGCTAGGAGGAGAGACCCCAAATGGTCCAGGACAGAAAGGTTCAGAATTTGAGAAATAAATCGATAGCTAGCGTAAAAGTGTTGTGGAGAAACCACGGGTACGAAGAAGCCACGTGGGAACTTGAGGACAAGATGATGGAATTGTACCCGGAACACTTCTCATGAAGGTACCAAATTTTAGGACGAAATTTCTTTTAAGAGAGGTAGGATGTAACGCCCCACTTTCGGAACCCTAATTTGCGAAGCATAAAATTTTTTGCATTTAATGCTTTTAATGCCGTGAAGTATGTGAATTAAACGATGAGTAAAATAATTGCTTGTTTTCTGTGTGACCTAATTGCGTTTTGGAATTTAGATTGGATTTGATTAGTCAAATCCGTTGAGCATATGACGTGGCTGTTGAATAGTCAAAGATGTGGAGCACATGACGTGGCCATTGAAAGGTCAAAGTGTTGAGAATATGTGGTGGAAGTGAAAATGGTTGAAATTGTGACGTGGCCGTTTGAATGATTGATGCGGGGTGAAATATACATTGTGGTGAATTATTTTCTAAGGGTGAGTGAGCTTAAATAAGATCCTCAATAATTACCTTGCCCTTTTTATTTGAAATTTTCGACAACTATTATTTATTGGAGAGGAATTCTATTTTTTCATGGATTTAACTATTTGTTGGGATAATTATCCTAATTAAATCCAAAACCAGATTATTCTTTATTTCTCCATGAGAAATTCGACCCCTACCTTATTCCTAGGGAGATTTCGAAATTTTCCTTATTTAAGGGAAGAAGGAATTGTTTATTATATATTTCGATCCCTTATTTATTCTATTCCATGAATAAATATAAATATTCTAGCAAATCTTACCATACCTAAGGAGATCTTGCCATATCCTATTTTTTATTAGGATTTGAGTTTAATTCCTCGTGGGATAAGGAATAAAATCGCCTACTACATATATTATTGGGAGTATTATTATTTTTATTCTGCTCCGTATTAGTTTATTCTACTCCGTGAAATACCAAATTAAATCATAGGCTAATTAAATAGCCTAGATTTCGAATTCCTCCTATTTCCACTCCCAATTCACGCCAACTTCCACTCATCCATATCTTTTCAAATCTTTAATTTATTTAATTAAAGATTATATCTTGCACTCTATAAATAATAGAGAAACCCTAAACCTAAATCACAAAATATACGCCTCCCACTCCCTTGAAATTCACGCCTCACTTCTCCCTCTCCCTCTCAATTTTTCTTCTATTTTATCTCCATGAATTCTTCATCTTTTGAGAAGAATTTAAGTTGAAGCCTCAAGAATTGTTGAAGAATCAAGATTGAACTTTGTTTCTACTGATTGCTTTTGATCAAGAAAGGTATAATTGAATTTGTTTTACTCATCATCTCCATTGAAACCTTGATTTTGATTTCATCATGCATATAATGAGTGTAGAGATCGTAGATCTAAGATTTAATCAGGTGGGGTTGATGATTGCATGAGAAAAAGATATGTATTTGTGGTGAATGATATGTGAATATATGAGAACATGATGGTGAGATCTTTTTGAAGTATGATTATGTGTTGTAAGCATGAATATATGTGTTTGGATGAATATTTGATAAACCCTAATTCGAAATTTGGAAGCATGACAATTGTGGTGTTCGGACAGTAGATTCCGACGTGTGTTTGACTGACCAAACGATCTTATTTTGGTGCTCACTTTTAACTGAATAAACTTTAAGGTGTCTTCTGTGTTGTGTGTAAATTTCAGCCTTTTTGGACGAAAGATGAAATTTTAATGAATTTTTGAAGTCGACTGCGCAGTTCTGCCAGAATTTATAATCTCGTCCAGTAAGTTTCATTTTTGATTTGACCGACCTAAAGATGTGATTTTGATGTGAAATTTTAACTGGATGATCTTTGATATGTCTACTGTATTGTGGTAAAATATCAGCCCCAACGAAGGTCGGATGAATTTTTAATGATGTTTACAAAATGACTGTGCTATTCTGCCAGATTTCCATCATACAAAAATAATCTATGTTGTTAAGTTTTGAATGATATACATGATGCATATGTGTTAAGGAACCCATTCTATGATGAAGTGATGTGTTGTTCGGTGATGTAAGCTATGGTGTGTTTCCTTGTGTTGATGAACGTTTGGGATGGGTAAATTAATGAGACGATGGAAGGAACGTTAGGGCATGCATGATAATTTTTGTGATGAAAGGCTGATTGTATTGTGGTGTTGACAAGGGTTGTCGTGCGTACGTGAGCACAAGGAACGAGGGTTGAATTGTGTTATCTAAACAAGCGAGGTGGGCTTTCTTTTAAATAAGGACGATGTCCTAAATGTTTTATCGATCAGAATGAAACTGTGTTTATCATGCCTTGTTTGATTTTAACGTGCCTATCTGATATGGTTTTATGCCATTATTATTTAAATCGAATTCGGGTCCTCGTAGGGCCGCAAACCCTACTTAGACTAGTGTACCCCTATGGTAGATCGTGTGCTAGCGTACGGGCTGGCCGGTCTACTGACTTGGTTTGTGGCCACATTCCAAGTCATGTATTGGCAGATATGGTAAACGTCTATGGGAAAATGACTGATCAGTCGACTTTTGAACGATGAAATATTTTGGTACCTCGGGCCTTTCTAAAAATAAAAACCCCGATGGATACTTGAAAAAGACATGATAAATAATATTTTGATACACTGTTTTCGGCATAAGTCCACTGAGTATCTTTACAGTACTCAGCCCTACATGTGTTTTCCCTATGTGCAGGTTGAGCGGCGGCGAGAGTATGGTGGTGTTGAGCAAGTTAATTAAAGAATGAATTGTTTATCTTTGATCTGTGAGTGTCGTTGTGTCTTGACACATAACTTCACTCTTCTCTTGGATGCTTCCGCTGAAACCTGTTTTACTTATTGTTTGATCTTGACACTATTTTGAGTTCCGTTTGAATCTAAAGACATGTTATGTTTTGGAGTACGCTGAACCCTTGTTATCTTGAATATCAATGATGATAATTGTTTTCTCTTTGGTCTGTCTGTCAAAGCGTCCCCCTGACCTTCTCTCTTTGATTTTGTTCATTAATTACCTTGGTCAAACCCCTTTTATAAAACCCTAGTCTTTTTCCTTATTGCATTTAAGTCCTGTTAGGTCACGATCACAGCATTTATTATACCCTAGAAGGGCGGTCATGACACATTCCCTACTCTATTGTTTGTCTCCACGTGGGAGCAACAAGTACCTTTCGTGACAGGTTGTCCAAAGGTCAAGACTCCATCGCGCTCGTCAGAATCTGCCCGGTCACTTACCTCCGACGCCAAATCTGGTCAGTTGTCCAACTGGATGATTCTCGGGCTTAGCTCCTCCGCGCGCGAGGCTGTATCTCTGATGGAGTGCTGCTCAACGCCCGCCACGCCTTCTCGCACGTGGGTCTCCATATATTGTGTATTGTTACCACCCTTCGAGTTCTATTGCATTTGAGTTGATGAAGTCGAAGCAATTCCTACCAGCATGCTATCCTTAACCGGCAATCCCTTCTTGGCACCATAAATTCCGGTGAGTAGCTTTTCAGCCTCCTCAAATGTCATTTTCTTCATTACCTTGCTTATTCCGGAGCCCGAGGCAATCTCCGGTCGCTTTGTGGGTTTTCGCATCCTCTCCGATAAGGGTGTGCCAGCCCTTTTCATTTTTGGACTGGAGTATATTCACAAGATATTAAGATTATATAGTATATACTTGCGGTTGGGAAGGCTTTGCGGAAGATGGTAGACCCACTCTAAGTGGAACATTTTTAATTCGTCACATGATTTTATGTAGTGTTGTTTTGTGAGTAAAGTGGACAGAATAAAGTAAGAGAGAAGGAAAAATTAGAGAGAGTAATATTTCCATGTTTAGAAATGTGTCATTTAGAGTGAGATATCCCAAAAAGGAAAATGTGTCACTTAGAGTGAGACAGAGAGAGTACTATTTAGTTGATGCAGGCTATACGAACGGTAAAGGCTTTCTTGCTCCTTAGTAAATGGAGGAATGGATGTCAACCAACAACTCCAGAAGATTTTTTATTATGAAGCCCGCATCTGCTAGAAATGTTATTGAGATGTGTTTTATAATGCTAAAGATGTGTTGGGAAATCATTAAAAATTCGAATTTTTATCCAATCAAGCAACAAGACAAAAGTGTAATGGCATGTTTTCTTCTTCAAAATCACATTAGAGAAAATGTGCCTATTGGTTCCATTGAAAATCACTACAGTGATAATTCTCAAAGTGAAGAAGTGGTCAATAGATTAGATGGAGAGCCAATCACTTATGTTGAACCAACTCAAGAATGGTCATATTGAAAATATAATTTAGCTAAACCAAATGTTTAATGATTGGATGCAAAATACACATATTGCTTGATATTATTACCGTACTTTTCACAATATTTGAACTCTACTTGTCATATTGTTACCCTAGCTTTTTATGTAATAGTTTAGGATGCTTATGACATTTTGAATTGAAACGCACAATACTTTTTTACGAGTCATATAAGTTTTTTATTGGTAGATTCATGAAAGTTGTTGGCTTTTTTATCTTTTAACTCCATTATATTATCTGATAGTGCTATAATGATTTATTGAGCTTTAATATTTTTTAGATAGCTCGTCGCGGCAAGGGAGGTAATCATGTATGGACTATTGAAGAAGATGCGAAACTTATAGAATCAATTGTTGAGTTAAAGAGAAGTAGGAACTGGGTGGTGAAAGTGGAAGTGGGTTAAAAAAGGTTTATCAAAAGGAGTTGGAGAAAATATTGCAGGAAAAGTTGCCAGGCCATGGTCTTAAGAAAACCACATAGAGCCTCGTTGTAAGTTATTGAAAAAACAATATCATGCTATCTATGATGTGCGTAGTAATGGAGAACTAAGTGGATTTGGCTGGGATGACGAAAGAAATGTGTTACTGCAAGTGCAGATGTCTTGGATGATTACTTAAAGGTAAATTAAATATAGTATTTCTTATTCCTTTGTTGCTTACACCAGATGTTAGTATCATGAAATTATGTTACTGTATTTGTGTAGAGCCATCCAGATTGCACTTTCATGAGAGACAAACATTTTCCTTTGATCAACTACCATTTGATTGGGGAAAAAGATAGAGTTGTTGGACCAAATGTTGAAGGTGTGACAGATATGGTTGAGGACTTAGATAGAGATCAAAGTATTGATCAAGGAGATGAAGGTGAAGATGGTGCACCATCAATAATTACAGTCAAGGTGAAGGAACTTCAAAAAAACATGAGCGGAAAAAAAGGAGAAGTTCTGATGGTTTGATATTAAGTTTGGAGCGCATTACTAAAGTGTTTACTAAGCAAATGAAATAGTCGAAGGATCAAATGGGTGACAAAGACAATCGTCATAAGCTTTATCAAAATTTGGAAGATATTGAAGGCTTATCAGCTTCTAAAAGACAAAAAATTGCAATGAAACTTGTTCGAGATCCAGATTTATTAGATTACTTTTTCACTCATAATGTCGAGAGTGCAAAAGAGATATTTTTAAAAGAATTATTAGGATAAATTTAGTTCACTTTTTTTTGCAATTCTTAACTTTTACACCCCCCGTCTGCGAATAGGAGTCACATTTCTTTCCAGGATGGCTTTTAAGAAATGTTAAGGAAAGTGGGTAGAAGAAAGTTAGTGGAATATGAGTCTCACTTGTATATATTACTACCTCCGTCCCTGAAAGTTTGTCCCATTTTTCCATTTCCTTCCGTCCCCCAAAGTTTGTCCATTTCACTTTTTACCATTTTTTGTAGTTGACCCCATATTCCACTAACTCATTCCTACTCACATTTTATTATAAAACTAATATATATGTCACGACCGCCCATACTAGGGGTACAACAAGCGCGACGATCGCGACCAAGGGACAACATTAACCAAGTATAACCATTTATGAAAACTAAGCTTAAAGGAAGAGAAACATTTTGGTTTAAAGAAGTTTAAAGTTATAACTTTTCTATTAAATAAAAACGACTCATAATAAATACCTTTAAAAGAAAGCAGCGAAGAGAAATAATTATTAAAAACCCAATCATCTTCTAAGAAAAACATTTAGTTTAATTCACGGGAATACCATTTTCAGATAACAAAGTAAACACTCGTTTAAAACCTAGCACGACCAAACATACTCAAACACAGTACGAAAAAGATTTAAGTCTTGAGACATAGTTTCAAAATATAGCAGCGGAAATTAGGTTTAAAGAGAGTCAAGGATAACGCCTATGTATGACGACACAACGCATCCTAAGTTCTTAGACCAACTCAACATCCTCCGCAACATCCCGCTCAACCTGCACATAAGAAAAAAAATATGCAGGGCTGAGTACTTGTTGTACTCAATGGACTCATGCCGAAAACATTTATACAGTTATGTCATCCATACCAGTGATCTCGAGTTTTTATGTACTAAAGAAATATCATCGAGAACACAAAAACATTTCATAGACTGGCCAGTCAAATAATCTCCCCACTTTCTCAACAATCCATCAATCACAATCATCATTCCATGTGCGACGAAAGTGTGGCCACACTATTCGCCCACGAGACCGACCGACTAGCAAGGACGGCTCACGATCCCACCAGTGTACACAGCCTGATAGGGTTTGCGTACTCAGACCCGAATTCGTTTCACAACACAGCCATATAGCCTAACGGAGTAAACTCAGACGAACTAGGCATCAGGCACACAATCTCAATCAAAACAAACCATGGTATGACATAACAAGTTAAACCACCCTTATAACGCCACATAGTAATTTTGGAAAAATAAAGAGATTTGAAAAGAAAGCCCACCTCGTTCGCTTAACAATTCACAATCCAACTTATGGCAACTCTCGTTCCTCAAGTTCACGAATACACAATCACCCTTGTCAACGACAACACAAGTCAGCCATCCACAAAAATCATACTACTATGCATGTCCTATCGTTTCTCTCTCATCATTTTTCTCAATTAACCCAACCCAACGTTCGTCACAAAGACGGAAAAACACACCGTAATATATTTCAACTTATCACACGTGATCACATCATTAGGCACGTTCCTTGGACATACATACATCATATAATACTTTTAAACTTGAAAATAAGTGTCATTTTATCAAGGCAGAAAACTGGCAGAACTGCGCGACCGTGTTGTAAAAATCACTAAAAATTCACCCGACCTCATATGAAGCTAAATTCTGGTCACAACACAGAAGACACATTCAAGTTCATCTAGACAAATTTTCACACTGAAATCACGTCGTTTAGTCAGTCAAATCAATAATTAAACTCTCTGGTCGGAACATAAAATTTCTGGCAGCACTGCGCAGTTCATTTGAAAAATTCACCGTAAATTCATCCAATGCCAAAAAAAGGCTGAAACTGTTACACGACTCAGAAGGCACTTCATATATTCATATAGTTCAAGAATCACATCAAACGGAGGTCATTTGGTTGGTCAAACAGAATACAAAACTTTCTTGGCGAGAACACAAGTAGCAACAATTAAATTTCATAAATGAAATTTCCAATCGACATATTAAAATAAAAGTCGAAAAAAAAATAAAATTTTGGGATGTTACAATATAAAAGTAATGTTAGTATTTTGAGCTGATCAAGACACATCTTTGGAGTGTTTCCAAAATATAATCGTTGGAATGAGTGAAGACTCAAAGTCGGAAATGACCGTTGGTAGTTATAACTGAATTTAGGATCCGAGCTAGTGGTTGAGTTGGTTGGATCGGATCTAACTTCCTTTAAGTAGCAGTGATTCAAGAGAGATCAAGTGAGAAGAAAGGTTTCAGCTGTGCATTTGTGCTCTCGAAGTAGGTCGACTTCGAGCGAGTTGAGAGTGTTCATCACTTTGTAAATCTCCGAGAGAATTGAGTGATCTTGTAAACCTTCTTTGAGTGATCAATAAACACATACACTAGTTTCTGCCCGTGGACGTAGGCCTAGAGCCGAACCACGTAATTGTTGTGTTCTTTTCTTTCTTGTTGCCGTTTCTTCAAACCAAGTGATTGATCTTCACAACGTGGTGCCGTCTGTGGGAAGGTTTTGAGTAGTCGTGGAGGCATAAGGAGTTCTTTGGAGTCTTTTCTTGTTTTCGGATACTCTGTTCTTCAAGGAAGGTACTCCACCTGTTTGAGGAATGACTACAGCAAGGTTTGATATAGAAAAGTTCACTGGTCGAAATGATTTCGGCTTGTGGAAGCTCAAAATGAAAGCAATCCTGATGCAGCAGGGCTTATGGGAAATCTTGAATGATGGAAGCAGCAGTGAGGAGAAGAAGCCTGAGCTGGATGAGAAGGAAAAGGCAAGGGCTCAAGATATGCAATACAAGGCATATAGCACCTTGATCCTTAACCTCACTGATAGAGTCCTTAGAGAGGTTTCAAAAGAAGATATATCGGCTGGAGTTTGGTCCAAATTGGAGTAATTGTATATGGCAAAGCCACTGGCCAACCGGCTACATTTGAAGCAGAAACTATTGACATTCAAGATTGATGATGGGAAGATTGTGTTGGAGCAGCTTGAGGAATTTGGAAAATGTGTTGATGATCTTGAGAATATTGATGAGGAGATCAAGGATGAGGATAAGGCTCTAATGTTGTTAAACTCTATGCCACCAAGTTTTGAACACTTTAAGGATTCTATGCTTCTTGGTAGAGAATCCAAGATCAGTTATGAAGAGGTCTATTCTGTCTTGAAGCTCAAGGAGGTGCAGAAATCCAACTCCAAATCTGTTGATGTAGTATCTGAAAGTCTGAACGTTGCTGATTTCAAGAAGAGTGGAAAGGAGAAGTCACAAAAGAAGCCTTGGAAGAGTAAATGAGCTGATGGGAAGGAGACTAGATCATGCCACTATTGCAAGAAGCTTGGCCACTTAAAGAAGAATTGCTGGTCTTGGAAGAAAAAACAGGCCGAGGAAGAAGGTGGGAAGAACACTACTGATCTTGCAGAGGAGTTAGAGGTCCCAAAAGCCCTGATGTAGAAGAACTTCCTTGGGTCATGGACTCCGGTTGTAGTTTTCACATGTGTCCAACTAGAAGTTGTTTTGATGAAATGAAAGATGCAACTGGATCAGTTTTGTTAGGAAATAATCAGATATGCAGAATAAGAGGAATAGGGGACATCAGACTCAGGCTTCATGATGGATCTGTAAGGTTTCTCACTGGTGTGAGATTCATCCCAGAAATTAAAAGAAACTTAATCTCCATTGGAGTTTTGGATGCTGCAGGGTATGCTTGCATATTATCTGATGGAGTCATGAATATTGTCAAGAGTGCGGAGGTTGTCATGATGGCTGAGAGAAGAAGTAGTTTGTACTATCTAAAGGCTAATGTGATTTTTGTATCAGTGAATCTAGTGCAGGCATTGGATCTGAGAACTTGGCATCTCAGGCTTGGGCATCTAGGGGAGGCAGGAATCAGAGAGTTGGCTAAGAAGGGTCTGATCAAGCTAAGAAATCCCAGTGAGCAGCTGGGGTTATGTGAGCAATGTGTACTCGGGAAAAGTAAGAAATTGCCTTTTGCAAGGGGCATTCACAGTTCAGGAGCACCACTAGACTATGCCCACAGTGATTTGTGGGGGCCAGCTACACCAACCACATTGGGTGGAGTTAAAAATTTTCTATTCATCATTGATGATTTCTTTAGGAAGTTATGGGTATTCATCTTGAAAGAGAAGTCAGAAACCTTTGTTAGATTTAAGGAGTGGTGCAGAGAAGTTGAAGCAGAAAAGGGTTGTTTACTAAAGTGCTTGAGAACTGACAATGGGTTAGAATTTTTGAGCAATGAGTTTGATTCTTTTTCAAGGAGAGGGGAATGAGAAGGCACAAGAACAGTTCCATGCAACCCCCAGCAAAATGGGGTTGCTGAGCGCATGAACAGAACCATCTTAGAACGGGTTAGGTGTATGTTGTTTGGCTCTGGAATGTCTAAGAGGTTCTAGGGTGAGGTTGTAAGTATGGCTGCAGTGCTTATTAATAGAAGTCCATCTTCAGCAATAGCTTTTGATACACCTGATCAAAGATGGTATGGAAGGGCTGTGGACTACTCAAATATGAGAGTTTTTGGTTTTATGTCTTATGCTCACATCAGGCAAAGCAAGTTAGAACCAAGAGCTTTGAGGTGTGTGATGATTGGATACCAGAGGGAGTAAAGGGCTACAGGCTATGGTGTATAGAACCAGGAAATCAGAAGGTTGTTATATCTAGAGATGTGCAGTTTGAAGAAAATAGAATGCCATTTCTGGAAAAAGGCTCAGGACAGTGGGATGCCATCTCATCTTAGGAAGGAGCCAGAGCATGAAAAGATGATGGAGATGGAGATTTTGGAACCTGAGGAATCAGCTTAGGGGGAGGCTTCTAGAGCTGACAGAGTTGCTGAGGTTGAACAGCAATTAGAAGCTCATGATGAAGAAGAACCGAGCACTGGTGCTCTGGACCTGAGGAGGATCAGCAAAATCTGAGTGACTATGTCCTAGCTAGAGACAGAACCAAAAGAGTTCCTAAGCCATCAACCAGATACAGCGAGGCAGAATACTTGCTCTATACACTTTGCATTGCAGAGAATATTGAATATGCACAACCTGCAAACATGAAGGAGGCTATGAAATCAAAGGAGTGCAAGCAATGGATGGAAGCTATGATAGAAGAAATACAGTCTTTGCTCAAGAATAAGACTTGGGTACTTGTGAACAGGTCACCCACACAAAGGCCAGTAAGCTGCAAATGGGTATACAAGAAAAATGTGGAGGCTGGGAAGAGAATCAGATTTAAGACAAGACTTGTAGCTAGGGGCTTAACACAAGAGGAGGGAATAGACTATAATGAGGTGTTTTCTCCAGTGGTAAAGCATGCCTCAATCAGAATTTTACTAGCCATAGTTGCACAAAGAAATTGGCATTTGAATCAGCTTAATGTGAAGACAGCTTTTCTTCATGGAGATCTTGAAGAGACTATATATATGGATCAGCCAGAGGGGTTTGTAATACATGGCAGTGAGGATAAAGTATGTCTGCTGAAGAAGAGCCTTTACGGTTTGAAACAAGCAAGCAGGCAATGGCATATCAAATTTGATGAGCATATGCAGAAAATGGGATTTGTAAATTCCAAACATGATAGTTGTGTCTACTTCAAATCTGAATCTGAAGGACCAGTAGTGTATTTACTGCTGTACGTAGACGACATATTGTTTGCTGGACCGGATAGGCAAGAGGTAGATAGAGTAAAACGCTTGCTAAAGGGAGGCTTTGAAGTCAAGGATCTGGGAAGTGCTAAGAAGATACTGGGTATGGACATATTCAGAGATAGAGACAAGGGAATTTTGTGGTTATCTCTGGAAGATTACATCAAAAAGGTCATACAAAAGTATCAGATAGAAAGGAGCAACGCAACAACCGTTCCAATATCTCAGCAGACAAGACTATCTATAGAGCAGTGACCCAGAAGCCAGCAAGAAGAGAAGAAGATGAGCCGAATACCTTACTCCAACATAGTGGGCAGTGTAATGTATATGATGATATGCACGAGGCCTGGCATTTCTCACGCAATAAGTGTAGTTAGCAGATACATGTCATGTCCGGGGAAAGAGCATTGGTTAGCTTTGAAGGGAATTCTTAAGTATCTCAAAGGAAACACTGATCTAGGAATTATGTTCAGAGTAGAGAATAAGGATGATGGAGATGCTCTTATCGGTTTTTGTGACTCAGATTACGCAGCTAACCTCGACAATAGGCGCTCACAATCCGGATACATATTTACCTTGTTTGGCTCTGCAGTGAGCTGGAAATCTAATCTTCAGTCTATAGTGGCTTTGTCAACAACGGAAGCCGAGTATATAGCATTAACAGAGGCTGTGAAGGAGAGTTTCTGACTCAAAGGAATGGTGGGTGATTTTGGAGTATGGCAAGAAAGTGTTGCTATCTAGTGCGACAGTAATAGCGCAATTTGCCTCGCAAAGCATCAGACTTTTCATGAGCGCAGCAAACATATCGACGTGAGATTACATTTCATTCGAGATGAGGTTGACAAAGATGTGGTCAGAATTGAGAAGGTGAGCACCGAACACAATGCAGCTGATGTTCTTACAAAGGCCTTACCAAAATATAAGTTTAGACATTGCCTGGATTTGGTTAGGGTGGTTCAAAATTTGTAAGTGTAAGGAGGAAGGTGGAGCTAGATGTGTGAGACTCTTGGATCGCTCAAGGTGGAGTATTTGTTAATATTTTAAGCTGATCAAGTCCCAAAGTCGGAAATGACCGTTGGTAGTTATAACTGAATTTGGGATCCGAGCTAGCAGTTGAGTTAGTTGGATTGGATCTAACTTCCTTTAAGTAGCAGTGATTCTTCTGCACATAATAGAAGAGAAAACTCAAGAGAGATCAAGTGAGAAGAAAGGTTTCAGCTGTGCATTTGAGCTCTCGAAGCAGGTCGACTTCGAGCGAGTTAAGAGTGTTCATCACTTTGTAAAGATCCGAGAGAATTAAGTGATCTTGTAAACCATCTTTGAGTGATCAATAAACACATACACTAGTTTCTGCCCGTGGACGTAGGCCTAGAGCCGAACCACGTAATTGTTGTGTTCTTTTCTTTCTTGTTGTCGTTTATTCAAACCAAGTGATTGATCTTCACAACGTGGTGCTGTCTGTGGGAAGGTTTTTTGTAGTTGTGGAGGCATAAAGAGTTCTTTGGAGTCTTTTCTTGTTTTTGGATTCTCTGTTCTTCAAGGAAGGTACTCCACCTGTTTGAGGAATGACTACAGCAAGGTTTGATATAGAAAAGTTCACTGGTAGAAATGATTTCGGCTTGTGGAAGCTCAAAATGAAAGCAATCCTGATGCAGTAGGGTTTATGGGAAATCGTGAATGATGGAGGCAGCAGTGAGGAGAAGAAGCCTGAGCTGGATGAGAAGGAAAAGGCAAGGGCTCAAGATATGCAATACAAGGCATATAGCACCTTGATCCTTAACCTCACTAATAGAGTCCTTAGAGAGGTTTCAAAAGAAGATATAGCGGCTGGAGTTTGGTCCATGTTTGAGTCATTGTATATGGCAAAGCCACTGGCCAACCGGCTACATTTGAAGCAGAAACTATTGACATTCAAGATTGATGATGGGAAGAGTGTGTTGGAGCAGCTTGAGGAATTTGGAAAATGTGTTGATGATCTTGAGAATATTGATGAGGAAATCAAGGATGAGGATAAGGCTCTAATGTTGTTAAACTCTATGCCACCAAGTTATGAACACTTTAAGGATTCTATGCTTCTTGGTAGAGAATCCAAGATCAGTTATGAAGAGGTCTATTCTGTCTTGAAGCTCAAGGAGGTCCAGAAATCCTACTCCAAATCTGTTGATGTAGTATCTGAAAGTCTGAACGTTGCTGATTTCAAGAAGAGTGGAAAGGAGAAGTCACAAAAGAAGCATTGGAAGAGTAAAGGAGCTGATGGGAAGGAGACTAGATCATGCCACTATTGCAAGAAGCTTGGCCACTTAAAGAAGAATTGCTGTTTTGGAAAAAAAATAGGCCGAGGATGAAGGTGGGAAGAACACTGCTGATCTTGCAGAGGAGTTAGAGGTCCCAAAGGCCCTGTGTATATCTGAGGATGTAGAAGAACTTCCTTGGATCATGGACTCTGGTTATAGTTTTCACATGTGTCCAACTAGAAGTTGTTTTGATGAAATGAAATATGCAACTGGATCAGTTTTGTTAGGAAATAATCAGATATGCAGAATCAGAGGAATAGGGGACATCAGACTCAGGCTTCATGATAGATCTGTAAGGTTTGTCACTGGTGTGAGATTCATCCCAGAAATTAAAAGAAACTTAATCTCCATTGGAGTTTTGGATGCTGCAGGGTATGCTTGCATATTATCTGATGGAGTCATGAATATTGTCAAGAGTGGGGAGGTTGTCATGATGGCTGAGAGAAGAAGTAGTTTGTACTATCTAAAGGCTAATGTGATTTTTGGATCAGTGAATCTAGTGCAGGTATTGGATCTGAGAACTTGGCATCTCAGACTTGGGCATCTAGGGGAGGCAGGAATCAGAGAGTTGGCTAAGAAGGGTCTGATCAAGCTAAGAAATCCCATAGAGCAGCTGGGGTTATGTGAACAATGTGTGCTCGAGAAAAGTAAGAAATTGCCTTTTGCAAGGGGCATTCACAGTTCAGGAGCACCACTAGATTATGCACACAGTGATTTGTGGGGGCCAGCTACACCAACCACATTGGGTGGAGTTAAAAAATTTCTATTCATCATTGATGATTTCTCTGGGAAGTTATGGGTATTCGTCTTGAAAGAGAAGTCAGAAACCTTTGTGAGATTAAAGGAGTGGTGCAGAGAAGTTGAGGTAGAAAAGGGTTGTTCACTAAAGTGCTTGAGAACTGACAATGGGTTGCTGAGCGCATGAACAGAACCATCTTAGAACGGGTTATGTGTATGTTGTTTGGCTCTGGAATGTCTAAGAGGTTCTAGGGTGAGGCTGTAAGTATGGCTGCAGTGCTTATTAATAGAAGTCCGTCTTCAGCAATAGCTTTTGATACACCTCATCAAAGATGGTATGGAAGGGCTGTGGACTACTCAAATATGAGAGTTTTTGGTTGTATGTCTTATGCTCACATCAGGCAAAGCAAGTTAGATCCAAGAGCTTTGAGGTGTGTGATGATTGGATACCAGAGGGAGTAAAGGGCTACAGGCTATGGTGTATAGAACCAGGAAATCAGAAGGTTGTTATATCTAGAGATATGCAGTTTGAAGAAAATAGAATGCCATTTCTGGAAAAGGCTCAGGACAGTGGGAGGCCATCTCATCTTAGGAAGGAGCCAGAGCATGAAAAGATGATGGAGATGGAGATTTTGGAACCTGAGGAATCAGCTTAGGGGGAGGCTTCTGGCTGACAGAGTTGCTGAGGTTGAACAGCAATCAGAAGCTCATGATGAAGAAGAACCGAGCACTGGTGCTCTGGACCTGAGTAGGATCAGCAAAATCTGAGTGACTATGTCCTATCTAGAGACAGAACCAAAAGAGTTCCTAAGCCATCAACCAGATAC
The DNA here is from genome assembly GCF_004379255.2 of Salvia splendens. Classification (NCBI taxonomy): domain Eukaryota; kingdom Viridiplantae; phylum Streptophyta; class Magnoliopsida; order Lamiales; family Lamiaceae; genus Salvia; species Salvia splendens. The sequence goes on from NC_056035.1 coordinate 25,705,594, forward strand.
AGTGAGGCAGAATACTTGCTCTATGCACTTTGCATTGCAGAGAATATTGAATATGTAGAACCAGCAAACTTCAAGGAGGCTATGAAATCAAAGGAGAGCAAGCAATGGATGGAAGCTATGATAGAAGAAATACAGTCTTTGCTCAAGAATAAGACCTGGGTACTTGTGAACAGGTCACCCACACAAAGGCCAGTAAGCTGCAAATGGGTATACAAGAAAAATGTGGAGACTGGGAAGAGAATCAGATTTAAGACAAGACTTGTAGCTAGGGGCGTCACACAAGAGGAGGGAATAGACTATAATGAGGTGTTTTCTCCAGTGGTAAAGCATGCCTCAATCAGAATTTTATTAGACATAGTTGCACAAAGAAATTGGCATTTGAATCAGCTTGATGTGAAGACAGCTTTTCTTCATGGAGATCTTGAAGAGACTATATATATGGATCAGCCAGAGGGGTTTGTAATACATGGCAGTGAGGATAAAGTATGTCTGCTGAAGAAGAGCCTTTACGGTTTGAAACAAGCAAGCAGGCAAGGCATATCAAATTTGATGAGCATATGCAGAAAATGGGATTTGTAAATTCCAAACATGATAGTTGTGTCTACTTCAAATCTGAATCTGAAGGACCAGTACTGTATTTACTATTGTATGTAGACGACATATTGTTTGCTGGACCGGATAGGCAAGAGTTAGATAGAGTAAAACGCTTGCTAAAGGAAGGCTTTGAAGTCAAGGATCTGGGATGTGCTAAGAAGATACTGGGTATGGACATATTCAGAGATAGAGACAAGGGAATTTTGTGGTTATCTCAGGAAGATTACATTAAAAAGTTCATACAAAAGTATCAGATAGAAAGGAGCAAGGCAGCAACCGTTCCAATATCTCAGCAGACAAGACTGTCTAAAGAGCAGTGCCCCAGAAGCCAGCAAGAAGAGAAGGAGACGAGCCGAATACCTTACTCCAACATAGTGGGCAGTGTAATGTATTGATGATATGCACGAGGCCTGGAATTTCTCACGCAATAAGTGTAGTTAGCAGATACATGTCATGTCCGGGGAAGGAGCATTGGTTAGCTTTGAAAGAATTCTCAAGTATCTCAAAGGAAACACTGATCTGGGAATTATGTTCAGAGTAGAGAATGAGGATGATGGAGATGCTCTTATCGGTTTTTGCGACTCAGATTACGCAGCTAACCTCGACAATAGGCGCTCACAATCCGGATACATATTTACCTTGTTTGGCTCTGCAGTGAGCTGGAAATCAAATCTTCAGTCTGTAGTAGCTTTGTCAACAACGGAAGCCGAGTATATAACATTAACAGAGGCCGTAAGGAGAGTTTCTGGCTCAAAGGAATTGTGGGTGATTTTGGAGTAAGGCAAGAAAGTGTTGCTATCTAGTGCGACAGTAATAGTGCAATTTGCCTCGCAAAGCATCAGACTTTTCATGAGCGCAGAAAACATATCGACGTGGGATTACATTTCATTCGAGATGAGGTTGACAAAGGTGTGGTCAGAATTGAGAAGGTGAGCACCGAACACAATGCAGCTGATGTTTTTACAAAGGCCTTACCAAAATATAAGTTTAGACATTGCTTGGATTTGGTTAGGGTGGTTCAAAATTTGTAAGTGTAAGGAGGAAGGTGGAGCTAGATGTGTGAGACTCTTGGATCGCTCAAGGTGGAGGATTTGTTAATATTTTGAGCTAATCAAGAATCATCTTTGGAGTGTTTCCAAAATATAGCCGTTGGAATGAGTGAAGACTCAAAGTTGGAAATGGACGTTGGTAGTTATAACTGAATTTGGGATCCGACCTAGCGGGTTGAGTTGGTTGGATCGGATCTAACTTCCTTTAAGTAGCAGTGATTCTTCTGCACATAAAAGAAGAGAAAACTCAAGAGAGATCAAGTGAGAAGAAAGGTTTCAGCTGTGCATTTGTGCTCTCGAAGCAGGTCGACTTCGAGCGAGTTGAGAGTGTTCATCACTTTGTAAATCTCTGAGAGAATATAGTGATCTTGTAAACCTTCTTCGAGTGATCAATAAACACATACACTAGTTTCTGCCCGTGGACGTAGGCCTAGAGCCGAACCACGTAATTATTGTGTTCTTTTCTTTCTTGTTGCCGTTTCTTCAAACCGAGTGATTGATCTTCACAACATGGCGCCGTCTGTGGGAAGGTTTTGAGTAGTCGTGGAGGCATAAGGAGTTCTTTGGAGTCTTTTCTTGTTTTTGGATTCTCTGTTCTTTAAGGAAGGTTGTCACGACCGCCCATACCAGGGGTATCACAAACGTGGCGATCGTGACCGACATGCATGGACAACAGTTTAAAAGAACAAATTAAGACTTAAAGAAAGAAAACAACTTAGTTTAAAGAAGGTTAAGGTCATTTTTTTTGAAACGACGTAAAGAAACATACTTTTATAAAGGGCACCGGAAAATTTTGACTTAAGAAATACAACTATATATAAAAAAACTAAGGTAAAACGAACATTTAACTTAAATCTCGGAAAACACCATTTTCAGAAAGACAACTTAAACACTCGTTTAAACCTAACACCACCATACATGTTCAAACACAACACGAAAAGATTAAGGTCTTAAGACATAATTTAAAACATAGCAGCGGATAAATAAGGTTCAGGGAGAGTCAAGGATCACCCTATGTATGACGACACAACGTATCCTAGGGTCTTTAGCCAGCTCAACATCCACCGCAACATCCCGCTCAACCTGCACATAAGAAAAATAATATGCAGGGCTGAGTACTTGTTGTACTCAATGGGCTCATGCCGAAAACATTTTATAACAGTTATGTCATCCATACCGGTGAACTCGAGTTTTTACGTTTATTTAAGAAATATCACGAGTATCACAAAAACACTTTTCACAGACCGGCCGGTCAAAACAATCTCCCCACTTTCTCATCAATCAATCAATCACATCCTCTTACCATAGTGCGACGAAAGTGTGGCCACACTATTCGCCCACGAGACCGGCCAACTAGCAAGGACGGCTCACGATCCCCTCTGTGTACACAGCCTGATAGGGTTTGCGGCCCTACTCAGACCCGAATTCGTTTATCATAACCCTATAGCCTAATGGAGCGAACTCACAAACTAGGCATCAAGCACAATCTCAACATAGCCCTATAGCCTAACGGAGCAAGCTCAAACGAACTAGGCATCAGGCAAAAATCTCAACATCAAAACAATCACGGCATGGCATAACACTTTAAACCACCCTTATAACACCACATCATATTTTCGGAAAAATAAAGAGGTTTGAAAAGAAAGCCCACCTCGTTCGCTTAACAATTTACAATCCAACTTATGGAAACTCTCGTTCCTCGAGTTCACGAATACAATCACCCTTGTCAACGACAACACAAGTCAGCCTTCCACAGAATCATATTACCATGCATGTCCTATCGTTTCTCTCTCATCGTTTTTCTCAATTTACCCAACCCAATGTTCGTCACAAAGATGGAAAAACACACCATAATATATTTCAACGTATCTCACGTGATCACATCATTAAACACGTTCCTTGGACATACATGCATCATATAATACTTTTAAACTTGAAAATAAGTGTCATTTTATCAAGGCATAAAACAAGCAGAACTGCGCGACCGTGTTGTAAAAATCACTAAAAATTCACCCAACCTCATATGAAGCTAAATTTTGGTCACAACACAAAATACACATTCAAGTTCATCCTGACAAATTTTCACACTGAAATCACGTCGTTTAGTCAGTCAAATCAATAATTAAACTCTCTGGTCGGAACATAAAATTTCTAACAGCACTGCGCAGTTCATTTGAAAATTTTATAATAAATTCATCCAATGCCTAAAAAGGCTGAAAATTTTACTCGACTTAGAAGACACTTCAAATTTTCATATAGTTCAAGAATCACATCAATCGGAGGTCATTTGGTCAGTCAAAAAGAAAACGAATCATTCTTGGCGAGAACACAGGTTTCTGGCAGATTTGCGCAGTCAACTTCAAAAATTATTAAAAATTCATTTTTAGAAAAAAATGGCTGAAATTCACACGAGACATGGAAAACACCTTGAAGTTTACTCAGTAAAAATTTCATATCAAAATTCGTTCGTTTGATGAATCAATTACAGATCAGAAGCTACTGGTCGTGCACCACAGATTTCAGGTTCATAGTTTCGAAAATAGGTTTTTCATCTTCCATCAAACAAACCCCAACTTTTCATGCTGGAAAACACATAATCATGCTTAAAAGGTTCTCATAATCATGTTTGCCCATAAACTCACATCATTCACCAAAGATTCAAATCAAACTTCACAAAATTGCATTCAAAACGCATACATAAATGCAAACACAAATTCCCCACCGATTAAATCCTTAGATTTGAAATCCCTACACTCACTAGATGCATGAGGGAGTCGAAAGAATGTTTGGATGGAGAGGAATGAAGAATAGAGGTTTGATTGTACCTTTCTTGAACGAAACAATCGGTAGAAACGAATATAACTCTTGATTCTTCAACAAACACTTGGCGAATCGAAAGGATCTTGAGTAGAGTAGAAAAATAAGTGTGGGAGAAGATGGAGCAAGGGGAGGGGCGTGTGATTTGAGAGGAAGGCGTGTGAGATGGGTTTAGGGTTAGGTTTTTGGTTTTATTTATAGAGTTAGGAAATAATATATCCCACAATTAATTGAAGATTTTGGAGAATAAATCGAATAAAGATTTGAGAGATTTGGGGGGGGCGGAGGGAGGCATGAATTATGGGGAGAAATAAGGGGAGGATTTTTTAAAATCATAGCTATTTAATTAGCTTATGATTTAATTTGGTATTTCACGGAGTAGAATAAAATAATACGGAGTAGAGAAATTTGTAAAATCCTCCAAAAATAATGAGAAGTAGGCGTGTGGTTTAAGGTTCCTCCCACCAGAAAAATTTTCAAATCTTTAATAGAATAAAGTAAGGCAAGATTGGCTAGAATATTCCAATTCATTCATGGAAAGAAATAAGTAAGAAATCAATTATAGAATACTTAATTTCTCCTCTCCCAAAAATAGGAGATTTCGAAAATCATGGAAAAATAAATAAGAATATTTTGGTTTTGGATTTAATTTGGATAAATATCCCAAAATAATTAAATAAATCCAAGAAAGAAGATATTACTTCCAATAAATAGAAATGCCGAAAAGAATTTGAATAAGGTAACTGGCACAAATATGCATGATCCTATTTAATTAAATCCCGCCCATTGGAAAACATATCATATTATTCCACATAACTCTCAACCATTAATTTCACATCGTTAACACAACCTCATAGAAATCAATTTCCAAAAAAATGCATTTCCAAATCAACACCCACATTAATAAAACGAAAATAAGCCATCAAATAAAAAAAAAGTCAAAAATTTTCCGGGGTGCTACATCCTTCCCCTCTTAACAGAAATTTCGTCCCGAAATTTTAGTCGTCTTCCATAAACTATTCAGGGTACTTCTCTTTCATCCCATCAGTCCTTGTCGGTTTGATGTTCCTGTCCTTCATTTCCTTTCAGCGCGTACGCTCTCGCTTGCTGTGGGGCCACCTGTCGAATGGGTTGTGGTTGTTGCTGTTGTTCCCCATGTCCCTGCCTATTCCACATTCCTCCTTTGTTGTTATTCGGGCACTCTCGAGACATATGTCCATTTCCACCACAAGTGAAGCATCGGATGCCTCTAGCTCTACACTCGCCAAAGTGGTACTTGGAGCACCGGTTGCAGTGGGGTGCCTTCTGTTGATTCCCTCTCGGCTGTGGCATGGCTTGCCGGTCATAGTCTTGCGTCTGGCGGAAAGTAGAACGGTGTCGCTTGTTGTCATAAGGAGCTCGGTTGTCTTCCAACTTCCTCTTGTCTCGATAGTTCGGTTGAGGTGTTGGTGGTGTAGGATTCACCGTCTTCTCGTCCTTTGGTAGTGCTTCTTCCACATCTAAAGCGCAACTCAAAATTTCGGAGTACGAGATTCCTCTGCGGCTGGCCACGGCTACCCTTATCTCGTGTCTAAGGCCAGAATGGAATTTTGCGGCCATCTTCTCATCGGTGTCCACTAACTCGGGCGCATATCGGGTCATTTCACAAAGAGCACGGTCGTACTCCGTCACCGTCATGTTTCCCTGTTTCAGGGTGTGGAACTCCACTATCTTCGCCCGTCTATAGCTCATGGGAATGTACTTGTCGTACACCTCTTCCTTGAATTCTTCCCATGTGAGCGCCTCGTGGCGGGCAGGGTTCATAGTTCGTCGTTTAGTTTTCCACCAAAAATCGGCAGGTCCAGTCAGTTGATACGTCACGCAAGCTAGACGTTCCCTATCGGTGCATCCCATGAAGTCAAATATACGCTCGAGGTCGCGTATCCAAGCCTCTGCCTTCGGGGGTCTCTCCCAGTCCGTCAAACTTTGGAGGGTTTTCCTTTCGGAAGGCCTTAATGTATTCTCTCTCTTGAGGTTGAGGTGGGGGTGGTGGTGGACGAGGGGGTTGATTCCCGACACTTCCTTCTGATTGTTCCTCCATGTCGTTCTCCACTTGTGGGCCACGTCTGCGTCTTGGTGGCATTCTGGTCCAAAAGACAAGTTAGTATCGTTGTTAGTATTCGTTGTTATCAAAATCGTAACTTCCTTGCATTCGTCGCACTCTGACGTTATATTGGGCCCCCTTATATGCGGGTTGTTTTATCCGTGCCATTTACGCGAAGACGAAGGTTTTCCAACATATATTCTATCTCGTTATTTGTGATAAATCTAGGGTTCGTCACGCATCACCAAATTTGAGGCCGCCCTAAGGCTTCCTATGTTCACATGCTTACGTCGTAGTACTTTCACACATAACACATACTTAAGTCATCATACCAATCTTGCTCATGTCTCACATAATCATACCATAACAATATTATATTCGCACACACAACACGTGCTTAGATCATCTTGCCAATCATGTTCATATTCCACATAATCACACTATCACAATATCATTTTCACACATATAACACGGGTTTAGATTATCATGCCAATCATGCTCATGTCCCCCATAATCATATCACTACATTATCATCTTCACACATAACGTTTATTCACATGCGTACACTTGCCAAAACATCCTCATCATAACATCATCAATTTCATACATCAATCTCGCATTCTTTCAACAACTTAAACATACCTCACTTTCTTTGGTTGAGCGTGATGCTTCGGATGTTGAGCCTTCGTGACACTTCTAGTCTAGGGGTACTTATCTAGACTTAGACTGAAAGAAGACTCTCGGACCAGAGCGAAAGAACGAAGCTCTGATACCACTTTGTCACGACCGCCCATACCAGGGGTATCACAAACACGGCGATCGTGACCGACATGCATGGACAACAGTTTAAAAGAACAACTTAAGACTTAAAGTAAGAAAACAACTTAGTTTAAAGAAGGTTAAGGTCATTTTTTTTTTGAAAAGACGTAAAGAAACATACTTTTATAAAGGGCACCGGAAAAATTTGACTTAAGAAATACAACTATATATAAAAAAACTAAGGTAAAACGAACATTTAACTTAAATCTCGGAAAACACCATTTTCAGAAAGACAACGTAAACACTCGTTTAAACCTAACACCACCATACATGTTCAAACACAACACGAAAAGATTAAGGTCTTAAGACATAATTTAAAAAATAGCAGCGGATAAATAAGGTTCAGGGAGAGTCAAGGATCACGCCTATGTATGACGACACAACGTATCCTAGGGTCTTTATCTAGCTCAACATCCACCGCAACATCCCGCTCAACCTGCACATAAGAAAAATAATATGCAGGGCTGAGTACTTGTTGTACTCAATGGGCTCATGCCGAAAACATTTTATAACAGTTATGTCATCCATACCGGTGAACTCGAGTTTTTACGTTTATTTAAGAAATATCACGAGTATCACAAAAACACTTTTCACAGACCGGCCGGTCAAAACAATCTCCCCACTTTCTCATCAATCAATCAATCACATCCTCTTACCATAGTGCGACGAAAGTGTGGCCACACTATTCGCCCACGAGACCGGCCGACTAGCAAGGAGGGCTCACGATCCCCTCTGTGTACACAGCCTGATAGGGTTTGCGGCCCTACTCAGACCCGAATTCGTTTATCATAGCCCTATAGCCTAATGGAGCGAACACACAAACTAGGCATCAAGCACAATCTCAACATAGCCCTATAGACTAACGGAGCAAGCTCAAATGAACTAGGCATCAGGCAAAAATCTCAACATCAAAACAATCACGGCATGACATAACACTTTAAACCACCCTTATAACACCACATCATATTTTCGGAAAAATAAAGAGGTTTGAAAAGAAAGCCCACCTCGTTCGCTTAACAATTTACAATCCAACTTATGGCAACTCTCGTTCCTCGAGTTCACGAATACAATCACCCTAGTCAACGACAACACAAGTCAGCCTTCCACAGAATCATATTACCATGCATGTCCTATCGTTTCTCTCTCATCGTTTTTCTCAATTTACCCAACCCAATGTTCGTCACAAAGATGGAAAAACACACCATAATATATTTCAACATATCTCACGTGATCACATCATTAAACACGTTCCTTGGACATACATGCATCATATAATACTTTTAAACTTGAAAATAAGTGTCATTTTATCAAGGCATAAAACTGGCAGAACTGCGCGACCGTGTTGTAAAACTCACTAAAAATTCACCCGACCTCATATGAAGCTAAATTTTGGTCACAACACAGAATACACATTCAAGTTCATCCTGACAAATTTTCACACTGAAATCACGTCGTTTAGTCAGTCAAATCAATAATTAAACTCTCTGGTCGGAACATAAAATTTCTAACAGCACTGCGCAGTTCATTTGAAAATTTTATCAGAAATTCATCCAATGCCTAAAAAGGCTGAAAATTTTACACGACTTAGAAAACACTTCAAATTTTCATATAGTTCAAGAATCACATCAATCGGATGTCATTTGGTCAGTCAAAAAGAAAACGAAACATTCTTGGCGAGAACACAGGTTTCTGGCAGATTTGCGCAGTCAACTTCAAAAAATTATTAAAAATTCATTTTTCGATAAAAATGGCTGAAACGAAAACAATCGGTAGAAACGAATATAACTCTTGATTTTCAAACAAACTCTTGGCGAATCGAAAGGATCTTGAGTAGAGTAGAAAAACAAGTGTGGGAGAAGATGGAGCAAGGGGAGGGGCGTGTGATTTGAGAGGGAGGCGTGTGAGATGGGTTTAGGGTTAGGTTTTTGGTTTATTTTATAAAGTTAGGAAATAATATATCCCACAATTAATTAAAGATTTGGGAGAATAAATCAAATAAAGATTTGAGAGATTTGGGGGGGAGGGAGGCGTGAATTATGGGGAGAAATAAGGGGAGGATTTTTGAAAATCATAGCTATTTAATTAGCTTATGATTTAATTTGGTATTTCACGGAGTAGAATAAAATAATACGGAGTAGAGAAATTTGTAAAATCCTCCAAAAATAATGAGAAGTAGGCGTGTGGTTTAAGGTTCCTCCCACCAGAAAAATTTTCAAATCTTTAATAGAATAAAGTAAGGCAAGATTGGCTAGAATATTCCAATTCATTCATGGAAAGAAATAAGTAAGAAATCAATTATAGAATACTTAATTTCTCCTCTCCCAAAAATAGGAGATTTCGAAAATCATGGAAAAATAAATAAGAATATTTTGGTTTTGGATTTAATTTGGATAAATATCCCAAAATAATTAAATAAATCCAAGAAAGAAGATATTACTTCCAATAAATAGAAATGCCGAAAAGAATTTGAATAAGGTAACTGGCACAAATATGCATGATCCTATTTAATTAAATCCCACCCATTGGAAAACATATCATATTATTCAACATAACTCTCAACCATTAATTTCACATCGTTAACACAACCTCATAGAAATCAATTTCCAAAAAAATGCATTTCCAAATCAACATCCACATTAATAAAACGAAAATAAGCCATCAAATAAAAAAAAAGTCAAAAATTTTCCGGGGTGCTACAAAGGTACTCCACATGTTTGAGGAATGACTACAGTAAGGTTTGATATAGAAAAGTTTACTGGTCGAAATGATTTCGGCTTGTGGAAGCTCAAAATGAAAGCAATCCTGATGCAGCAGGGCTTACGGGAAATCTTGAATGATGGAGGCAGCAGTGAGGAGAAGAAGCCTGAGCTGGATGACAAGGAAAAGGCAAGGGCTCAAGATATGCAATACAAGGCATATAGCACCTTGATCCTTAACCTCACTGATAGAGTCCTTAGAGAGGTTTCAAAAGAAGATATAGCGGCTGGAGTTTGGTCCATGTTTGAGTCATTGTATATGGCAAAGCCACTGGCCAACCGGCTACATTTGAAGCAGAAACTATTGACATTCAAGATTGATGGTGGGAAGAGTGTGTTGGAGCAGCTTGAGGAATTTGGAAAATGTGTTGATGATCTTGAGAATATTGATGAGGAGATCAAGGAAGAGGATAAGGCTCTAATGTTGTTAAACTCTTTGCCGCCAAGTTATGAACACTTTAAGGATTCTATGCTTCTTGGTAGAGAATCCAAGATCAGTTATGAAGAGGTCTATTCTGTCTTGAAGCTCAAGGAGGTGCAGAAATCCAACTCCAAATTTGTTGATGTAGTATCTGAAAGTCTGAACGTTGCTGATTTCAAGAAGAGTGGAAAGGAGAAGTCACAAAAGAAGCCTTGGAAGAGTAAAGGAGCTGATGGGAAGGATACTAGATCATGCCACTATTGCAAGAAGCTTGGCCACTTAAAGAAGAATTGCTGGTCTTGGAAGAAAAAACAGGCCGAGGAAGAAGGTGGGAAGAACACTGTTGATCTTGCAGAGGAGTTAGAGGTCCCAAAGGCCCTGTGTATATCTGAGGATATAGAAGAACTTCCTTGGATCATGGACTCAAGTTGTAGTTTTCACATGTGTCCAACTAGAAGTTGTTTTGATGAAATGAAAGATCCAACTGGATCAGTTTTGTTAGGAAATAATCAGATATGCAGAATCAGAGGAATAGGGGACATCAGACTCAGGCTTCATGATGGATCTGTAAGGTTTCTCACTGGTGTGAGATTCATCATAGAAATTAAAAGAAACTTAATCTCCATTGGAGTTTTGGATGCTGCAGGGTATGCTTGCATATTATCTGATGGAGTCATGAATATTATCAAGAGTGGGGAGGTTGTCATGATGGCTGAGAGAAGAAGTAGTTTGTACTATCTAAATGCTAATGTGATTTTTGGATCAGTGAATCTAGTGCAGGCATTGGATCTGAGAACTTGGCATCTCAGGCTTGGGCATCTAGGGGAGGCAGGAATCAGAGAGTTGGCTAAAAAGGGTCTGATCAAGCTAAGAAATCCCAGTGAGCAGCTGGGGTTATGTGAGCAATGTGTGCTCCGGAAAAGTAAGAAATTACCTTTTGCAAGGGGCATTCACAGTTCAGGAGCACCACTAGACAATGCTCACAGTGATTTGTGGGGCCAGCTACACCAACCACATTGGGTGGAGTTAAAAATTTTCTATTCATCATTGATGATTTCTCTAGGAAGTTATGGGTATTCATCTTGAAAGAGAAGTCAGAAACCTTTGTGAGATTTGAGGAGTGGTGCAGAGAAGTTGAGGTAGAAAAGGGTTGTTCACTAAAGTGTTTGAGAGCTGACAATAGGTTAGAATTTCTGAGCAATGAGTTTGATTCTATTTCAAGGAGAGGGGAATGACAAGGCAAAGCACAGTTCCATGCAACCCCCAGCAAAATGGGGTTGCTGAGCGCATGAACAGAACCATCTTAGAACGGGTTAGGTGTATGTTGTTTTGCTCTGGAATGTCTAAGGCTGTAAGTATGGCTGCAGTGCTTATTAATAGAAGTCCATCTTCAGCAATAGCTTTTGATACACCTGATCAAAGATGGTATGGAAGGGCTGTGGACTACTAAAATATGAGATTTTTTGGTTGTATGTCTTATGCTCACATCAGGCAAAGCAAGTTAGAACCAAGAGCTTTGAGGTGTGTGATGATTGGATACCAGAGGGGAGTAAAGGGCTACAGGCTATGGTGTATAGAACCAGAAAATCAGAAGGTTGTTATATCTAGAGATGTGCAGTTTGAAGAAAATAGAATGCCATTTCTGGAAAAAGGCTCAGGACAGTGGGAGGCCATCTCATCTTAGGAAGGAGCCAGAGCATGAAAAGATGATGGAGATGGAAATTTTGGAACCTGAGGAATCAGCTTAGGGGGAGGCTTCTGGAGCTGACAGAGTTGCTGAGGTTGAACAGCAATTAGAAGCTCATGATGAAGAAGAACCGAGCACTGGTGCTCTGGACCTGAGGAGGATCAGCAAAATCTGAGTGACTATGTCCTAGCTAGAGACAGAACCAAAAGAGTTCCTAAGTCATCAACCAGATACAGTGAGGCAGAATACTTGCTCTATGCACTTTGCATTGCAGAGAATATTAAATATGCAGAACCTGCAAACTTCAAGGAGGCTATGAAATCAAAGGAGAGCAAGCAATGGATGGAAGCTATGATAGAAGAAATACTGTCTTTGCTCAAGAATAAGACCAGGGTACTTGTGAACAGGTCACCCACACAAAGGCCAGTAAGCTGCAAATGGGTATACAAGAAAAAGGTGGAGGCTGGGAAGAGAATCAGATTTAAGACAAGACTTGTAGCTAGGGGCATCACACAAGAGGAGGGAATAGACTATAATGAGGTGTTTTCTCCAGTGGTAAAGCATGCCTCAATCAGAATTTTACTAGCCATAGTTGCACAAAGAAATTGGCATTTGAATCAGCTTGATGTGAAGACAGCTTTTCTTCATGGAGATCTTAAAGAGACTATATATATGGATCAGCCAGAGGGGTTTGTAATACATGGCAGTGAGGATAAAGTATGTCTACTGAAGAAGAGCCTTTACGGTTTGAAACAAGCAAGCAGGCAATGGCATATCAAATTTGATGAGCATATGCAGAAAATGGGATTTGTAAATTCCAAACATGATAGTTGTGTCTACTTCAAATCTGAATCTAAAGGACCAGTAGTGTATTTACTATTGTATGTAGACGACATATTGTTTGCTGGACCGGATAGGCAAGAGTTAGATAGAGTAAAACGCTTGCTAAAGGAAGGCTTTGAAGTCAAGGATCTAGGAAGTGCTAAGAAGATACTGGGTATGGACATATTCAGAGATAGAGACAAGGGAATTTTGTGGTTATCTCAGGAAGAATACATCAAAAAGTTCATACAAAAGTATCAGATAGAAAGGAGCAAGGCAGCAACCGTTCCAATATCTCAGCAGACAAGACTGTCTAAAGAGCAGTGCCCCAGAAGCCAGCAAGAAGAGAAGGAGATGAGTCGAATACCTTACTCCAACATAGTGGGCAGTGTAATGTATATGATGATATGCACGAGGCCTGGCATTTCTCACGCAATAAGTGTAGTTAGCAGATACATGTCATATCCGGGGAAGGAGCATTGGTTAGCTTTGAAGGAAATTCTCAAGTATCTCAAAGGAAACACTGATCTGGGAATTATGTTTAGAGTAGAGAATGAGGATGATGGAGACGCTCTTATCGGTTTTTGCGACTCAGATTACGCAGCTAACCTCGACAATAGGCACTCACAATCCGGATACATATTTACCTTGTTTGGCTCTACAGTGAGCTGGAAATCTAATCTTCAGTCTGTAGTAGCTTTGTCAACAACGGAAGCCGAGTATATAGCATTAACAGAGGCCGTGAATGAGAGTTTCTGGCTCAAAGGAATGGTGGGTGATTTTGGAGTAAGGCAAGAAAGTGTTGCTATCTAGTGCGACAGTAATAGCGCAATTTGCCTCGTTAAGCATCAGACTTTTCATGAGCGCAGCAATCATATCGACGTGAGATTACATTTCATTCGAGATGAGGTTGACAAAGGTGTGGTCAGAATTGAGAAGGTGAGCACCGAATACAATGCAGCTGATGTTCTTACAAAGACCTTACCAAAATATAAGTTTAGACATTGCTTGGATTTGGTTAGGGTGGTTCAAAATTTGTAAGTGTAAGGAGGAAGGTGGAACTAGATGTGTGAGACTCTTGGATCACTCAAGGTGGAGGATTTGTTAATATTTTGAGCTAATCAAGACTCATCTTTGGAGTGTTTCCAAAATATAGCCGTTGGAATGAGTGAAGACTCAAAGTCGGAAATGACCGTTGGTAGTTATAACTAAATTTGGGATCCGACCTAGCGGTTGAGTTGGTTGGATCGGATCTAACTTCCTTTAAGTAGCAGTGATTCTTCTGCACATAAAAGAAGAGAAAACTCAAGAGAGATCAAGTGAGAAGAAAAGTTTCAGCTGTGCATTTGTGCTCTCGAAGCAGGTCGACTTCGAGCGAGTTGAGAGTGTTCATCACTTTGTAAATCTCCGAGAGAATTGAGTGAACTTGTAAACCTTCTTAGAGTGATCAATAAACACATACACTAGTTTCTGCCCGTGGACGTAGGCCTAGAGCCGAACCACGTAATTGCTGCGTTCTTTTCTTTCGTGTTGCTGTTTCTTCAAACCAAGTGATTGATCTTCACAAGTAGGACTAACAATCCACTAAATTTTTCAACTCATTTTCTATTACATTTCTTAAAACCCATGCCGGATCAAAGTGGAACAATATTTGCGGGATGGAGGTAGTAGTTTTAAATGATATGTGAGTGGAGTGAGTAAGTGGAATGTAGGCCCTCTTTACCATTTATAGTACTCCCTTCGTTCCTTATTAATAGAGGTGTTTCTTTTCGGCATGAATTTTAAGAATAATGTGTGTAGTGGATAGTGAATAAAGTAAGAGAGAGGGTTACTTTTTGCAAAAAAATAGAAATGACTCAATCATCTTGGAACTTCCCAAAATAGAAAAATGACTCAATTAACATGGAACGGAGGGAGTAACTATGAACCAGACTCTTATTCGCGGACGGATCAAAATGAACAAATGGAACTCCTATTCACGGACAAAGGGAGTATAAATTTTCTAGTATGGACTATTTAAAATTTATTTATTGTTTAGTTTCAAATCTCTTTCCGATAAATGCATCGTTATATTTTTTTCTACATCTCAACTAAGTTGAGTCGTATTCCTTTTTGGGATGTCCCAACTAAGTTGAGTCATTTCTTTTTTTGACTAAAAACAAAATATCCAATCACTCTTACTTTTTTCCATCACCTACTTTACTCTCTCTATATCTTTCTTACTTTATTCATCTCTCCTTTTTTCACCACAATTTTTCAATCTTCGCGCCCAAAAGTTTTGTATCAACTTAGTTGGCACGAAGGGAGTATATTTTATATATTTTCTTAATTATTTAGATAATTTTTTAATTAAAAATATAAATATAAATTAATATAATATATTGATGTATTCATAATAATAATAATGTCGAGAGTATATATTTTTGCATATAGAGTAAATTAACTATTACATTCTTAATTTAATTTTTAAATTAAAATATAAAATTTAAAATATTGTTATGTTTCCAAAACACATGAAAATAAAGTTATCAGGAATAATATTCTAGGAATCATTTTTTCCCTGTCAACTTTACTTTCCTGACAAACAAACGGGGCCGAAAGGTTTTTACATGTGTGTAGACAACGTGCCCTTATCTGCGCATGTGGCATGCAGTTATCTCGGCCAATAGCGCGCAATATACCCTGCTACTCCCCGCCTAGACGCATGATTCATTAAAAATGAAATGTCTCTATTAACATGGAACAAATAGAGTATGTGGATTGATCAATTAAATTCAAAAGTTTGAGTCACTTTTATCCCATTCAGGCCACCATTTGTAGCTCAGATGGGTAGCCACCACAGTGTTTTTAACTGATTTGTAGAATAAAGATGTCAGCGAGGCAATTCAATAAGTTGCTGCTACTTATGACTGCAAGAGTGTTGAAGGAGTCCTAAGTCATCAAATGAAACAATTCATGATTGACGGCAACAAGGTTGTATTAAGTGCCACAGACCCTGATGCCAGAGTTGATGACGCTGAATTGGAGGGATTGACATTGTTTGTTACAAGTACTGGTGAAGGCGAGGTAAATATGTCTCTACTTGTTTGTTTAACATATCATTTCGCAGTTTTTTCCTTCTTTTTTAATTGTGGTTTATCATGGAATCTTGTAATTAAACTTACAGCCGAAATTGTTTGATGAGAAACAAACAACTACTCCATCCGTCCGTAAAATGTTGTTAGTTTTATAATAGAATATATGAAGAACAGTGAGTGGAAAAAGTTGGTGGAACGGGGATTCCACATTTATGAATTAGTTTTATAATAGAATATGAGTGTAATGAGTTAGTGGAAAGTAGACTCCATTTTCCAAAAATGGAAAAAACAGTAGATGGACCGAAATGATAAAAATAGACGGACGGCATTTCACAGAGGGATGGAGTATTTATGAAAGGGCTGCTGACAAGAACTATCTCCTAAAGATGAAAGCATCTGGGTTCATATTCAGTGAAATAAGACAAAAGTTTCCCATCATGCCATTCTCTGCAAGGTTTGTTGTTTAGTGTAAATTGTAGCAGTTTTGAGGTTCCCTTTGAAGTGAAGATAATGAGATTGATTAATTATCACGCAGGGCCTTGAAAGAGAAGAGTGTTCGTTTGGGCATAGTAGAATGTGGAGGGAAAAAGAAGAAAGGTTAGTTTGAATTCACATAGCATCCGTAACTTCAATTCTTCATTATAGATTCATATCCTCATGACAGTGAAAACAAACAATTATTCACAGGTAAGAAAGGTGGTAAAACAGAAGCTGAGCCTCCAAATGGCACTTATCAATAATGACCTTCTGCGCTCCCTAGTTTGTTAATGAAATTTTGGCTGTTCCGTCATAATGGTTGTTTTTTGGTGAAATGTTGATCTTGAGACTTTTGCACACAATGCTCTGAAATGTTTGATCCATTTTGCTAATTTTGGACCCCTACTACCTTCTTTCCTTCCAAGTCCAATGTGCTTGTGCTCTTTCTTGGTCGGTTGTTTTGGATTTTAGTTTAAGTATTACTAAACATATTTGACAGATTTAGTTGGTTTCAATTAAATTATGATAATATTTTGCCATATCTCCCTCTATTTCATCAATTGACACCATATATTTCACTATATAGCAGATACTACGAATATCTATTTAATGGATATCTTTCTGTTAAGATGATCTCAGGTTTCAAAACAAATAAAAAAGGACTTTTAAGTCCATAAATATAACATATGGGGCATCTGGTGGAAGAATTACACGGGCAAGGCAAGGCAAGGCAGCCTCTGAAAATTTCAATATAATGCCCCAAATATACTAGAAAAGTTCGGTTCCTCATATACCTCAAACTCTCACCCTAATGTCCCCAAAAACCATGACATGAAGGGATCATCACTATTTACAGTGTCGTCGTGCTGCTCGACAACCATTAAGCCAGAAGATGAATCGGAATAACATCAAGAATGAAAACAAAACCAAAGGAATTCGACAACACCCCTTGCACACTCAAACAGATTACTTTAGTCGTTGCGTAATTTGTGAGTAAAGCTGATGAATGCCAACGTTAATTTATCTTATGGTAGGCATGACGTATATGTTACCTTCCAAAGATTGACATGAATATGGTGGAACCTTTCAGATCACAAAATTGCATCACTGCTGCTTCTTGGAAATCCACGACTAGCTTATGGCATATTTAATGCGCGTTTCAGTTGAGCGAATGAGGAAGGATGAATTTTGGACATGGCGGTATTAAACAATTCTCCATGGAGGGCAGAGCATGTCTGGAGGTTGTCCTTGAGCGAACTCTCCAGCGGAATTTGGTTAATAGGGTCAGAGAACTTGATCTGGAAATGGAAAATCTATGTTATTCATATGACATGATTCTGAAAGCTTTCATAAAATTCGGAAAAAGTACCTGTCTCCTCCGTAATTCTTTGCTAGGGACATCCATCTTGCTAGATTGCATGTTGTCGCTACTATATGGCACAAGGATGTCATCAATAACAATGTCATTATATGAGGACATTTGAGAAAATCAACCATTGAGCATGAGTAGATAACTGACCTTGATTCCTCTTCTGTCAACTCCTCGGTTCCACCCAATATCACACTTGTGCATACGCTGAGACGAACATAATATAACAGAAAATTGAATTAAAACTTGTGTCATTAGAATTGGAATAGATAAATCAAGCATCTAGTAGATGAATTACCTAAGGATCTGCTCAAGTTTATCAAGAACTTGAGACATTCTCAACGTTAGAATTATAGAAAGGGCAAGGGCAAATGTCTTTCTTTGCGTGTAAATGACATTATCAACCTACAACACCAGATAAAGAACAAGCTTTAATAAGGATGGCTGAAATTAAAAAAAAAAGTTGAGCCATGACCAACACAAATCAAACTTCAATAAATCAAAGCATATGGCTGCTTACAGCGGCCGACCAAAAAAACTGCCACAAGGTTATGACAGTCAGCATGCCAGGATATAGCGGTCGATAAAAATAAATAAATAAAACATTAGTAATATACATATATAATATGAAATACTCCCTCCGTCCCACTTTACCAGTCCCGGTTTACCATTTTTGGGTGTCCCACTTTAGGAGTCTCAATTGGAATATTCCATAAATGGTAATAGGCTTCACATTCCACTATCCTTTTTCCACTCACATTTTATTATAAAACTAATATATAAAAGTAGGACCCACATTCCATTATCTTTTTTCACTAACTTTACTTTACATTTCTTAAAACTCGTGCTGAACTCAAATGAGACTCAATAATTTAGAAAATTATAATATTATAATCTCTTATCTTAGAACAACAACTAAAGCATAATGTGTAAATCATTATGTCTTGAAGTGTTAGCTCAATAATTTAAATGTAAAATCACCAGCCATCAATACATATTCACATCCTCCTGAATCTTCATCAACTTCAGCATAGTCATCCTCATTCTTGTTGTAATCATCAACATCCAACAAAACAAATCCTTCTCCCTCTTCACATTTGGATACATCAATATTCCCAATATGTTCTTGCTCAAATTCTTCATCCACAAGCCACCTCTCTTCAACGACATCACCAATTTTCCTTTCACTTTTGTAGATGCAGTTGTGGTTCTTGCGTCTCTTTTAGAACCTCTAACACAACTTGATGAAGTGGGACAATCTTTTCTTTTGTTTGACCTATTATATGTTAAAGACTCTCCACCCCTCAAAGCCTTGTAGACAGTATTCCAATCAACTGAATCTCCATTGTAAACCTAATAATTGCCAACACCATCAGCATCATCCAACTCTCCAACTACCACTCATTACACTCATCAAATTTTTGGTTATATTCGAATCATAAACCAAATCCTGAACACCATTAGAATCATCCAACTCTCCAACTACCACTCATTACACTCAGCATATTTTTGAACATATTCTAATCATAAACCAAATCCTGAACACCCATCAGCATCATCCAACTCTCCAACTACCAATCATTAAATTCATCAAATTTTTGGTTATATGCAAGTCATAAACCAAATCCCACACTTTATGCTTGAGCCTATTTCTCTTTTTTGAATGAATCAGCCGCATAAATATAATTGCAGGTTTGTTAGTTTTAATGTTATATTAGAACTGAAAATATAAATATGTTTAGGCGGCACTGAGCAGAAGGCGGTGATTGGGCGGCGGTGAGGCGGCAGGCATATAGATGTAGAAGAATACGCTTTGAGTTCTAAAACCTGAATCTGATAACAAGCTGGAAATATTAAAACCCTATTTAAATATGTAAATGGATCATATTTAGTAAATGGGTCGAATTTCAGGCAAATGTGACGAATCATTTGGGAAAATGAGCTGGGTAACGGGTTAATGGGTTAAGTGCGAAAAAACAGCCGCAATAAACGCCATGGACCCCTGGCAGCCGCCATTAAAATCTGCCACAAATCATGTGGCAGTGTTGTTTATAAAAATACCGCCACAGAAAGCGACATGGTGGAGCCATGGCAGATATTTAATAACACTTGGCATGAGCGACAGAAGCAAACTGTCATTGTTTGACCAGGCTTGACAAGTGGCAGATAAAGAGAGACTGTAGATATGCTGATAACTTGAGTCAAAATATTGATGGTTTTCTCAGGTGAAGGAACAAAAGACAAACTTTTGATGTAAAAACCACTTGCTGACCTTGTCAAGCCACACGTCAACCAGGCAAAGAAGTATGCTTTCTTCACTTGAGATCCCAGCCTTTTGAAGATGTGCTAACAACGAAGGATCTGAAGTGAGTTGTGCAAGATAATTGGTATTCATGACCAAAATCCTCGCAAGTATTGCAGCTGAAGATGTTTTCACTGCTGTCTTTGAAGGATCATGATCATCTCCCCGGCTCAGGCATATGACAATTAGTTTCTGGAATATACATCGTAAAACTTATAAAAGCCCATAGAAATCAAGATATGAAATCATACATTGTTGTAATGGATATGGAGAGAAATACCTGCACAGTGGTGCTGATTAGTTGGGGAACTTCAGCAGGAAAACACTGTATTGCAACAAAGCACACAAATGATCATTGTATTGAGTTCTCAAGTGATGCTCTGCTGTTGCAGCATCAAGACCGGACATACCTGAACTAAAACATCCACCAATGGAAGAATTGAAAGCAGTCCTTTATCACTGACATTACCAATAACTAGATCAAGCAATTTTGAAAGTGTCTGTGCATGCATATTGAGGAACTCTAAACCGCCAAGTACTATGTAGCCTTCAATAATGCTGGCAGCCACCTATATATAAAGTTTGACGTCAAGCCACTGTATTTTAGAAACGTAAAAGAATATACAACCACCAAAAGGAGAAATTCTGTGAACCTTTAAATAATCAAAACTCCTATCCAAGATTTCAACCAAACATGGGAAGAAACCCAAAAGCTGAGGCACCATTGCAATTGCATGAGTAAGAGTAGCCTCCCATAACTGTACGATAAGGATACAGAAGAAATAATGATTTTGAATGCTAGAGACTATTTGGAAACTTGAGTCATGCTTAATGGACTACTGACCAGCATGCTATCTTCTAAAAGTTCATCAGGGCTATTAGCATTAATCACACTCTGTAATATGGGCATCAACAAGTTGTAACAGATAGATGACTGATAACCCAGTGCAGCAACAAAGTTCTTTAGAGCTGTAAGAAGCTGAATCTGCAGAAGGCTTTCACCAGATGATTCATCCCAAGCCTAAGACAATCACCAAGTGAATGCTTTAAATAAAATTAATTTTAGAATCCTTGTCTATGATTATGCCTACAGGATAAAATAAATATGTAATATACCTTGTGGAAAAACATCACCAATTTGTTTGCATAAGGAATAACTTCAGTGATGCGTCCAATAAGACTAGAAATTGTATTCAAAACTTGAACCTGGATATCGGATATAAAATAAGAACTTAATAAGGAAGTATTGCAATCAACCTACAAACAGCAGATTCTTTTTATATATACAATGACTGATGTTTAGAGTGTATGACGAAAGAGTTTAAAGACAAAAGTTCAAATTTGGTCCTTTACATTTGCTCTAAAAAACTTTTTGGTCCTTTACATTAAGTTTGTTACCTTTTAGTCCCAAACAATATGTTTTAGGCCAAAGTTAACCTTTTCTGTTAAATTTAACGGTCAAATGTGATTTGACCAAATTAGTGATATAATTATGAATCTAATTAGCCAGATTAACCTAATTAATTTAATATTTATAAAATATTTTTTTACCTATAATAAAAATTAACTTACAATTTATAAAATATATTATAAAAATTAATAAAGATTAAAATTTATAAAATATTTTACCTATAATAAAAATTAAATTTGTGAATATTTTATAAATTTAAATTCAATTTTATTTTTCCTATAGGTAAAATTATAAATTTTAATTCAGGTTTATAGTATTTATTATAGATAAAGAAATATTTTATAAATTTTAATATTTTTTATTATATGTATTAAAATATTTTATGAATATTAATATATTTTGATATAGGTAAAAAATATTTTATAAATTTTTATATTGTAATCGGTTAAGTAGATTTAATTAAATCACTAATTTGGCCAAATCACATTGACCGTTAAATTTTAACGGAAAATGTTAACTTTGGACCAAAACATATTGTTTGGGATCAAAACGTAACAAACTTAATAAACTTAACGTAAATGACCAAAAAGTTTTTTGGAGCAAATGTAAAGGACAAAAAGTTTATACTAACCAGGCTGATATAGTGACACCATAAAAGAGAAACAATTGACAGACAAAATCAGGTCATACTAATTGCAATTAAAGAACAGAAAAGGATAAGAATTGATAAAGAAATTGGTAGCTTGGTTTTATAGTGTGACAATATGGCAAGCGGAAGCCCATTCAAGGATTTCATTGATCACTGGGTATAAATATGGAAAAATAAGAGCCTGTCACTTACTTTTGAGTCAAATTCTTGTACATCTTCCACCAGTTTGAAACATGAGTCCCAGCATACTGGAAGAAGATCTGAAAAGTCTTGCTCTGAGAAATTTGCATCTTCAATATGGAAATACAAAGATCGTGATGCAGCCAACTGAAACAACAGGTCAAATGTGAAAAAGGAAACAAGGGTAATTCATAAGCCAGTTAGATGTACACATCATACCCTGACACACAAGTCTCCCTCCTGAAGTAATTTTATTAAAGCGCAATATACTGGTCGTCTAGTATCATCCTTAATCTATAGATGAAAAGAAACAAGGCACACAAGTCAAGAAACTAGTTATACTGAAAGGAGTACATCCAAAAATTAGACCATACAACACTTCACTCAGTAAGATAGAAAATCACTCCTGCCCAACCAATCACTCATCATCAGGTCATTCAATTAGCCTCACCCATCATGAATCCAATCACAAAAAATTCACAGCCTAAGAAGACTCCTGCCAGCAATGCCTTACATGGGAAGCCCATTACATAACCTCTTCCCACCAATCTAAATTCACAATATTCAAGCTAAGTTCTCTAACAGCACATAAGTTCTTCATTTCAATATCCATTCTTTATATAGTATGAATTCAAAAATAAGATTTGATTTGAGCTTTGACCTGAGATCTCAGTCATTCTTAAAAGGCACTAACTTTCAAGGCCACCATATTACCAAATTTGACATATGTTACAGAAGTGCTCAGCATTAGCTATATTCATAAGGAAATACTCAATCAACCAAGACAGCAAGCTGCAAATAAATAGATAAAACAGAATATCAGATCTGCAATCATTTGTCTTCTGATATCAGTACCTTTTTCATATGAATAGTTCAGATCGAGCATGCTGTAGTTAGATGCAGAAGCATAAGAGACAGTAAAATAGAGTTATACAGACATGAATTGTAGGCAATCTAAATGGTGAAATGATGGCATATGCACACAGCTTGCGAGTAATTTACCTCTGAGACCCACTGGCCCAGGATCAATGCAACTTTCCTGTGGATGATCCGCATGTTTGGATTATCATTTGTGAGTTCAACAGATAATGCGCCACTGAACCTGCATAAGAGTGTCAGTGAATTTCCAATATAAACTCACTACAAAGTAAACTAAATTCTCTGAAAATGACTATGTTCTGACTGTCATCAAATGAGAACATTGTCACCATCATCTCTTAATAACAACTTGCCAAAAAATTCCGTCTACATTTTGTCATTTGCAACAAGCTTTTGGGATCAATAGCAAATAACCACTGAGGTTCCCAAATAAAAGAACAAATGGTAGAAGATTGAGCGCACATTAGCCCAATTGGATAATAGTTAACTTTTTGAATGAGAAAAGGCTCATAATCTCACAGACAAAGAGAGAAATGGCTTACCAGTCTTTAAAGCTCAGATAATTTGAGAGTTCATAATAGACGTATGCTGCCGCACCATAAGCAGCATCCTTGAGAAGCAGTTGTGGATTTATTTCAGTAACAGAAGAAGGACATCCGTTCATTGCCTCCTGAAGAATTGAAACCACAACTGGACCTAGCAACTACATCAACAGATATCAAGCAGACATAATCAGTTACCAACATGTAAATTGTCAGATATAAATCAAAATATACATCAAAATCACCTACTTGGCTGTTATTCTCAAACAA